>NC_073249.2:87189318-87492348 GCF_029289425.2 Pan paniscus | reverse complement strand
AGTTACTGACAGCCAGGTTGTGAATCTAGGCCCTAAACTTCATCCAGTCTTCTTTCCACCATGCTGTGTTTCTTGGCCTTCTTTATTTTCTGCTACTTTAAAAACAGGCCTATTAGGAATTGTGCACATGGGAGGATTTATTACTGCTTCAATTTTGAAATGCACGTTCCTATATCCATAGGTTATACCTGAAGGAGAGAGATAGCTTTATTTTCAGTAGTATCCCATTCTATCTAGAAGCATGGAGAACTTGTCAAACTGAGTTTATGTGGCCTTTGCAATTTTTTTTAAGTCACCACTGCTATTAGGTGCTTGAATAATGCTGCATGAATAATGGTGAAGCTTGCAGGCTTTGTGATATGCCTACTGATAATTTCTAGTAGGGATAGGAAATGAATGTCAGTACAAATTTCTCCTCTACTTTAGCATTCCTGAGGAAGGGTTTCAAAGATGCCATATCCATTTCCACATATCAAAAGGAGAAAGGACCACTGTGATAATTATTCCTGACTCTGTTTTCTCTTCTTGGCATGGTTCCAGGAAGACCTACCTCTAAACCAGTTCCCATATAACATTCCTTGCCAGGAGCTTTTAGAATGATAAAGTGGCTGTGAATTTCCATGGAGGACTTGACATTTGCACTCAACAGATTAAGGAAAGAGAAGGTCCTATATCAAAGATGCACTTACCCCATTCAGTGGTCTTACAAAAGCATACAGAGCAAGCCCTTTATTCCCTTCCTCTGTGGAAAGCAAAGAACTTCCTGGCAGTGGGCAGTGAAAGACTGATTTCATCATTTGGAGTTACAGACCATGGGACTGCAGGTAGAAGAGTTGGATTTTATTTATCACTGGACTAGGTGGCCTTGGAGGGAAATAAGTCAACTTCTCTGAGCCTTAGTGTTCACCTTTAAGGTGGAGACCAATTTTAGTAATCTAAAAGCATTATGTAGTTCTTTCCCTAAATGGAGGAAAGGACTTTTTTCCCCACATCAACTATGAGAATGAAAAATGAAGCAGATACAGATGACTTTCCTATATCTTTGCTTTCTCACCTTCTCACTTTCTGTGTTAGTCTAGGTCCTGTGAGAAGCAGATGCCAAGACAGTGTTAAACGCCTGTGGGAGAAAAGGGGGAAGCATCTGAGAAAGGCTGGGAGGACTGTCAGGCTGCAGGGAGGCCTGCCCCTGAGTGCAAGAGAGAGGGGAAGAAGGAAGGAAGGCAGGAAGGAAGGAAGGAAGGAAGGAAGGAAGGAAGGAAGGAAGGAAGGCAGGCAGGCAGGCAGGCAGGCAGGCAGGAAGGAAGAAAGAAAGGAAGGAAGGATAGCAAAAGGCTCTTAGACTGCAGTGCAGTCTGAGGAAGGCTTGGCAAGGTTTCAGGGTGTCCAGAAGCCAAAGTTGTCTGTCGGGATCCCCACATCTCCCAGGGACGGGCCTGCCTTAGTATCCCTCCATTCTCAGTCACTGGCTGGAGCAGTCTGTGGAAAGCATAACTCCTGAACCAACACGATGATGAATTTCAGAGTGCAGCAGCTGGGTCCCTTGGGTGCACCTCCCTGTGACTGGAGGTCTGTGGTGTACACTCTATGATCACACCTTTCTTTCTCACTCCAGAAAATGTTTACTAACCGAGATATGAAGTTGAGCCTTCCTTCAAGTTAACCTACTCCCTCTATCTCGCTGACTTTTAAAAATACCCTAGAGTAAGGAATTCATAAACAAAGAGAAGAGGGGAAGGGAGGAGATGGCACAGAGAGAGCGACAGGTTAATAAACTCTAGTTTAGAGACCTCCTAAAAGGCTCAGCGGTGCCATAGGTGTCCTTAGCAGACACAGAGGGCACAGGAGTAAGAGAAAGGAGTTACACATATCCACATATAGAATTTGGGCATGGCAGAATGCTAGACAGTTGCCCCTAGGACTAATTAATCTGCTCCACCAGGCACTCCCTCCCCACTCACAATTTTTTCTCCATTTGCTTTATTTCTGGAGTGAGTGAAGAGGCAGATCCTTGTCTCCTTGAGCATTTAGCGTATTGGCCTCGCCACTGTTGCTGCTGCTGCTAGTGCTCCTGCTCCAGCGGGAGCCCTGCCTGAGCCTGGACTCATAGTGGAAGGAGGTTGAAGACCAGCCCTGCTGGTGCCCAGTCCTGTGGGTTCCCTGGGCTGTTTTTAGTAAATAAGCCTGTGAAGGGCCCCCTTACCCCAGAAGGCACTCAGAGAGGTGCTGACAGCTTTAGAGGTGTGTGTCCCCTCCCTTCCTCCTCTCTTTCTCCTCCTCTTTCCTTCCAATCCCATCTGAACTGAAAATGTCCTCATTTCCTGGCATATCATGGAGACCACAGCTGATCCTGAACAGTGAGTAGCAAGACTGAAATTTCCCTCACACAGCTACCAAGACTCCAAGTCTTTATTTTCAAGGATTTCTTTTTTTTAAAGGAAAAAAAAAAAAAGACTTCAAAGACAGTTAAACTGAGTTTGGCTGTAGTTATTGTTCAGTAATACATTCTGTCCTATCTATTTTTGAAGCCAACTTTGATTTATAATCCCATAGGTCTGGGAAATTCGTTTTTCTTCCTATTTTTCTTCTCATTTCAATTTTTTTTTTTTCTGATTGTTTTTCCTTAGAAGAGTATTTCCATATAGAAAAGTGAGGAGGAGCTGGTTGGTTTGTGTTGTTTTGTTTTTTTCTTTGAAATACTTGCAAAACATAGGCAATAAGAGACACAATTTCAGACCAGGAGACAGGAAGAATCAAATTGTTCTTGAATTAAGACATTGGTGACAATCATAAAGTCATGTGAGATATGTGAAGCAGGGCCTCCCTGTAAGTTAAGCCATTCATTATATTGCATTGCCTATGAATTGTGCCAGAGTAGTGGAGTCAGCACTAGTCCGAACATCAGGAGAATTTGTTTTTACTCTTGGCTGGGCTGCTAACAAGGAGTGACACCTTGCTTGAGTGACTACACTCCTCAGGGTATTATTTGAAAGAAGTGCGGTGGGGGAGGGGTGGAGACCCTTTAGTTCTAAAGTTCTTGGACTGAATGATAATTCAGGCTGTGAGGAGATTGGGTTAAAAAGCTCCAACAGTGGCCGGGTGTGGTGGCTCACACCTGTAATCCCAGCACTTTGGGAGGCCGAGGCAGGCGGATCACCTGAGATTAGGAATTCAAGACCAAGCTGGCCAACATGGTGAAACCCCATCTCTACTAAAAATACAAAAATTAGCTGGGCATGGTGATGAGTGCCTGTAGTCCCAACTACTCAGGAGACTGAGGCAGGAGAATCGCTTGAACCCAATAGGTGGAGCTTGCAGTGAGCCGAGATCGCGCCACTGCACTCCAGCCTGGCGACAGAGCGAGACTCTGTCTCAAAAACAAAAAAAGCTCCAACAGTATTTGCATTAGCTTCTTGAGTAACCAAAACATTGGTGAGTCCCTGTTACTCCCCAAACCCATTGAGTTATCTTGATGATTTCCTGATCTCTTCATAGATTTAATAATTTTCATCCAAGGATGAAGGTCTGTAAAGTGACAGGACTAGATTTTAATGAGCTCTTCAGAAAAGGAAAATTAGTAAGTTGGTGAAAAGATCTTTGTGGTTTTCTCCCTTTTCAGGACATTCTATATGGGTGCTGGGACCTTTTTTAAAAGTAAAGTATGTTTTGGCTTCTGTAGATCCTGCTAATGCTCATTCTTATTAAATTAACCCAAGGGGCCCTGGGAGCCTGGTTTCTCTGTCCTCCTATTCACATCTGCCAGAGAAAGTAAATAGTTGTTCTGTATTATTTTGCCTCATTATTCTTTCCTTTTAATGAATGTCTTAGTTACATTCTATAGAATTGCTGAGAAGAGTCTTGCCCAGGTTAGCTTTGATGACGGAGGCGCATCGCAAGGCTTGGAAGAAACATGAACTGGTGCCCGATGCATCCTCTCCCTCAGTGTTGCCACCAGTATGAGTGGAAATAGAGTCACAGGTCACAAAAACTGTCCACTGTTACTGGGGCTCAGCCTAGACTCCACTTAGGATTTGATATTCCCCAAAGAGAGGAATTGATTGGGTAGAGTAGGGTCTTTTTACCATAGAGCTCAATGATTGGGTGATTTAATGACAGCCCCTTGCTGGCTCCCCATGGTCAGTCAGGTGGGGATCCCAACCCCAGACAGTCATGGGCAGATTAGCACAGTTGGCTTCCTCAGATGCATGCAGCATAAACCAAATCACCCTCGTTCAGACCCTCTTTGGGGCTGCTTTCCTCAGAAGGGAACAGGACATGTGGCTGGTTGGGGTTTCACAGCCTCTTTGATGTATTGGGTCATTGGCTCCTGTCAGTCACTTTGCAAATCACACCAGAGCTGCAAGGACTGTTGGGAGCAGACTGTCCTGATGGTAAGAGCATGAAAGAAGTGAAGATGCATTCTCTCAGGAGCAAAGCAGGTCTGCTGATGCCCCACCAAGTGTTTAAGCCACCGCAGCCACTTCCTGAGGATGCTGAGGTGGGCCCTGGCCTGAGACAGTGGTTAACGGGACCGTGGTCAGTTGGCTTTCTTTGAAATGTCAGGGGACCTCCCTGTGCCAGGCCTGAGACTCCAGAGGAGTGTGTGGTGTGTGAAAGAGAGCTTCCGGTTGAGGATTTCAGTCCAGTCTTTCTTTGGTGTATAGCAGTGGCTCTCAACCCCAGGGTCACATCAGAACCACTTGAAATGTTTGTTAAAGCTACAGATTATGGGGCGTCACCTCTGACCCACTGTATTCATGTCTCTCAAGAGGTGGAGCCAAGGCAACTGTAGTTTAAAAAGAAAAAAAAACATGATAGATATAGGAACCAGACTTTTGCTTCTGGGAAGACCAAGTAGATGCACTTTACCCTATTCCTCCTGCTAAGTACAGCTGAAAACCCTAGACATTTTATATAAAATCAACATCAGAAGATTTTGAGAGGTGGAGAGAGGGCAGCCTGGCTAGGAACTTAGGGACTCACAAATTACATAGTTGTGAATTCCCTGGGTTTCTTTTCACCTCATATATCCCAGATGCAGAGCTGAAGAAGCTGGCAACTCACACATGCCAGTGGGAACAGGCATAAAAGCCCCAACAAAAGCCTGCTCTCTCCAGCCAAAGAGGAGAAAAGGGGCAACATAACAAGGCAGAAAACTGTCCACAATAACCACTCTCTTCCAGCCAAACAATTCATGGAAGACCGTCCTCACTGCCACCCAGGCCCCCGTGGCTGAGCCGGAGCCCAGGCTTCCACCCTTGCTGGGCTGTAATGAGGTGCCCCAACACCCCCTCCAGGTGGTGCCACAGAAGGCTGAGAAGGGTGCCAGGCTCTTCTTCCCTGCCAGCTGGTAATGAGTGTACCACACCACCCTTCTTGCTCCCGTTTCCCATGTGGTGTCTGTGGAGAAGCTACACTTCCACCACTGACCTGCAGTCATGAAGCCACTGACTGTGCATGTTGTCAGCGGATGCCATGTGGGAACTCCAAGGCACTCCTACCCCTACAAACCAGGGTGGTGTAATTGGAAGCCCAGTGGGGACCTAGGACTCCCACCCACACCCAGCAGTAATGAGGATCAGCAGAGGCAGAGTGGGAACCCAGCCTTAACTCCCTTCTGGGGGTAATAAGGTGGCATCCTACTCCTTCCCCTATTTAGTGTCACAGTAAGACAGTGAATGCAGAAAGCTTAAATAACATCTAGAGTCTTACAATACTCAAAATGTCTAGGCTTCAGTTGAAAATCACTCACTATACCAGGAATGAGGAAAATCTCAACTTCTGTAAAAAAAAGACAATCAACTGGTGCTAACACCAAGATAACAGAGATGTTAGAATTATCTGAGAAAGATTTTGAGAGAGCCATCACAAAAATGCTTCCACGAGCAGCTACAAAAACTTTTAAAACAAATGAAAAAGCGGAGTCTCAGCAAAGAAAAAGAAATAACCAAATAGAGATATTAGAACTGAAAAATATAATAGCTAAAATAAACTCAGTAGATGGACTCCACAGCTTCATAAACATTGCTAACTGCGTTAAATTAAAAGTGCAGGTAGAATATGTGGTCATGGCTATAGATGTGACTTAATTTAATATTTATGTCATAAAGATTTTGCCCTGAGATCAAACCATCTTTTAAGCATATTATTATATTTTGCTGTTTGAAGGACTACTATGGAGAACAATGATATTGGATGTTTACAATATGCATGCAGATATTTGGACTTTAACTCTGAAGAATTTCAGTGCATCAGTTGGAAAGCAGCCTAATGTGTGCTCATTATGAGGTCATTAAAAAAACTGCTATAAACCAATCTGCTGGGTTAAGAGGAGTGTCGTGGCTGGAACATTAAAAGGCTGTGTCTCTATGTGGCTGGAACATTAAAAGGCTGTGTCTCTATGCCATGCAGATCAGGGATCCAGTTCATTTTACCAGGTTTTGGGGGGATCACTGGTAAGTAGAATACATACAAAGAAAATTCACTATGGTAGCAGGTAGTCTGGAAAACTTGTCTAGTGAGGGATGTTTACAAAACCTGGGATTATTTAGTATAAAGATGTTCTGGACTTGCTCTGTTTATGTATTTGAAGGGGTTCTTGCTTAGAAAAGAGATTAGTCTCCTTCTGTGTTGCTCCAAATAGGTAATTCGTATATTAAAATTTTATAGGGTAGTCAGTAGCAATTATAGGAAGGTATCTTTTTAAAAAAATATTTAGTTTTTGGCTGTAACTGAAGTTTTGTTGTCTATAAAACAGTGTTTGATATTGGATGTTTTTAAACCAGTCTAAAATCCACCTCTATGGATCATATTGGTGTTTAATCAAAATTCAGGGATTAAATGTGGTGTGTGTGTGTGTGTGTCTGTGTGTGCACGCGCACATACGTAGTATGGTATTTGGGTAAAGCTGCTGACAGTGCTTCTTCCTAATGTCACTGTAAGAGCCTGGACATGATCTCCCCTAGTCCCGGTGGGGGCCTAACAACCTCCAAAGGCCAGTATGTTTAGAGAGTGGCCACCCTGTGCATTATCTCTGAGAAATCCATATAGCTAAAAGCATTCAATTAATCCACTGTATACCCCTTGCGCTTTCCCCCTTCTTGAGTCCTTCTTTCATAGATGAATGCGTTCTTCCCTAATTTCCCTGGACAGCAAAGTCTCTCTGACAAAGGCGGATGAAGGTAGAGCAGGATTCTCTGTCCTTGCACCTGGAGGTTGAGCCTGAGAGGGTGTAGTTGGCCGCTGACCCTAATGTCCCCCTACACTGGGGTGCTTCTCACCTCAGCAAGCACTACGATTGAATCCACTCTCCTCCAACTCCTCATTCCTAGCTTAGAGGGTTTCTTTTGTGTTCACCGTAAGTTAGGTTTACAGCCAGAATGAATAGCCTCTTAGGGGTCACTCTGCAAATGTACCAATTAACCTACCTGGCTTGTCTGGAGCTTCACATTACGTCTCCACTTCACCCCGAGTTCCCTAAGGACTTCTTGGCTTTTGCCTACCCTCTGAGCCCTGGAGAGGCACTCTACTAAAGTGCTTGGAGGAAACTGATCAGACTAGACACTTGACATTTTGCACTCGTCGTTTTGGAGCAATCAACTCCAGGCCTCTTAGAGGGAAAAAGTCAGGTCAGGAGCAAAATGCATGTGTTTGCATAAGTATGCATAGCTCAGTGTGTGCCCTGGTCCTGTAACTGAGGACAAGCCTAACTTATTCATTTACAGCTTCTTTTATTGCAGAAAAAGGAATGGACGTGGGATGAGAGCAAGATGCTGGTGATGCAGGACCCCATCTACAGGTAAGAGCCCAGTCCAGCACCCAAGATATCACTGAGCCCCAGAGTCCTCCTGCCCGCTACAGCCACCTGTCAGGCTGGTGGATCCAGGCAAATTTAAATAAACTTCTATGCTTTTCCCTTCTGAGACCTGTTGCTTCCATTAGATGTGAGTTCAAGAAGTAAATCTGCCTTATCATTCTGGTCATGCTTGATTGCATTAAGGAAGCTATGAACTATATCTGCTTGATGTTTAATTTAAACCTCTCGGCTGTAATTGGAGACCTTTTAAATTTGTGCTAGTGTTGTCCCAACTGAAATTCTAAAATTGCATATATATTGATCAAAATAAGAAAACTGGATTATTCCATCACCCTATGCTAACAATTTCCCACAGTTATCTCTTCCACCTCTCTACCCCTTCAGAAACTGAGCATAGTAATAAGAGCTTTCATGCAGGAATCGAAAGTCACAAACGTGTCTACAGGTCTGAATGCTTTTGTCTCCCCAAAATTTGTATGTTGAAATCCTAACCCCCAAGATGATGGAGTTAGGAGTTGAGACCTTTGGGGGTGATTAAGTCATGAGGGTGGGGCCCTCATGTTTGGGATTAGTGACCTTATTTTATAAAAAGAGGCCCCAGAAAACCAGCTAGCCCCATGGTGATGTCCTTCCCCTATGGGAAGACACAGCTAGAAGGTGGGCCCTCACTAGATGCCGAATCTGCCAGCACCTTAATCTTAAACTTCCCAGACTCCAGGACTGTGAAAAATAAACTATTATTTATAAGCCAGCCAGTTTCTGGTATTTTATTATAGCAGACCGAACCAACACACACCCAGAAATTGCTTTTACAAGGAGACTGGTATGATTCCTCTAGAGATTAGATGGCTGCCAGCCATGTGTATTGTCCTGGGCAGAAGAATATATCAGATAGCAAGAACATATAGAAAGCCAGGCTCTCCCAGGAACCATGACAGGAGCTCGAGTCATGGGTGTCATTCTTGTGTCCTGGATCTCGGCAGACTAAGCCCCACCTCCTTCCTGTTTTCCTCATTGGGAGAATGGCCATTCCTTTAGGAATTTGGGGACGTAGATTTAGGTTTTGATTTTGTCCGCTCTCAAATTATTGCCATGCTTTTGTTGACAAAGTGGATAAGGGTTGGAACTCAACGTGTGAAGTTGGCAGCATGGTGGCCCTGCCTTTTAAAGAGCAGATGCTTGTGAAATGGAATGTCCATTCATCCAAACAATGTGCAGGTGTGAAATACTCATGCCAGGTACTGTGCTAGGTAATTTCATAGATTACTAAACTAAATGAGTTGCAGTCCCTTGTTCTCAGGGAGTTTTAGACTAGTGGGAAATGGACAAGTTACTGAGGTATAAGATAGTATGTCTGACAAAATGAATTTCTGCCTCTGTGTTCCTGTAGTACTGTTTAATGTTTTTTTGAAATACTTGTTATAGTGTTTCTGTTACTTTTTTAAAAAACAAATGTCAATTTTTTGCCACTAGCCTGTTAGGCTCTTGAGGGAAAAATCTATGCCCTTCTACTCACTTTTGTATATCTAGCACTAAACCTGTGTCTGGCCCAAATGAAGCACTTAATAAATGTGCAATGGGTGGATGGATAAATGCATTGAATTAATATCTGAAAATTAACATAAGTGTTATGGTGATTCACCGAAGGGAACAATTACCTTCTACTTGAGTGATGAGGAAAGGCTTTAAGAAACAGATTGCATCAGAAGCTGGCTTGAAGAATGTGAATGGGCAGGCACCTATGATATGCATTTTGTAAAAGGAAGAGTTTCTTGGCTTTATTTTCTTAATGCTGGCACCATATATGGAAAAAAGTGACTTCCTTATGGATGCTGATCATGAGTGAGTTCTGCCTTTTGCTGGTTGAAAGAAAGGACTTTCCCCAAAGTTTTCACATGTCCCAAGTAAGCTGCTGACTTTGCTTATTTTTAACAGCTTCATTGAGGTATAATTGGCATGCAAAAATCAAACATATTTAAAGTTGAATAACTTGGTGAATAAATCTCAGTCAAGATGGTGAACATATCTATCACCCCAAAAGTTTCCTTGTGCTTTTTGTAACCCTTCCCTCCTCATTTCTCTCCCACTTCATCCCCAATCTCAATCCCCACATCCCCAAGCGACCACGATCTCCTTTCTGTTATTGATGTGTTTGCATTTTCTAAATTTTGTGTAAATAGAATCAACAGTATATCCTCTTTTTTGGGAGGAGCTGGCTTCTTTCACTCGGCATAATTTATTTTGAGATTCATTCCTTGTCATTGCATGTATCAGCAGTTCATCCCTTTTTATTACAGATCAATGATCTGTTTTATAGGTATATCACAGCTTGCGTAACCATTCATGTGTTCATGGACATTTTGGTGGTTTCCGGTTTTGGGCTATTACTATTAAAGGATCTATGAATGTTTGTGTAATGAACATTCATATGTTCATTATGTTCAAGTCTTTGCGTGGACATATGCTTTTATTTTTCTTGGGTAAATACCCAGGAACAGAATGGCTGACTCATATGATAGGTATACATTTAACTTTTAAAGAAATTGCCAGATTACTTTCTAAAGGGATACCACCAGTGGTGTACAAGAGTCCCAATTCCTCCATATCTGCCAACATCCAGTATTGTCAGTCATTTTAATTTTAACTCTTCAAATATGTGTTTATTAATATCTCATTGTGATTTTAATTTGCATTTTCATAATGACTAATATTAAATATCATCTTTTTGTTTGTTTTGAGACAGGGTCTTACTCTGTCACCCAGGCTGGAGTACCAGTGGTGTAATCATGGCTCACTGCAGCCTCAACCTTCTGGGCTCAAGCAATTCCCTCCCCTCAGCCTTCTGGGTAGCTGGGACTACAGATGTGCACCATCACACCCAGCTAATTTTTAAATTTTTTGTAGAGACAGGGCCTCACTATGTTGCCCAGGCTGGTCTTGAACTGCTGAGCTCAAGCGAACCTTCCATCTCAGCCTCCCATAGTGCTGGGATTATAGACGTGAGCCACTGCACTCAGCCTTCTCTTGATCTTACATGCCATTTGTATATATATTTTTAAGCATCTGTTCAAATCTTTAGCCCATTTTGTTTTCATAATCTTGAGAGTTCTTTATAAATTATGGATGTAAGACTTTTTATCAAATACATGGTTTACAAACATTTTCTCCAAGTCTGGCTTGTCTTTTTTTTTTTTTTTTAAATAGTGTCTTTTAAAGAGCAAAAGTTTTAAATTCTGATGGAGTCCAATTTGTCAATTTTTAAAATTTTATTGATTGTGCTTTTGGTGTCATAGCTAAGAAATCTGTACCTACCTCAAGGTCACAAAGATTTTTCTGTTTTCTTCTAAAGCATGAAGTTTAAATTTAGGTTTTAAGTTTATGTGTATAATCCAAGTTGATTCAATTTTTTATGTGGTATGAGGAATAGATTAAAGTTCTCCTCCTCCTCCTCCTCTTCCTTCTCTTCTTCCTTCTCTCTGTTCCTCTCTCCCTCCCTCTCTGCAAATGGATGTCCAGTTGTTCTAGCCCTATTTGTTGAAAAGACTGTTCTTTCTCCACTATAGTGCCTTTGCTAAACATCAGTTATCCGTATCTGTGAGGTTTATTTCTGGACTCTTTATTCTGTCCTATTTGTCTAATTGTCTGTCTTGACACTAGTACCACACTGTCTTGATTACCATAGTTTAATAATTCTTGAAATCAGGTAGTAATAGTCTTCTTTCTTTTTTAAAAAAGTTTTTTTATTCAATTAGTATTAGTATCGTATGTCTTTTTCCATCCATTCACTTTTAGGAAGAAATATTAGAGGGAATGGGGAATGCCAAATACATTTTAAATGTTAAATGAATTTTTCTTTGGCCTCAAAACTCACACAGTAGGCTCTCTGATTGTTGATAGTCTTGTGGATGTCTTTCTAGTCTATCAAAATTTAGCAACTTGTGTTTAAAAACAAAGAAATAAACTTTAGTCCCTGTGTTTTCGGTGTCCTGGGTACTTTTTTTCATGTATTAAATTGTGATGTTTTGGTCTGTGTACATGTGAATTTTTATATCTGTGTGTGTGTGTGTGTGTGTATGAGGACATTTTTCTAAAATATATATGGTCCATTTTATCATGAACAAGGATATTTATTATGATAATATGGTAACATTTACAAATGAGCTTTTCATGGGTACAGTTATTTTTCTGCCCTGAAGGGACCACTCTGGTTTGATTCACTAGCTCTGCTGAAGAATACATACAATTGTTTGTGGCTTTATGAAACACTGGCTTACTGAAGTGTTCATTTTAGACGAATGAATTTTTAATTTTTTATTAAGTCAAATTTTTTATTTAAATCCTTTGCATTATTCACATAGAATAACAGAATCATATATTTTTTAATTGTGGTGAAATAAATATATATAACATAAATTTTGCCATTTTAACCATTTTTTAAGCATACAAATCAGTGGCATTAATTACATTGATAGTCCTGTGCACCCATCACCACTGTTTCCAAAACTTTTTTATCACTCCAAACAGAAACTCTGTGCCCGTTAAGCAGTAACTTGCCATCACCCCCTTTTTTTAGCCCCGGTCACCTCTAACATCATGGAATCTTAAGAGGTTAACAACACTATGGTGGACATCTAAACCAATTCCTCCTTTTTTTTTTTTTTCAGTTTATCCTTTATTACAGTATAGCTCTTTATCACAGGAAGTGATTCGCTATTACAGTGTTCTTCATTAAACGAAAGTAAATTTTTTTAATGTATAATTGTTTTCCATTTATCCTAGCTCTTCTCTCTGGAGCCACAAATATATAGATCTTGTTTCTCTTTTAAGTTGACCCAAGTTCCTGAAGCCATTCTTATGGTATTTTTCTAGACTTCTTAATTTCAGAAAACAGTATTTCCTCTTTAAAATATTAGCGTTTAATAGAATATCCCAGATATTCTGTCTTATCAGTGTAAAATGTGGAAGACATATTTTTACCCCCACAATATGAAGTTATACATTCATTTTGTATGAATTAGATCCAGTGTAATTTATTTGCTTAGCAAACTGTGTTTGGTCCTAGGTCATAGTGGAGTTGGAGTTCAGACTCCTCGGGATAATAACAGTAATTGTTTTTAATTCAGGTTTTACTCATTCTTTATTTCTATAGGTTTCTTTGTTTTTTAGCCTAAATATAAAACTTTACATATATTAATGTTCAATTAAATGTAATTGATTTGAGGCTATTCTTCAGTTTTTGAATCCTTGTGAATCAGGATTTCAATCAGGGAAGCAGGATGACTGTGAGTGTCCTGTAATAAGGAATTTGCTATAGGATTTGGACCTGTACAATTTCAGTAGGAGCTGGGAAGTAAAAAGTCTAGAAAGGCTCAGAGAACAATTATTAACCAACCCTGGTGTGGGTTATGAGTCAGAATGTGCAGGAAGCCAGCCACATCCATGTGCTAGATTAGAACTGCAAAGGGGACAGGTGCAGAAGTCTCCGGAAGGCTGTTGGCTCTTCATGGCAACCACCTTTGAGTTTGCAGTGAAGTTTCTGATGCTGGGCCTGAGCTGACTGTTGTTCAGCAGGGCTAATAGTCATGAAGGAGAGCTTGATGCCAAGCTAGGTACAGAGAAAAGTGAGGACAAACTTAAACAAAACAACTCCCTGGCACCTTGACATCCATTCTTTCCCAGAATAGCTGGAGCTATTATGACCTCCAGCACATAATAGCTGCTGCTTCACTCCCACTTCCCAAATCTCCCACAAATTATTCTTGTGGGCAACCGTAAAATAGGAGAGGGAATGCTCAGACACATAGTTCTAGCCTAGGTGAGTTGACCCAGTATAAAACCACCACATCAGGTTCTAGTAATAGGCTAACTCTCCCTCCGAGTTTTTTGTTAAGTGCAGCTTTAATAAGAATAGTTTCATCAGTCGGCTTGGTGGCTCACACCTATAATCTCAGCACTTTGGGCAGCTAAGTTGGGCGAATCACTTGAGGTCAGGAGTTCAAGACCATCCTGGTCAAAGTGGTGAAACTCCATCTCTACTAATTATACAAAAATTAGCTGAGCATGGTGGTGGGTGCCTGTAATTCCAGCTACTCAGGAGGCTGAGGCAGGAGAATTGCTTGAACCTGGGAGGCAGAGGCTGCAGTGAGCCAAGCCTGGGCAGCAGAGTGAGAACCTGAGAGGCAGAGGCTGCACTCCAGCCTGGGCAACAGAGTGAGACTTTTGTCTCAAAAAAAAAAAAAAAAAAAAAGTTTCATCCAAGTCACCGATAAGGCTGTTGAATAGAACAGTGGTAGGCCTGGAAAATAGAGACTTTGTTTTTTTTCTCTTTTATTCATTTTGGATTTCCTTTTCTTTCTTAATCTGCTTATTCTACTCTTTCTGGCTTCAAGGGCATGCTTCCTAGAAAAAAATAAACTAAATAGTATTGGAGTAGTTGTTCTGTTATGGAAGTCACTGTGCTTTTGAGTTTCAGTTTTCCTGCCTTAGCATCCCCTGTCCTAGTCTTATTGGTGGACACTGATGGAATTAACATGTTTGACTAAATTAGTCCCTAGGCTGTTTATGTTCCTTGAAATGAGTGAATAGACTAACAAACAAAACTCCTTTTTAAAACTAGGGGGAGTAAATTAATCTGACCTGAAGTCTTCAGGAGCCAGAATGGAAGTAATTCTTCAGTTATGAGTTTAAATGATCAAATTAGGTAGAGTCTCCATTAGGAGTTCCAGCCAGTCTCCAGAAATGGCATCAGTTAACATCCAAATAGTGACATGATTAAGAATTAGAAGTCTAGGCCAGACACGGTGGCTCATGCCTGTAATCCCAGCACTTTGGGAGGCTGAGGCAGGCGGATCACGAGGTCAGGAGATCGAGACCCTCCTGGCTAACAGGGTGAAACCCAGCCTCTACTAAAAATACAGAAATACACTGTAATAGCCGGGCATGGTGGTGGGCGCCTGTAGTCCCAGCTACTTGGGAGGCTGAGGCAGGAGAGTGGCGTGAACCTGGGAGGCAGAGCTTGCAGTGAGCTGAGATTGCACCACTGCACTCCAGCCTGGGTGACAGAGCAAGACTCTGTCTCAAAAAAGAAAAAAAAAAAAAGAACTGGAAGTCTATTCCAACTTTGGCTTTCTACATTGATCTGTTTTGATTTTGAGCAAGTCAAAGATAAATTATTCAGGGCTAACTAGAGAAGGGAAGAAGGGTCGCATGGAGAGGTAATGTGTTTTGTTGTTCATTGTGCTAGGCACTAGGGGAAATAGTGGTATGTCAGCCTGGGTCCAATCAGGAGACAGAAACCAGGCAGTGATTTAAACAGAAGAAATTTATTATAAAGAACTTTTAAACTATAATAAAAGAGTACCTACAAAGTGTAAAGAGGAGAGTACTCAAGGCAGCACAGATTTGGAAGGTAGACCCATTCCCAAGATGCCCTTTAGACATTAATGTAGAAGATATGATTACAGCTACTGGTGACAGAGAAATTCACCAGATTGCCTATGTCAGAGCTGGTCCCAGGTGCAGGGAAAACAGAAAGCCATCCTCCAGGGCTTGGATCAGGTGATCTGCAGCTGGTGAGTGGGCACACAGGTGGAGTTGGGGTATGGCTGTGGGTAAGAGACATAGAGTATGCGATGTCTACATCAGGAGAGCTGTGAAAAACAAACCTGGGGGGCAGGGGGAAGGCTAGCAGAGGGAGTTAGAGCATCGCTGTGGATGGGAGGCCCACAACACCTAGTGTCTGCTTTAGGAGGGCTGTAGGGAGGTGATAACCAGGCGGAGCTGGTGCTGAGGTCACTGAGGGATGTGTGTTCTGGGCATGCATACCACTGGACATCCTCATATCCACACCACTGATGGGCTGTGTAGCAGTCGGACCAAGGGAAGCCCTTTCATTCTGCAGTGTTGCCCCTCCATTCTGCAGAGGAATCTTACCATCATGCTGCTGTACAGGAGATGTGCTTAAAGGAATTCCGTCCATTACCACAGAGCTTGTATTGAAAGGTAAATTTGGAGCTGAGTAGCAATAAATTGGTACAGGTGGTTACTAGGACACAGTCCTACCCTCAAGGAATATGGTCAGATAGAACTTGACATGCGTTACTTCACTTAATCCCAGCAACCCTGAGTGGTAGAATGGTAGAATCTATCATTCTCATTCTTAAGACAGAAATTAAGCTTCAGTGATATCGGGCAACCTCCCCATGGTCACACAGCTGCTGCACGGTTAGAGAGCTGTCTGGCACTCACACTTTTGCCCATTTTGTTTTACCTCTGTGCTCAGTGCTATCCACCTTTAAAGGTGCCTCATTCATAAGCTTGCATACTCTGTTTTTGTTATAAAAATTATGTATAAAAATACAGGGCAAACTACATTTTAAGGTAAATGGGGATTTTATAGAGCTATTCTGTGATATTTGGGATTTCTTGGGAAATCAGGATACCCATGTAGTATGTTTCACTTAGTTAACAATCAAGAGTTTAAATGATCAAGATGAGTATGCTGAGATTCAGGAACCATATCAAACTACAAGCAAGGTAAACAAGAAATCAGTTCTTAAACTCTAGACTCAGTAATGAAATGACAGAATGTTAAAGACAAAGATTTTAAAACCAGCTGAAGGGGAAAAATATATTGCCTACAAAGAAATAATTTTTTGATGGCAAAAAATGTAAGACAGAAGACAGTGAATTATCTTTAAGAATATGCTAAGTTAAGTGCTTATCAAGTGCTGAAGCTTAGAAAGTACTCCTTAAATACCTTTTTATTATGGAAGTAAGGTAGAAGAAATCCTGGGCAGCTTTTGTAAAGACTTGGAAATAAACAAAAAGGGCATCCATCCTTACAGGAGAATGAGTAGTTCAGAGTACAGACAGAAGAAAGACTTGCATTTATCAGATGGAAGAGGTGGTGACTTCTGCAGAGCAGTTTCAGTAGGGAGTTGGGGACAGCCGTTTAGTTACTTGGTAGTGAAAGAAAGGAGAGCCATGTTATGATGAATTACAACTTAATAGTGAGATCAAATAAATATGTATTTAAAAAGAGGAGCTAGTAATGCCTTTATAAAGGGAAGATGAAACGGTCCTATGGGGATAAAGATGGAAGGTTTTTAAAGTATGTGTAATTTTAAGCATTATTATTTTTTCAAAATGTGCTTATATACGATCCTGACCTGGGATATGTAAGTGGAATCATAATTATGAGATAAGGGAAATGCTATAATATTTAGTCACTGTATTGTTTTGTGGAGCCAAAAAGCACTCTCAGGATTTAAGGATATCTTTAAGATACCTCTCCAAAGTCCATGCTGTCCCTCCAAAATCAGAGACCTCCCAGACAGAGATGACTCTATATCTTCCCTTCTTCCACATCTTCACATGCCCCACGCTCCAACTCAAATCCTGGAATGCATTCCCTTTTCTCCATTCCCGTTAGACTCTGGAAGGGGTCAAAGGCACAAAGGGTCATAAAAAAAATCAGGGAAGGAGGTATACCCCGTTCTTTGCTTATGATATATACATGTCTCTTTTGCTCTCTGTGTGGTTTATAAGTGATGGGGTGACATCTGCACCTTCTGTACTGTTTCTGTAAGGTTGAGTGTTTTCTCTTCCTTCAGCCTCGCATTGCCTAAGGTTTTTGAGCAGCCTTTGCTAAACTGAGGAAACTGATCATCAGGGATGTGGAGGCAGCACAGCCTATAGATCTCTTTTTAACTTCTCATATCATTTCTGGGCCAGCCCATCTGGCGGATATGAGTGTCCATCACTCTAGTCATGAGTCATGTTTCATGTAGAGTTGATGTTTTTATTTCCTCCAGCTTCAAAACCTTTCATTGATAGTTCCTTTTCATACATATGCATGAGTAGGAATTACCCAATTTTACGCATGGAGAATCTTATGAACTAAGAAGGGGAAGGAAATACCATTCATGCTGCCTAGCTTCTGTTAGTTCCCAGGGCTACTTAGCAATCCCTTATTCATCCTGGTAGATGATAATACCCATCATAATGCCCTTCTTACCTTCTACCTGTCAACCCTGTATACCCTCACTTTCCATAGGTGACCCCCACACCTCTCTGAGATTCCTCAGCTGTCCTCTCCTCCCTTAGAATATCTTAGTGTCACTGCCAACTGTCTCTCTGTTCGCTGACTCTCTCTCTCTCTCTCTTCTGGACCCATCTTCGCTTGTTTCTTCAGCACTTTGAGCTGTGAACTATGCTCTGTCTCTCTGTCTTCCTGGATACCCTCTTTCTCCCTACAAATATGTTCAGCTCTCTCCTATCCTTTTTTTAACCCTGCTAACACCACCCAAGAGCCCATCTTCTGTTAACCCTCCCTTTCTTCCAAAGCCCTGGGTATGTCTTTGTCAGGGCCACCATCCTGCAGGTCCTCATGGCCTGGCCTTGCTTTCCACCACTTACTTCACAGAAATGGCTCCCTCCACATTTACCCATGCTTTCCCCACACCTCCAAACACACCAGCACATTCCTCTGTTCTTCTGTGTTGCCCTGCAGTATCATCTACCACTTCTCATTTCTCCTATTTCTGTTTTTTGCCTCCTTCTTTTTTGTTTGTTTTCAACCCTACATAGTTATATGTATTCTTTATTTTTCCTGAAGGGAAAGTTCTGGGTTGTAGTGTTTATCCCTCCTTATAGGGTGCAAAAAGTCCCTTGTGCTTAGTGAGTCTCAGTTAATACCTACAATGGATCATGAGTCTCCAGCAAGGGATTAATGACTTATGAATCATTGGAGGCATGGTGGCTCCAAGTTATATGTACATATTAGCACATGTGTCCAAGACCTTTCTTTTTCTCTCTCCTTCTTTCTTTCACCCTTTGTTTTCTTTTTTTTTTAATTATTATACTTTAAGTTTTAGGGTACATGTGCACATTGTGCAGGTTAGTTACATATGTATACATGTGCCATGCTGGTGCGCTGCACCCACTAACTCGTCATCTAGCATTAGGTATATCTCCCGATGCTATCCCTCCCCCCTCCCCCCACCCCACAACAGTCACCAGAGTGTAATATTCCCCTTCCTGTGTCCATGTGATCTCATTGTTCAATTCCCACCTATGAGTGAGAATATGTGGTGTTTGGTTTTTTGTTCTTGCGATAGTTTACTGAGAATGATGATTTCCAGTTTCATCCATGTCCCTACAAAGGACATGAACTCATCATTTTTTATGGCTGCATAGTATTCCATGGTGTATATGTGCCACATTTTCTTAATCCAGTCTATCATTGTTGGACATTTGGGTTGGTTCCAAGTCTTTGCTATTGTGAATAATGCCGCAATAAACATGCGTGTGCATGTGTCTTTATAGCAGCATGATTTATAGTCCTTTGGGTATATACCCAGTAATGGGATGGCTGGGTCAAATGGTATTTCCAGTTCTAGATCCCTGAGGAATCACCACACTGATTTCCACAATGGTTGAACTAGTTTACAGTCCCACCAACAGTGTAAAAGTGTTCCTATTTCTCCACATCCTCTCCAGCACCTGTTGTTTCCTGACTTTTTAATGATTGCCATTCTAACTGGTGTGAGATGGTATATCATTGTGGGTTTGATTTGCATTTCTCTGATGGCCAGTGATGATGAGCATTTTTTCATGTGTTTTTTGGCTGCATAAATGTCTTCTTTTGAGAAGTGTCTGTTCATGTCCTTCGCCCACTTTTTGATGGGGTTATTTGTTTTTTTCTTGTAAATTTGTTTGAGTTCATTGTAGATTCCGGATATTAGCCCTTTGTCAGATGAGTAGGTTGCGAAAATTTTCTCCCATTTTGTAGGTTGCCTGTTCACTCTGATGGTAGTTTCTTTTGCTGTGCAGAAGCTCTTTAGTTTAATTAGATCCCATTTGTCAATTTTGTCTTTTGTTGCCATTGCTTTTGGTGTTTTAGACATGAAGTCCTTGCCCATGCCTATGTCCTGAATGGTAATGCCTAGATTTTCTTCTAGGGTTTTTATGGTTTTAGGTCTAACGTTTAAGATAAAATACTGGCAAAACAAATCCAGCAGCACGTCAAAAAGCTTATCCACCATGATCAAGTGGGCTTCATCCCTGGGATGCAAGGCTGGTTCAATATATGCAAATCAATAAATGTAATCCAGCATATAAACAGAGCCAAAGACAAAAACCACATGATTATTTCAATAGATGCAGAAAAAGCCTTTGACAAAATTCAACAACCCTTCATGCTAAAAAGTCTCAATAAATTAGGTATTGATGGGACGTATTTCAAAATAATGAGAGCTATCTATGACAAACCCACAGCCAATATCATACTGAATGGGCAAAAACTGGAAGCATTCCCTTTGAAAACTGGCACAAGACAGGGATGCCCTCTCTCACCACTCCTATTCACCCTTTCTTTTCAAAAGTCATTTCATGCCTCTATGTAGAAAGTGCTTGGAATGCAAAGACAAACAGGGTGTCTCCCATGCCCTCAAGGATCTCACTGTGACTTCTATTAAACTTTACATGATAGTTTTTAGATAAATATTCAGGGGAAGGTGAGGCATAAGTTTTAAAATGACCAAATAATACATAACTGTTACTAAAAATAAAGTAGTGAAGAGTTTTATAAAGGAAAGTGTCCGTTTTCTTTCTTCAACACCTATTCCTCCTAGTACTGCTCCATATGCAAATATATTGACACTCGGATATTCTTTCAAACTCTAATATTCTACATTTAGTTCTAAATTATCCTGTTTTTCTCTCAGTAATATATCAAGAGCTGCCTCCCACATCCATACTTGCAGTCTTCCCATGATGGCTTTGGCTCTGAGAGTTCCAAAGTGAAAGTGATATTTTAGGAAAACCAGTCTGGCTTGGAATGCAACTTATCCCAAATGGAAAGAAACTCCTGTCAGTGAGATGGACTGAAGAGAGATTGCTTGGGGATCTGAGTGTAATGGGGAGAGTATCTGGGTCTGGCCAAACTGGGTGACAGCAGTAGAAATGCATAGAAAGCAGTCAACCTGTGGGCTGTTTTAAGCATGGACCATTCAGACTAGTGGTGTCTGAATATAGAGTAAATGAGGGAGGGAAAGGAGGCCCCAGTGATCTCAGGTTGAAGCTTCAGTGCTTTTACCTTTGTCCTTTCTGAGGGCTTTCTGCCTCTGCTGGCCTCCCACTTGATTTTAAATTCAGTCATCCTGAAACATGGAAATTTGTGTCATGGTAACTCTTAGCATGAACTCCATGAGGGTGGGGACCATGCATGTTTTACTGTTGCATCCCAAGTGCCTAGAAGGATTCTTAGTGTATAGTAGGTGCTCAATAAATACATACTTCATGACAAAGCTGGGGCAGCCTTGATTTGCTTGTTTGCTGCACTAAAATGTTCATCTCAAAAAGGCTACTAAGCTGATTCATCCTTTTGGTGGCCTTGTCTTCTACCCTTGCATAACCCTTTTGTGTCTAAAACTGGGAAGGGTTATCACAGCCCCCAGGGCAGGGAGCTCGTGAGAGAGCCCACAGACCTGCACAGCAGGAAACTGAAAATAGCTACCAAAGCAATCAAAATTAAACTTCTGGATCCGCCTCTCTGGGCCTGGCCCTAGAGGGCATCGTTTACACTAATGATGGAAAATTAAATTAGGCCACCTTTAGAAAACTTCACAAAATTAAATACGGTTTACCAGGGAGGGAATTACCCTATGGAGAAAGTAACAGGGGAGCAGGGAAACAGGCTGGTCACAGTTCTACTACAAAATGATTGGCTGGTGTCAAATTTCCTTACTCTGTGCTTCATTTTATTCTTCTTAAATGTGTAAAGGGAATCAATTTAGAATTTGTGCAAAACATTGAAGAATCTCAGAAGGGAAAGTGTGTGCAAAATAAAACAAACACTTCTTTCCTTGTCTTCTCTCCTTGTTACCAAATTGGCACTGGCCTGGGAGTCCATCAGATGGTCTTGACCTTTTCTGGGATACAAATACCTCTGAGAATCTGCTGAAAACTGTATTTTCTCCATAGGAAAAAAATCATTCTTGCAAAGTTTTGAATTTTAGGAGAATTCATGTACCCCAGAGTCCTGCATGTTTATGAATTCCAAGGTAAGACTCCTATTTTGCCAATAAGTGTTGAACATCATCTTTGAATATTTGCATCTAAAGCTGGGAAGGTTTAGCATTGGCTCTTCTACTGCTCAAGTAAGAGTAGGAGGAGAAAAAAACAAACCAATCTAACTTTATTAATGATTTAATGTTTGAATGCTTAATAAATTTTATTTACCTTCCCAAGAGATATTTGCATTTTGTTAGAGGAGTCATTCAAAACAAACCAATCTCATGTTGGTGAGTTTCAGATTATTAAAGGGAAGAGGATTCTCTTAGGAGGGACCTTTATGTTACCCTCAGTGTCCTTGGAATCACATGGATGATGGGAATGTTGGCCTAGGGCCTGGGTTTTACACTGACATGTAAGGACCATGTGAAGGCCTAGAGTAAAGGGCCAGAGTAAAGGGCCAACCCTAACCCCAAAGGTAAATAAAGATTGGTCTTGATTTGGAGCTGTAGCCCCTGCCTGACAAACCTTTAATATTAATAGATAACCTCTGGGCTTGTAGTAGGACCGTGTTGTAGCTTACTCCGCAGCATGAGCATTTTGCACTAAACACCTGTCTAGATACTGCCACAGTGCCCTGTCCTCTGGCCTGACTGGGTAAGCTTTCCGTGGCTTCCATCTTGTGTCCTGGCACAATTGGGAGGAAGGATGGTGGCGTCACACCTCTGAGAGCACAATCAGACTGTGAGCCTTGGCTTCCTCTCTGGTGGCAGACCTCAAACTGGAGAGGTGAGGATGACTGCAAGGTCCAGAGGGTTAAGCACAGAATTTGGGAAAGATGGAGTGGAAAAAGCTGGGTTATCTGCAAGTCTCCACATCCTTTATCAGGAGGCCCTGAGAACTGGCTTTTGAGGAGTTACAGCCTTTCCCAGTTGCTGGCAGTCACCATGATCAAACCATGATTAACTGAGGAGTCCTCTGTATTTGGCTTAACATTTCTGCCTGTCAAATTCTTATTAATCTTTCAACGTTTATTGTAAATAACACATCCACCAGGAATGCTTTCCTGATTTCATTCCTACCCCCACAGTGGGGATCTAATTAAGGTTTGTCCTTTGGACCCTAAGGTGCTATACAGCCCTTAAGTTTATCCTTTTATTGTAGTTTATCTATGATAGTTTTTAGTAGGAACTATATCTTATCTATCTTTGGGGCTCCTTAACCACTTGTCTCACACACAATAGGGCTCAATACGTATTTATTCCATGTAATTGACTTCTTAAACTTTTGCACAATTCCCAGAAATTAATTACACTCATTCTGTAGACTTTTATTCGGGACTGAGTGGATGAATGAATGAACGAACAAATGAATGAACCAACCCACCTATATAAAAAAAGTGTGTTGAGCACTGAACACAGCCCATATGTGAAGGTATTTGAGAACAGTGGCAAAAAATGTTAACATTAGAACATCAGAACATATATTCTAATAGAAGATAACAAGCAGCACACAAATAATACTAAAAAGACAGCATCACAGTTGAGAACACTGAGAAACAAGAAGTCGAATGACTTTGTTCAGCTTTGCTCAGGAAGAGAGCCCAGCACCTCTTGATGTTTTGGGTTTAACCACTAAGCAAAGCTGACTTTGAAAATGCACACCCTCCTTCCTCTGGTTGGCTGAGGATGCCAGTCCTGTCCAGCTACTGCTGTGCAGTTAGCTCTTTGCTTTAGGGCCTGATTATCTTTTTTCGTGGATTGTCTTGGCCTTTGACTGTCTCACGTGTCCATGTGAAGAGACCCCCAAACAGGCTTTGTGTGAGCAACATGGCTGTTTATTTCACCTGGGTGCAGGCAGACTGAGTCCCAAAAGAGAGTCAGCAAAGGGTGGTGGGATTATCATTAGTTCTTAGAGGTTTTGGGATAGGCAGTGGAGTTAAGAGCAATGTTTTAGGGGCAGGGGGTGGATCTCACAAAGTACATTCTCAAGGGTGGGGAGAATTACAAAGAACCTTCTTAAGGGTGGGGGAGATTACAAAGTACATTGATCAGTTAGGGTGGGCAGAAGCAAATCACAATGGTGGAATGTCATCAGTTAAGGTTATTTTCACTTATTTTGTGGATCTTCAGTTGTTTTAGGCCATCTGGATGTACATGTGCAGGTCACTGGGGATATGATGGCTTAGCTTGGGCTCAGAGGCCTGACATTGACCTCATCTCTTGTCTCATTTGTTGCAGTTTTTACTGATAATTCATAATGATAAGGGGGTGGGTGGGAGAAATGAAGCCATCATAAAGGGTAAATGTGTTCATCTTGTTTGTATTAATTGCTCCAATAGAAGGTTTTTTGGAGGAGGTGAGCAAGAAGAACCTCAGAATGGCAGCCCCTGACAGATGAGATGTACACATGAGCTCATCGTTGCTCAGTGTCTCCCATCAGCACATAATTAATTGTTGGAGATGGTCCTGATTGCTGGGGGAGATGAGGTAGTGCAGGTGCATTTCCTTCCAGAGTCGGAGCAGCCGTCCAGGGTCTGGGCCAGTGGTGTGTCCTCAGACTCAAACACTGTTAAAAATATATAGAGAGATATATGTATATACACATGTATACACACACGTGCACATACACACACCAAAGTTTTTTGTATGTGTATATGTATGTAAGAAGAATTTTCTTAGTAAAAGAGTTAAACCTAAATTTCTCTTGATTACCTTTGTTCACTCATGAGAAGGACAAAACCCCAAGGAAACAATTTAGCCTGTCAAACACTTCAGCTGATGAAGGGGAATTTGACAAGCTAAATGTAAAAGAGAGACTGCAAGACTCATAAACAGATCCCAAGAGAGCATGTAGTATTGGCTAGGCCTCCCCACCCTTCCAGCTCTCGTATATCTACATGAGCCCCATCCCTCAGGTCCTGAGAGCCAGGAGGAATTCATATGAATCTCCTCTCTAAGAAAATAACAGCAAAATGATTTTGATTTCACGTACTGTCCTTTTGATCCATGTCACGTTTCTGGTTCCTTCCTATGAGAAAGGGAAGTCAGTAACAGATGGGTGAAATGCAGGTCTGGGGCAGTTACAACAGCCCTTGCTTTTTATCAGGACACTTTACTAAACATTGAACTGACCTCTTGCCTTAACCAGCCCCACTCCTACTTCCACATCAAAACGGCATTAGCTCTCTCGCAGGGAAAGGCTTAGCTACTTCAGAAGGGCCACCAAAATACTGCCTAAGAAAGGGAGAGGGATACAAGCCAGGGGTAGGACTGGCCCCCACCTTAGTGGCAGGTTCATAGTTGGTGCTGTCTCGGACCCCAGGCGAGCTCCTCTTCTTGCACTCTGCCTTCTGCTGTCTCTATGTCTTGAGCCATCATTTTCCCTACATTTCCCCTAGATCTTGAGGCTATTTCTGTTTTGTCCCTTATTTTCTAGCCTATAAATAGGCTTAGGTTTTGCTATCCTAAAAAGAAAAGATGACCCTCAAACCCACCATCCTGCCTTGCCCTTTCACTGCCAGACTCTTTGGAGAAACTGCATTTGCTATCTATATTTCCAAAACTCCCATTCACTTTTCAGCTCATTTTAATTGGGCTTCCTGAGCTACTCTACTGAGACTGCTCTTGCTAAGGCCACCAGGGATGTCTTAGTTGCAGAATCCCTAGCTCGCTTTCTGTCTGCATCTTATTCAGTCTCTTTGAAGCACTTAATGCTGTGGGTCTTTCCATCCTTCTGGAGAGTCTCTCCTCCCTCAGCTTCCACGATTGTTTTCTCTTGTTCCTCCTCAGATCTCTTGGTCTTTTTCTGCTCAGTATTTTTTTTTTCAGACTCCTCCTATTATGCCCTCCATTTAAAATGGGTACTGTTAGTGGGATTCTCTCAATGAGCCCCCTTTCTTCTTCTTCTTCTTGCTCCTCAGGGGATGTCGTATTTCCCATGGCTTCAACCACCCTCTAAATCCCAGTCTATGCTCCTCTGCCCCCACACTGTATCCCCTCCATCCCTTATTTCCAATTGCCTCTTAGACAATTCCATCTGGCTTTTGCCTTCTCAAATCTGACCTGTCCAGAGCCACACCACTCCTCCTCCTTCCGTGTTCCTTAGTTCTTTTTTCCTTCTGTGGCCCTTGCCCCCATTAATGTTTAGTCCATCCGCCAAGTTACACAGCTCAGAATCATATCCTTCCCTCTCATTATCACACCCAGAGAAATGATTCTTGTGTCCACCTGCTCTCCCCATGGTGGCTGCCCCTGCCTTTGTTAGGCCTCCAGTGTTTCTTGCCTGGACTCAGGGTTGGTCTGTCTGGCTGCATAGACTGTGCTGTGCATCGCTCCAGGTGTGTCATTCAGGGCCCTGAGCCCAGGTGCCCTGCACTTATTTCCCAAACTGTAATTCTCACAACAGCTCCCCTGTTTGTAGATGAGAAAACTAAAACTTGAGCATTGGAAGACTCACCCAGTAGCTCACAAATGTAAGCAGCAGAATGGGGATTTGAGTCTGGTTCTTCTGACAGCAAATCCCAGGTCCAGATTCTGTTGATTCCCCTAAGCATTCTGTATTGCAGTAGGCTCTTGATGGCCTTCCTTCTGCTCCTGCCCTCCTCCAATCCATCCTCCACACCACCATGACTACCAGCCATGTGATCCCCCTGCTTAGACTCCCATCCTTGCCCTGAGCCCACAAGGTGAAGTCTGAGCTCTGTAGCTGGGCTCTCCACAATTGGCCCTGACCTCCCTCTGTCCCCATCTCCCACCAGTCCTTCTGTATGCCCTGCAATCCCTGTACCCAGGCAAACTGTGCTACCTCATGACCTCATGCCTTTCCACATGCAATTTCCATTGCAAGGGCTCTCCCTGCTCTTCTGTCTCTGTGATGGATAGATTTCCATTGTCCCGGATCTGCTCGGCAGCCCTCCCCACTGTCCTCAGTGCCCAGGGAGGCTGGCCTGTGTGGACCTGTCCTGAGAGCTCCTGCCAGATGGCACACAGCTCTTCCTCTCTTGGCTCTGGAAACTGCTCCCTGCCCTGCCTCTCTGGACTTGGGGTGCTGAGGGCTCCCAGGGACACTGCACTGCCCTCACCTTTGTGAACAGTCCTGTATTAAACTCTCTTCAGCCTACTCACATAATCTGTTTCCTGCGAGGACCCTGACTGACACATTCCCCACCCCACAATCCTGCCACCTCCCACGTTGTCTTCGAGACGCAGCTCAGGCAGCAGCTCCCTGTGTGCCTTCCCAGTTCTCACAGGCAGCTGGCTGCATCCTCCTCCGCGTTTCACTGGCTCCATTCCTCTGTCCGCACTTGCCACACCCTGTCAGTACCTCCTGAGCTCCTCAGGGCAGTCTCTGAAGCAGACTCAGCTCTGTATCTTGGAGAAGCCAATATGGGGCCAAGGAGGGCGGGGTACGGAGTAAGATGTGCGTATCTTAGAACAGAGGTCATGCTGGACCACCCCAACACCTGCTTTTCAGTGGTGGGGAGACAATGAGAAAAGAGCTTCTGGCATACAGCAGATGAAAATAACAGGAATTCTCAAGCAAGGACTTGCCTCCTTCACAGCCTTCTGCTCACATTTCTCCACCCTTTGTGGACAAGGAGTGGACAAGCAAGTGTACAAACCTTTGTTGATGATTATTTTGCACTGGGAAGATTTTGCCTAATGCCTCTCTGCATATAACACTTGAAGGAAAGTATTCATTTGCTTGAAAGCAAAAGGATAAACTTGAGAAAAGAGAAGAGGAAGGGTCCTTACATGCTGCCTTCCAACCATCCCCTCCCCACATTGCCAAAAGAAAGATACAAGACTTTAAAAAAGTAATTGGAGCCGGGCGCGGTGGCTCACGCCTGTAATCCCAGCACTTTGGGAGGCCGAGGCGGGCGGATCACAAGGTCAAGAGATCGAGACCATCCTGGCCAACATGGTGAAACCCCGTCTCTACTAAAAATAGAAAAATTAGCTGAGCGTGGTGGCGTGCGCCTGTAGTCCCAGCTACTTGGGAGGCTGAGGCAGGAGAATCGCTTGAACCAGGGAGGTGGAGGTTGTAGTGAGCTGAGATTGCGCCACTGCATTCCAGCCTGGTGACAGAGTGAGACACCATCTCAAAAAAATAAATAAATAAAAATAAAAAATAAAAAAGTAATTGGAAATCAAAATGAGGTCAAATAGGAATGGGTTCATTTTTCTCTCCCACTTTTTTTTAAGGTTTGCCAATGGCCTGGAAGTAAAGGTACACAGTCCTTTAAAAAGCAGCAACATGCCTGTGTCCTGAATGGTATTGCCTAGGTTTTCTCCTAGGGTGTTTATGGTTTTGGGTCTAACATTTAAGTCTTTAATCCATCTTGAATTAATTTTTGTATAAGGTGTAAGGAAGGGATCCAGTTTCAGCTTTCTACATATGGCTAGCCAATTTTCCCAGCACCATTTGTTGAGTAGGGAATCCTTTCCCCATTTCTTGTTTTTGTCAGGTTTGTCAAAGATCAGATAATTGTAGATGTGTGGTATTATTTCTGAGGGCTCTGTTCTGTTCCATTGGCGCTATTCACAATAGCAAAGACTTGGAACCAACCCAAATGTCCAACAATGATAGACTGGATTAAGAAAATGTGGCACATATACACCATGGAATACTATGCAGCCATAAAAAATGATGAGTTCATGTCCATTGTAGGGACATGGATGGAGCTGGAAACCATCATTCTGAGGAAACTATCGCAAGGACAGAAAACCAAACACCACATGTTCTCACTCATAGGTGGGAATTGAACAATGAGAACACTT
Source organism: Pan paniscus (assembly GCF_029289425.2). Taxonomy (NCBI): domain Eukaryota; kingdom Metazoa; phylum Chordata; class Mammalia; order Primates; family Hominidae; genus Pan; species Pan paniscus. The sequence continues at coordinate 87,463,737 of NC_073249.2, read as the reverse complement.
GGACACAAGGTGGGGGACATCACACACCAGGGCCTGTTGTGGGGTAGGGGTAGGGGAGAGGGATAGCATTAGGAGATATACCTAATGTAAATGACGAGTTAATGGGTGCAGCACACCAACATGGCACATGTATACATATGTAACAAACCTGCACGTTGTGCACATGTACCCTAGAACTTAAAGTATAATTTAAAAAAAAAAATATATATATATATATATAAAAGCAACATGGATGCAGCTGCAGTCCATTATCCTGAGTGAATTAAAACAGAAACAGAAAACCAAAGACTGCATGTTCCTACTTACAAATGGAAGCTAAACAATGGATACACATGGCCATAAAGATGGAAACAACAGACACTGGGGACTCCAAAAGGGAAGAGGGAGAAAGGGGGACAAGGACTGAAAAAGTACCCATTGGTACTGTGTGCACTGTTTGGGTGATGGGTTCAAAAGAAGCCCAAACTCCAGCCTTGTGCAATATATCCGTGTAACAAACCTACAAATGTAACCCCCTGAATCTAAAATAATAAAATAATTTTTAAAAAACACACAAAAAAGAAAAGAACACTAGATTGTGATTGAGAGTGAGTTGTCCCAGGCCAAATCAGAATGGCCTGGACATTGCCCTGAGGGTGGGGCAGGTGAGAATTAGAAATGCTGATGCCTGGAGTACACACAAACCACCAGCAGTGGCTTGTCATCTTATCTTCAAGTCCTGGGAGGAAGTGCCTTCAGGTGAGTTCTGATTCTGACTTCCTCTTCCTCAGATACGGCATGAGGTAGGCAGGTCAGAGCAACTGGAAAAATAAAAATATTAGAAAAGAAAAGTATCTGGACCTGCCAGCCAGGCATGCTCCCACCCCTGGGAAGCTTGGGGAAGGAGGTGGATACTCTTTCTTCATTTCCCGTCATGGCACATGGGACTCCTCACATGCTGAGCAGGTGGCATGAGAGGTATGGAGTTAGAGTCAGGTACAGAGGGAGTTATGGTGGGAATCCTCAGAAGCTCAAGTGGGAACTCAACTGCCTTGGAAAAACAAGATGTGCTTATGATGTGTATCATATCCCTGGATTGGCTTATTTGAAGAAACATGGATGGAAAGTGGACAATCAGTCAGGGATGATAAAGAAATCCAGCACCTCTTACCCACATGTCCCCTGAAAATCTTACCAACATGAGAATGAATTTGTTGGTGACCACAGAGACATCTATGAAGACATCAAGGACTTGGAAAAATAAGAGGAATAAAAAAATCCAGGGTTTCCAGGTGGCATAAATGTAACATGGGACTAATTTCTAGCCTAGGTATAGAGAAAACAATAGTAATACGGGTAATGAATGACATTCAATATTCAAATGATATCTGATGATTAATCAGGCAGATGGTGCAGCAGTTTTCAGAACTTGGTGAAGATTGCTAGGGTTCCAATTCTAATGCAGATACCATAGTGAGTTGAAATATGTCCCTTAGAAAGGTATGTTAGGATATGTTCCTCACCCCGGTACCTGTGAATGTGGATGTTATTTGAATATAGGGAGTTTGCAGATGTAATTAAGGTGAGGTCATATTAGATTAGGGTGGACCCTAAATCCAATGACCAGGGTCCTTACAAGAAGAGAGAAATTTGGACACAGAGACAGAGGAGACACAGGGCAGAATGCCGTGGGAAGGCAGAGGGAGCAGACTAGAGTGACGCTGCTGCAAACCCAAGAATGCCAAGGATTGTTGGCAGCAGCCGGAAGCTAGGAGAGATGTGGAATAGATTCTCCCTGAGAGCCTCTAGAAGGAATCAGCCTTGATTTTTGACTTCTGGCCTCCTGAACTGTGAGAAATGAAATTTCTGTTGTTTTAAGCTATCTGATTTGTAATAATTGTTACAGCAGCCCTAAGAAATTAATACAGATACTACTGACTGTGTGACCTTAAGAAAATGCACAGGGGTTACCTCTCTGTTTCTTCATCTGTAAAATGGAGATAGTAACTGTATCCACTTCACACAGTTGTTGTGAGGATTAGATGAGTTTTTGCCTGTAAAGTGCTTAAGCAGTACCTGACAGATGGTAAACACACAATAGATTAGCAAATATTCTTCTTTGATCACTTCAATTTAGTAAAGATTTTTTTGAGCAACTACTATGCGGCAGACCCTATATGTAAGTTATTTCATTTGATTCTTGTAACAGTCCTGTGAACCTCTTCTTATCCCATTTTGCAGTTAAGAAAACTAAGGCTCAGAGTATTAACTTGTCTTGAGAAAGCAGACGAGCTGCAACCTCGACTGAGCCTTTGGCTCTGTTCTGTCAGGTCTTCTATTCCACAAAATTACAGGCATCTCAATGTATACTGGGGAGTGGACAAGGAAGGGTGCGAACCTTTGTTGATGATTATTTTGCACTGGGAAGAGTTTTGCCTAATGCCTCTCTGCATATAACACTTGAAGGAAGGTATTTGCTGGCTTGAAAGCAAGAGGATAAACGAAAAAAGAGAAGAGGAAGAGGTAATTTTCTAGATGATGCTCCTCCAGCATGCACCAGTCAAACTAGTGCCCCTAATATTTGTGGTGTGTTCATTTTCTCTCTTTTTTCTGGCTCAGGGAGGGAAGTTGTGTCTCTGAGCAAGAATCTTCAGGAAGTCCGAGGGTCCTGAAAAGTGTGGGATGGATGGTTTAAGCCCCCCAAATGTGAACAAGCTACATGTATGAACTCAGATAACACAGACACACAGAAGAAATAATTGGCAGCCTGTGTAAATAGATTTGGTTTTTGACAGCCAACAGCAGGTGATGGTTATTTTGGAGAAATTATGAGTGTTGGAGAGAAATTAAAGTCTTGAAATATATGAAAGGATTTTTGTGTAGTGGTTTTGTGAGGGACACTAGCCTTTTTTTTTTTTTTTTTTTTTTGCCTTCCTGTCAAGTACTGAACAAGAAGAAATTAATTTATCCCAGTACTTGGCATTTAGAAAGTGCTGTGTGGTGGTTTGTGGTTGATTCAAGTAAAGCAGGGGAGGTTTTAGTGGGACATAAGAAAAAACTTAACAGCTGTGAAATTAAAACATAAATTAACTGCTGAGGTAGGCCATGAGGGTGCCTTTGCTAGACTTTCAGAAGATAAAGATGCATTTGTCTGGCTCTCGCTAGGTCTTAAAACCTCAATTGGTTGCTTATTCGTTACTCTAGGCACACAGTAGATCTTTGTAACAATAAGTTAGACATTTGTATAATTTTATTCATTGAAGAAACCTTAGAAATCAGCTCTTATATTTGCATTTCTGTGCCTGCAGTTGAAGTGATGAGCTTGACTGTCTCTCGAGGTCTCTCCCAGCCCTGGAATCCCAGGCTTCCTTCCAGACTGTGCTGCGATGAAGCAGATCTGTGAGATACATCCCAGTCATGGTGACAAGGGGCGACTTGACAGTGTGGCCCCACACTTCAGGTGTCTGTGGAAGTCAGGCTGTGAAGTAAGGAGACCAGTTCCATGAGGGATTTCAGGCACCATTTCATGAGTTTATTACCCTTCTTTTTTGCCAAATAGCCCTGAGGAAGGTAGTCATCAAATTGAGAATGGCTAAAATGAGGAATGAAGAAGATGGAAATTACAATAACTTCAAATAAAAGCAAGCCAGCTGATGTGATTTAAAAGCCCTGTATATACAGTGGGGGGAAAATGATAATCAGACCAAAGCAGTCATAAGAGAGAACAGTGATCAAGATGGGAGATAATGTTATATAAAGATTAAATTAAAAATAAGATAGATGAGGAAAAGAATGAGTAACAGCTGCGACAGGAGTGTGAAACTGTGTTCATGCTGCAGGGCTGGTTGAGAAGAGAAAAAGACACACCAGTATGCAGGCAGCATGCTGGGGATAGGAGTAAGGGGTGCATTCTTCCTATAGTGTCTGGTGGTGTTCTATCAGTGAAGCATTTGGAGACTCTCGTCAACCCACCACCCCTTCTGATATTTTCCCCAGTCCCTCTAAGGATAACACATTGGGCCCCCCAGAATCACATGGGCTGGGACGCTTAGGGAACCCTTCTTCCCGAGACCAGGAGTCATGCTGGATTTCCCAGGACCATGCCTTCACAGTTAGGCCTCATTTATCTGGTCTTGAGCAGCAGGTTGATTCTGTTTTCCGACTTCTGCATGTGTCACATTGTGCTTCTTACTTTCCCAGAGGTTTTCCTTAAGAATACCACTTGATTTTGTCTCCATCATCTTCAGGTGACTTGGTACCTTATCTTTATCAGCTGGTTTCATTTCGCTCTGTGCTGCAGCATGTCTTTTGGGGTTAGGAATGCCCATGCCTTCCAGGACCTCAAGAGAAAAATCTCTATACCACACACTGGAGACTCCCCTAGCCCCACCGAGAGATACTGATGTTGGGAGAACAAGAAATATTTCTCTTTGTTTTTCCACTTGACATTTCTAAGTTTGTTTCCACAGTTTTCAAGTATTTGTACAACATTTCATGGGTTAGAGAATATTTGTGCATCTGTTGTCGCATCTGAACCTTATAATCACCCTGAAAGATGTTTTTATTATTCTCACTTCAACGATTAAAAAAGAAGAAGGTTGAGAGAAGGAAAATAATTTGCTCAAGGCCCCTTGGTAGTCTACATCCTCTACCCTAAAGTTCTGTTTTGGGCTATAGCAGGAGAGAATTGCGTGGCAGGTCCTGGGCTTGCTGGGAGAGACCCAGTGGATCTTGAGCAGGAGGCGAGGCACATGGATGTAGACTCAGGAAACCTTGCAGGTGACTGGAGACCTTTCACAGCCTCTGCAGTCCTAAAGTCAGCAGGCAGTCCCCATGGAGATGAGGGGCATTAGAGGTAGAATGCTAATACCTGGGGGAATATGGCTGTGTTAGTCAGGATTCTCCAGTGAAACAGAACCAATAGGATATATGTGTGTGTGTACATGCTTACACATATTACATGTGTTTGTGTATAGGTACACATACTTAATATATACATACACATATAAGAAATAGTTAAGGAATTGGCTGACATGATTATGGAGGCTGAGAAGTTCCACGATCTGCAATTGGGAAGGTGGAGACCCAGGAATGCTAATATATGGTTCCAGTCTGAGTCTGAAGACCTGAGAACCAGGAGAGCTGATGGTGTGAGTTTCAGTCTGCACATTGGCAGGCTTGAGACCCAAGAAGAGTCTGACCTGGCTGGAAAAGACCAATGTCCCAGCTCAAAGCAATCAGGCAGGAGGCATTCCCTCTTACTCAACCTGTTTGTTCTATTCAGGTGTTCAGTTGGATTATTGGATGAGGCCAGGGATGATGACAGAGTAAGATGAGGTCTCATGGCCAGAGACTGAAAGAGGGAATAAAGGATGAGAACTTGAAGACAACATAATTGATTCTAGTCAGGCCCCAAAAATGTGAGATCATGAAGAAAAATCATGTGACTGCCCAGATTTTCATAAAATGCTTCTTGAAAAGTATACAATATGGAAAGCAGAGCTTAAAAACAAGTATGAGTGCAAAGGAACAACCATTACTGAGAGAACTGAAACCCTGAATGCATTAGGCTTATAGAAAAGGCTGAAGATGAGAGAAAAAGGGGTGTGAAGGAAGAGAGAGTTGGCACATGGCAAGGGGAAAATCTCAATCCCATTTTTCTAACTGTCTTGGTTTTTTTCTTCTCAAGTAGAGAACTGATCTTCAAATTAGAAACACTAGAACATATGTGATTTTAAAAAACCGAAGTTCAAAACCAAGAGGAAAAAGGAAGGTATTCCTCACTACCATGTGTCCAGGCCTGAATCACTGGCTTCTGGGTTCCTGAAAAATATGATTGCAAAATAGTGATTGGTCATCTTTTGCAAAATCATGAGGGATGGAGAAGAAACAAAAAGATTACAAAAATAAAATATTGCAGTTTTTAGAAAGGGGGCAAACCTGGATCAGGAATTACCAACTAGTGAATTTCTCATTGCTCCTGGGCAGAATTCTAGAAGAGATCATTAAGCAGATGGTCTGTGAGAACTTGGAAAAGGAAATCATGATCACTGAGAGCTAGTCCTAAAAAACCAGTTACCCATGTATGTTCAGGAAATCTGCCTTACAGCTGTTGCACAAATTAGCTTTGAGCATTTGAGTAGACTACAGTGTGAACCAGCAATGAGATGTTATAACAGAAGAAAAAAAACATGATCAGAGATGCTTTGCTAAAAATTCAGTTCTAGGGCATAGAAAATATTTATCCAAATATACTCTGTGCTGTTCAGATCCCTTACAAATGAGTTCAGTTCTGTGAGCTGCATTTTAAGATAGTCACTGGCAAGTTGGAATATGTACGGAAAAAGTTAAGAGAAGATGGAACTCATATTTATTGAGCAAGCAACTTAACATGTGTTGGGCATTGTGTAAAATGTGGTATGTGTGTTTTAATGCTTAAAACAATACCATGAAGAAGTCATTAATATGCCTATTTTAGATGAGGAAATGAAGGATTATGTAAGTGAGTTTTTTGCCTCAGGCCAGCAGCTAGAAGATGGCAAAGCTAAGACTTGAACCTGGATCTTTCTCATCCCCAAACCCATGCTCTTTCCACAGTGCAAACCTGCCAGAGAAATAAGGGACTTGGAAAATGAGCCAACTGAGAAACTATTGAAGGAAGAAGTAATTCACTTTAAAAATGAAAGGAGTGCAGAGGAGTCGGGGAGTGGGGAGGGCATCAGGAAGAATAGCTAATGCATGCTGGGATTAATACCTAGGTGATGGGTTGATAGGTGCAGCAAATCACCATGGCACACATTTACCTATGTAACAAACCTGTCCATCCTGCACATGTACCCCGGAACTTAAAATAAACTTAAGAAAGGAGTAAATATAAACATGATATTGTTTCCATATATTAAAATGTTGGCCATTTGGAAGAGGAGTAGCCTTGTTCTCTGAGATCCCTAAGGATGGAGCTAGAGCAGTAATGTGGCAGTAATTAGAGCAGTTCACATTTATTAACCATTTGCTATAAGCTGACCCCTCTGCACATACTCATTCTTTAAACCTTACTAGCATGAGTGAGGTACAGCACAATGAGCATGCCTGTTTCACAGGTGAAGAACAAGAAGGGGGTTGAGATAATGACCAGGGTGTCCCAGCTAGTAAGTGGCAAAGCTTGGGCTGAAATCCAGGTCTGTCCCCCTCAGGGCCAGTGTTCTCAGCCATTTTCCTCCACTGCATTCCTGTTGGCAGAATTCCAGTCAACTTGAGGGAAAATTTCCTGGTAACTAGAACCTCTTAAAAAGGGATCAGATACTTTGTTAGAGAGTGAATTGCCTATCAGTGATGAATCCTGACAGACAGAGATGCTGGCTTGTATCCAGGCCTTATGACCCCATAGGTTTCTTTCTACTCTAAATTGTTGTTGTTGTTGTTGTTGTTGTTTTTCTATGATCTTAAGAGAAGCGAGTTTACCTATAGATGAATAGTTTGAGAAGGGGGGTATTGGTGGTGAGTCTAGTTGTTTTTAAAATCACGTTGTCAACCTAAATTCCAGCATGATGATAAACCCAAAATCCAGTTTCTTCCAGATAATGTTTTTCTTTCAGTCATTTATGGTAAGTCTGTGGACATATGATGAATCTGCAGAAAGGTTTATTACTGTGTAAAAGCATAACAGTTCTGTTAGTAAGTAAAAATTATAATGCTATACATATTTTGAAATAAAAGTAAGAAATTTTAGGGCCAGCTGTGGTGGCTCACACCTATAATCCCAGCTACTCAGGAGGCTGAAGCACAAGAATCACTTGAACCTGGGAGGCAGAGGTTGCAGTGAGCCAAGATTTCACCAAGAAAAAAAAAGAGAGAGAGAGAAAAAAAAGAAATTTAAAGGAGAAGAAATTTTAGGAAAGTTGAAGGGGGAATAAAACCTTATTAACATTATATGAACTACTTTGGTATCCTACTCTTTATAATTATAGTGAAAGTTGGGAAAATTGACTAAGGTACTTTTTGGAAGCAGGATTATCAGAACTAGGCTAGACTGACTTAAGGGTAAAGATGAAGAAGGAAAGAAAAAGGGAAATCTTTCCTATTCTTTTGAGCACTCACCTTCCTCTACTCTCCCCCAATTTCTACCACCCCCACAATCACAGTGCTTAAGAAAACCAAGTAATGGAGAAATAAGGGTTCTTGGAATGTATTTCTTGATCTGGAAATTTGGACCCAAGAGACATTAATTTGCTGATTTATTAGTTTGTTGATGAATGAGGTCGCATGGAAAAACTTTCTGCCTCTTGGTTATGTTGGTGGAAACTTTTCTAAGCTTTAACTAGCTGACTTTTGGGTTAACTAGAGATTATTTACTTTTAATAACAACACGCTAAGTTTCTGAAATCAGATATAGCAGAGCAGTCTCCAGAGAGCTGTGGTCCAAAGGCAGTGGCTGCATCCATGTACAGTTCTCATCAGATTTTCTGAAAAGATGCTTTCTCTGTTAAGGTTAAGTTAACCTTGGCTTACTGCCGTTCCTCTGTTCCTTCCACATCTCTGTGTCTTGTGGGCATGCCAGTTTGCATTCAAATCTGCTGTATCAGTTTTAAATCCAGTTCTCAGTCCTTAGGGTATTACATAAGAATAAGTTAACTAAAGAATCCAAGAAGTTTTACGTATGATGCTGAACTAACTGGATCTGACTTCCTTGGGGAAAATGAATAGCCAGGCAGATCACATTATAGATGAGCATTAATGACAGCCGGAACACCTCCCTCCCTTCTAAGCAGGCAAGGAACCTCCCATGTGCCAATCACTGTGCCGGCACTGGGGATACCAAGATGTGTTCCTTGTTCCTTCAAGGAGCACATGTAAAAACATCATAGTGTGAGATATGTGCTGTGGCAACGTTGAGCCCCAGGGTATTCAGCAACTCAGACTGCTGAAGAAAAGGGAGGGGAAGGCTGCTCTGAACCAAGTCTTGGCGGCCACCAAAGGTGTTCACAGCAGTTGCAGAATTGGGAAGATGCACACACCTAGTTCTGCAGGCCTGTGTAGGTCAGGACTCTGGAGAGAGATGACTGCAGAAAGGTAGGTACACCATGCTAAGGAGTTTGGACTTTATCCTAAAAGCAGTAGGAAGCCTTTGGATGGCTTTAAGAGGAAAATGATCGGATGTAATTTGTCTTTTTTAAAAATAACACTTTGCTGGCAATGTAGAGAATGGGTTGACAATAGGTGAGTTAGGAAGCAGAGCAGCACACTGTTTACAGGATGTTGTAAAAATCCAGGTGAAAAATGAGAACTCTAGATGATCAATAGCTTGGAGTTGAAGAGAAAAACATAAATCAGAGACATATTAGGGAGCGAGTCTGCAAGGAACTTGCTCCTGAGTGATGGCTATTGGGGAACAATGGAGGAAGCTGTTGAGAATGACACCTGGGTTTCTGGCTTGAGTAGGTATGGTGTCCCCTTATCAAGATAGGACTTGGAGAATTATGGGGAATATGATGAATTCACTCGGGGGTACGAGGAATTTGAGAAGCTTGAGAACCATTCAGGAGGAGATGTCCAGGAAGGTTGGCTGAATGGGCCTGGAACTCAGGCAGGAGATGCTGAGATACAATTGTAGATTTGTCCCTTTGATGTTAGGAAGAGAGTTTGACATCATTAGAAGGATAGGGGACTGGAAACCACACTAAACAGCCTCTATTTCAGAACCATTTAGAGATGATAGACATGTGAGATGTACTGAAATGCCTGCTAGCTGAGTTTAGCAGAGAAACTACAGTCCCCAAGGTGAACTTGGGTTTTTTCACAGTGTTGTTTTCCTCTCTGTGCCCACCTTTCTTTTGGACTTTCCTCCCAGGCTTCTTGGGGTCCTGTGGCAAGAATCTCAGTTACTAGGCTGTTTAGAGGCTATATCAGTAAGGGGACGTAAGATGGCATTTTACTAACTATTCTACCTCCTCAATAACTCTTGGAAGGGTTACTATTAGTAGTCCCATTGTACAGATAACAAAACTGAGCCTCTGAGGGGTGACATAGCTTATTTTTTAGTAAGTGGCAAAGTTGTAGATGAAGTTGTAGATTCTCAATCCCATTCTTTTTCTTCTATACAGCACAGACCTACACTAAAACAAATCAGGCCTGTTAAATCCTTGAATGAAAGCCATCAGTGTTGTTAGTGGTGAAAAATGTTTTGCGGAAATGATGTGGCCTCTTAGGTGCTACCAAGAGCAATACACTCCTTGGACTGCCCAAAACTAATTCCACTGATGCACCCGCTCCAAATCCCTGCACCGATCCCACAGCAGTCAGACCTGGAGGCCCTGGGGGGGCCCTGTCCTAAGCCATCTCAAGATGCAGCCTCTAGGGCCTTGCTTATAATTTTCCCCCTTTCTCCAGCCTCCCCTTGTTCCTACCTCTGCCCACCCCAAGCAGCCAGAATGATCCTTTAGTTTAAAGCATAAGCAAGTCAGTCCTCTGCTTAAAAGCTGATGGCTTCTCATCTCACGTAAAATATAAGCCACGACCTTCAAAGCCTTCTACGTTTTGGCCTCTGGCTGCATCTATGACCTTGTTGCTGACCATACTCCACTTGAACCACACTCCGTTGAGCCTCCCTGGGTGTTCCTTGAATGCTTTTAACACCTTCTGAACACTGCAGGTCTTGTAAACTTGCTATTCCCACTTCCTGCCATGGTTTGGCCCAGGTATCTCAGTGACTGGCTCCCTTACCCCATTCAGATCTCGGCCTCTCAGTGTGACCTCCCTGGCTACCCTGTCTAAAATAGCCCCCATCATGCTCCATCCCTTAGTCTGCCTTATTTTTCTTCATAGCACTTATATTATATTTGCTTATTGGCATTGTCTATGTGTAAGCTCCATGAGTTCAGGGGCTTTTTCTGTCCTGTTTCTGTTGTGTCCCTGGCTGCTGGGATAGTGCCTGGCCCACAGTGTGCACTCAGTGGCATTGGTTGAATCATGGAATGAACACATGGATGCTGTGGTCCAGGCAGAGAGGGGACAGAGAGTGGGATCCTATTACCAAAGGAACTAAGAGTATCTTAGTCCCTCCCAATGTGGTAAACATTGCTGGTTCCCTAAGTTTCTGCATTTGGGGATAATTGTAAACAGGCATCAGAAAACGTGTATGCATCTTTCTGGGTAAGAAGCAGGTTTGTTGCTCTGATAAGGATGGGAATGATTTTTCCTTCTAACATAAAAGTTACAGGGACAGATTTGCCACCTCAGGAGATGGTTAACAATAGTGTCGGTTCCATGTCCTGCCCCTGCCCCCTCTACCAAATCTGAGTCACAGTGTTAGTGTTTGTGGAATCTGTTGAAAGTGCCTCCTGCACTGTGACTTTTTGATCCTGAAGGAAGAAGACTTTCTGTAATAACTTGGCTCTCATGAGCTGTGCTTCAGAGTGTCCTTAAACAGAGCTTTCCTGGTTGGAGATTTGAACCTAAGGCCATTTTCAGTGCATTTTTCTGTTGTTCTTCCTTTAGGATCTTCTATGTCTCTCATGATTCCCAAGACTTGAAGATCTTCAGCTATATCGCTCGAGATGGTGCCAGCAATATCTTCAGGTGTAACGTCTTTAAATCCAAGAAGAAGGTAAAGAGGCGGTTGCCGTCCGTCTGCTATTTTCCTCTAATGGATCCAAAGCACCCCCAACATTGGCCCGTCTCCCTGTTGAAGACAGCTGTCGTAATGCCGACATGGGGCAACTATCTCAGTCGTCTGTCATTGCTCCTATATAATGGAATTCTCTTTTAGCATCATCTGAACTTTGTACTTAGTTACATACAGATAAATGCAAAGGGATTGACCGTTGACTACGTGCTCTGGGATGAGAGCAGTTAAACAGCACCGGGAGTGATGCTAACCTTAGCCTTGGGGTAGGAAAAAAGCATTGTCATTTACTAAGGAGACCCTTCATCACAATTCTGTATATTGATTAGGGGGCTACAAAATATGAATACACATGGAGTCTGGTTTAGACTCAGTGTGTGATATTGGTTATCCTGGGTGATTATTTGTTATGGCAACCTTGATACTCAAGTAAATGCAACTTTGAGGATTCTGAAGTGGCATTCTTTATGTTAATGTCATTCCCCCAGGAGTCTAACACACACAACTGGGGTTTTAGAAGCCTAGAATCTAGCCCTGCCTCTCACTGGAACCCTGAGTGACGTTATGTAGGTCCCAGCGTTCTCATCTATAAAATGAAAAGAATCGTCAAAATCAGCATTTCCTAAATGTGTTCTGTAAAACATTTATCAGCCAAAATATTTCATGTTAAAACTACCTGATTTAAGTTGCTGAGAAGGTCTGATGTTAAAAAACATGTTGTTTAACCCAGAATTTCCCAAACTAATTTCACAATGGAACCATATTTTTTCCATGTAATATGTGTTAATATCCTGGGAACTGTTTTTCTGCAGAAGAGATTTTGGAAAACACTATTTGTGCCCCTAAGGACCCTAGTAAGTCCACCATTCTAGAAACAAACTACTAAGCCTGGCTTTCTACAAGGACTTCATTTTATGCATCTTTTGTCTTCAGGCCTCTTTAGCAGATGTTTAGGTACCTTGTCAAGTACCTTGTCAATAACACATGCCAGGGTCCAGATTTACTGATAGGTGTCCTATTCCCTACCCTAGCTCCACAAAGAGAATTATGCTTTGTTAACTTAGCCTCTTCCTCTATGGAGATTTGTGCCCTTACCCACCCTGTTCCAGGCTTTTTAAATGCAAATCATGGAGTTGGATGAAAAGTGCTACAACTGGAAAGATGGCAGGAATAAAAGAGTAACTTGCCAGACTTCACATCTAGATAATAGTATAGCTGAGAGGGAAAAAACATAAATGAGGCTAAGTCAAGCTGCATTAAAGAACTGATAGAAAGGGGAATAGGAAGAGGGAGAGAAAGAAAAGCCATAGGCGCTGGAGATGAGAAAGTTTAGAGTTTGGGAGAGTGAAAGGCTCATATGTGGCCTTGTGTAGGGGACCTGGGGAGGAGAGAAAAGGAAATACAAAGTCTCCCTGATGGTCATGAATTGGCTCGTCTGTAAGGTTCTGACAGATGCAACAAGACTGGAATTCCCTTTTAATTCATTTTGAGTATTTGACTGTGCTTCTGACTTTAGTTTCGTACAAAGACTGGACCATGTGGACCTTGGAATTTATTAGAGTTACAAATAACGCATTATCATTTGCCAGGTTCTTTAATAGTTAATCTTATTTTATCCTTATAACACATCTGTAAAGAAGGTAAGACATATAATTTTCACTTCCCAATTTTACAGATGAATAAACTGAGGCTCAGAGAGATTAAATGACTTGCCTGAGTTCTCATGAATAGGCACTGGCTAGAATAGAACCAGGGAGACATGCAGGACAAAAGAATTTTGAGCAGGAAACCTAGGTAAGAGGACCATTATGTTATATTTGCCTTGCTATCAGATCTAACATAGCAATACGGACGCAGTGGGGGCATCCACTTCTGACAAAACCTGAGTTTAAGACCAGTGCTCACTTGGAACTTTGATCTTGAAGTGAAGCACAGAATGGAGTTCCCATTATCCGTGAAAAGGAGTAGTCATCTGGTTCCCTATCATGTCAATTTTTTTTCCATGTCTCGTAGCTCTTACAGCGAATTCTGATCTCTGGCTTTCCTGTTTCCTATACCCCTTTCATCCTCACCTACTGAGACCCTAGCTCTTCATAGAGTTGGTTCTCAGGCCCTTTCCTGGCCTGGAGCCATGCAGCTGAGGGGATTGTTTCTAGTCAGCCTGGGCGTTGAGCCCTGTTGCTGCTGAGCTGTAGGTGGGAAGGCTGGTTTCCAAGCTAAGAAAGGGAAGTGAATTGTTCAGCGAAGGATGCAGAACTGGGAAGGGCTGGGGAACACATCTGCAAGGTTTTGCTTGCCCTTCTGCTTAGCCTCCAAACATGGTGATTTACCTTTTTTATAAAGCACTTCTAATGTCAAGAGGTAATAGTTAACTTGGGAAGGAGTTTTAACTGGCAAGTCATAGGAATGCTTCAGAAGTGGTGGGCGGGGGGAAAGGACTATAGAGGACATGTGTGTTGCAGAGATGTTGCTGGGTTGTTGGAAGTCAATAGGGAGTCCTCTTGACTGGAAGCCCGCAGATGTGGGTGTTCTCCAGAGCCCTCGTGTTGGTCATAGTTTAGAAAAACCTTGTCTGAGATCCTTGTTGTGTTGGGACTTTGGTTATTGCTGTTTCATATCACATCATGTCCCCTGCGTATATGCCCATGGCACGTTTCTCATGACCTCTAATGGGGTGTCGTCATCACCCTACAGTTCACATGGGGAAAGGGTTACCTCCTCTGTTGGTTGAGAATATGGGTCAGATGTCTCAGCTTTCCTGGTTGAGGGCCTCCCTCGACCTTGTTCCCTGCACAGCTATTACTCTGTACCTATGGATCTTCCTTGGGCCACTCACACAGATAGCCAGTGTGACTCCCACCTTGGGAGTTGTATCCTTGAGCTAAGATTTTTTCAAGTGGGCTTTCACCAGAAGCTAGAAAGCAAAATATTGCAGGAATATAACATGGTATCTGCTATTCTTCTATACTCTAGATTATCTAAGTTCCAGCCTCATATTACATCAGATAATAATATCTAACCTGTTTTGATTAGTTGCTATATGCCTGAGACTGTTCAAAGCTCTTTACATGAATGATCTAATTTTATTCCCACAGCAGCCCTGTGAGGTAGGTGCTGTTATGCTCTTCATTTTATAGGTGGGAAAATGGGGCCTCAAGGTACATAATGTGTGTAAAGACTCAACAAGTAATGGAGTCAGAACTGAACCCAGAGGGTCTGACTGTGGAGCTCACACTCTTACCCACTCCATTATACTATTGTTGTTGGCTCATGAGGAAGTTATATAACTCAGAAGTTGCTTTGTTTTCCAAGACCCATTTGTAACTGGGTTCTGCTGTAATTATTACATGGGTATGAAGAGCTCCTTAACTCCGAATGGCCCAAATCACTTTAACATAGATTTTCCTTTTTTCCTCATAATATCTTTTTGTGGTTAATATTGACTCAATTTTGTAGTTGAAGAAAGAAAAGGCCCAAGGAAGTAAATCACCCTTGGTCACACAGTGAATCAATGATGCCACTGAAATTAGAAACAGGCTTCCTCCTTCTCAGGCCAGGACTTTGAGCGCTAAACCCTATTACACAAAACTCATAAGAAAGATACGTGAGCCTTTCTGGACTTGAGTTTTCTCTAGCCATCAAATAAGATGAAAGGCATCTCAGGAGTGCTGATTGTTGTGTGTGAAGTGACGTCATCTTTAAGGAACAAATTCTCTGTGACTGGGAAGGATTGTCAGGATTGTGGTGGAGGGACCCTAGCACTCTTCAGACCCATGCTAGAAAGGAGGGATGGGAGTGGGTCTTTTCCTCACTGTGAGCATCCAGTGGAGATGCTTGCTAATAACATGGGCATTCCTTGTTTCCCCTCCTTGGGGGATATAATGATAGTATTCATTTGCAGGGCCTTTTGCCTCTCGAGAAGACTCTTGCATGGTCTCTTGACCTCTCCCGTGGAGTGGATGTCATCCTCCTGTCATTTTCTCCTAGCCCTAGGAGTATATGGCTGTCTGCCCTGATTAACAGTGAGTGCACTTATTAATGCATCAGTGCGTGAAGTGCTGGTGATTAACAGGAGCTGCAGGCATCTCCCCATTATCTTCACGGGCAGCTCCTTGAAATAATTTTGCCTGCAATCACAGCTCGATTGGTTTGGGTTAGGAGAAATAATTTCCTCCTATAATGCTGTCACTATCAAATTGGGGGCCACAGCTGTGAAGTTGAACTGTCCTTTAGAGGTTGCAATGGATTTTGAGTGATGATGACAGCCATGTACTAAAGGATAAGTCACTTGCCTGGTCAAACTTACGAGATGAAAGATAGGAAAGTTCTAAAGTTAGGGAAAGAGTCTGTTTTTTATACTTTAGGTTGAGTTGGGAAGTCAAAATGCAGGAATCATGGGTCTCAGAACTCATCTAGTCTGAATCACTCTCTTTGTGGATGAGAAAATCAATACTGAGAAAGGAGAATTAACTGTCCACAGTCACCCAGTTGGTTCTGACAGCACTGGGATTGTAACTCAGACTTCTTTTCTCTAGGGTACTATGTTTCATGGACTAGCAGAGTAGAAGGAAAAACACAGCTATCTGTTGGAAACTTTAAGATGCAGTATGTCCTGTCAATGTAGAAAATCACACCTGCTTTGAAACTAAACTTTCCTTATACTGAGCAATATTCTGATGTCCAAGGCATCACCTCAACCAAATTATATAATCAAAGCCACTAAATAATGTGTTGGACAAAAACCTAACCCATCTACCATTTCAGAGCCTTAGTACTGTAGATCCTACTGTGTGTAGAAGTCCAAATATAAATGTATTTTCATGCTTTGGCATTGTAAATTCCATAGATTAAGATCATTTGATAGATATAAGCTGAATCTTTTACTAAGATTCCCCCCCACCCAAAAAAATACATTAAAGAAACATGACATTCAGTTCTATTTTTGTTGAGATTCTGTGGCAGTTAAGGTCAAGATAAGGACATTATCTTGTATTGCTGTGATAGATGAGAATTATAAATCTGTGAGCTGTCCCACAGCTGACCTCATGGACTTCAGTTCTCTAAAATTCAGAACCACTTGTCAGTCAAATTTGAGTACCCAAAAGAGATGGGGGAGAGGGGGAGTGGAGGAGGGGACAGGGGAATAGTAAACTAGAGAGCTGGTAGACCATTAAAGAACCTTACTTGCAAGATGTGTGCCCCCATTATTCTCTTTTCTCCTCTTATTATTGTCATTGTCATCATCATCTTCATCTGGTATTTTGTACTTATACTCTCTACTTGCTTATCTGATGACTCTTAATCCTCTTTGTAAGTTGTAAAGTAAAGAGAGAGCTTCTTCCAGGACAGTGAAATTCAGAACAGTGCCCAAAATTATTTATCAAATCAGCTATAGAATATGACTAATAAGAACCATTCTTTACATGCATATGGCACTTAAAGATTCCCAAATTTTATAGGACCAACCAACTACAAAATCGTTAAGAAAGAGAATAGAAAATAAAATCATGGTCTATGGCCATACCACCTTGAATGTGTCTGATCTCATTAGCTAAGCAGGGTCGGGTCTGGTGTGTACTTTGATGGGAGAAAATAAAATCATGATTGACTATGATTTTTCTATGGGCCAGTGAGGTACAGGAATCAACCTTTTGATTTATGTCTTCCTAAAGCTACCACTGTCGGCTTTTGTTTGCTTTCGGGTGTACAACCCACAGTGATTGTGAATATAGTGTTATTTTCATGACCATTGATGCAGTTCATCAAATGTTGACTCCTGCTAGGTATGAAGTTGATACCCACATTAGGTGTGCTGAGGAGAACAGCTGTTCATTGCATTTGGACTTAACTTTGGTTCTGGCTTGAGGGATGTCCTAGGGTTGTGGGAGAAGGAGCTGTGTCAGCGTGAAAAGATGGGTGGTTTGAAGAAACATTGCTGTGTGTATAAGGTAAGTGTATACAGTTTTAAGCTTCCTTTCCAGCTGTATTTTCACAAAATTGCCTGTAATTGACACTCCCATGAGTAGGCTCTCCATCTGGAGCTAAGAGCCACTCTGAGGTTAGACATCCCTTTCCAGCTTTGAAAACATCAAAGCAACCATATCCAGCCTAATCTTGACAATGAATAGCCCACAAATGCTTTTGGGCTGCTAATAGAAAATGGCTTTTGGACGAGAAGATTTGATCTGTGTGGCAAAGCACTTTTAGGGGCTTGTGTAAAACTAAACTGGATTTGTACAGAAATAATGCAGTATAATAATGCTTTTTTTTAAGAAAAAAAAATCTAGTAAATTCCAGAGAATGGCCAGATTTTGGAACTAAAAAAGGCTGCCTTCTCAATGTTCCACTTGTTTACTCTTTGTACCTCACTGCCTTCAATCTTTAAACCTCCGCTTTAGTCTCCAAAGGCCTGTATGTCGTCATGAGGTGGGAGCAACTGCTTCACCGTGATCTAGAAGACCCACAGACAAGCATTCATAAAAACTTCTGGAAGGGACTCTTTTTAAAGCTGCTATTTACCAGAGTTCTCCCTCTTGGGTGCAGACATGGCTAATTAATGATAAAATCCCAGCGTGTGTGATTCTTGCATTTTGGGGTTGAAGGCAGAACCAGTTTTCTTGCCCAGCAGGCCAGAGGTGAGGTAACTAAGTGGGGTAGGCCTAGCAGGCAGGAGCCAGCATGGCTGTGCAGAGAGCAGATGGTGAAGACACAGCCCCTCCCAGGCACAGGCTGCCTCTACTGACCACCTTCAAGTAATCACCTCCCTAACGAGGTCCCCATACAGAATCCTCTAAAAGTAGACTTTTTAATGGTGAAGCAAGGAGAGCCTAAAAGGTCAAGGGACATCAGAACTCACATAGCCATTTATGAGTACAGTGAGGAGCTGTTTAGCCCCTTCTGACTCCCTGAGTGGTAGATAGGAAGGGCAATTCTTTTATGTGTATGTATGTAGTCATTCTGTAAAACAGTTAGAGTAGCTTGATTATGTGTTCCAGTGCAGAGGGCTCTTTATGAAACATGCTACAGTGTCCTTTTACTGTGAATAGAAATATAACCTTCACATTAAAGGAGTAAAATAAAGGATAAATTAAACCATTTAATTTATTAATTTAATTATTAAACTGTTTACCACTCAGTATGCAGATCTAGAACTCTTAATGCAACAATTTCCTCACATGTAGAAACTATCATACTAGCTCAGACCAAAGATCCATTTGGCTCAGGAATTTTCCTCTGCTGCTATGGTGGAGGCTATGCTATCTGATGCACAGCCTTTTGGATGTTAGCATACATAAGTAGGAGGTGATTCCCTTAGTCGCTTTATGTTTCTACTATGATAAAAATTGTTCCACCTTTCCTGCACTGCTTTTTCTTTTCTGTCTTAATTGCCTCTTGGTGCAGTGAATTCCATAGTCAGGATAAAACATTTCTTGAGCATTTACTATATGCCAGGCACTGTGGTAGGTGCTATCATATATTCAGTTTTTCAGTGCAGTTACAGAAATACTGTAGAGAACAACGGATGGAGGGAGGATAGGAAGGAAATGGGAGGCTGAAGGATGGGATGCCCTTTCCAGCATGGGGAAGGCAGAACCAGTAAACCTAAAGTCTGCATTTCCTACTTTTTCAGGGGAATCAGGTAGAGGTTAGGGTCAGCTGCTGATCCTAGTAAAAAATACTAGTAAAATGTAAAAATGAAGTGTTATCAATATTAACCATTAAAACCAGCCTACTTCCTTACAGCCACTTTCGGCTTATAGATGGTTGAATATGTGAGTATGTTCCACATGTTTGTCCTTGATAAAGGTGGCAGAATAGAGATTTGAGCTGGAGTCTATATTCTTAAGATGCTCAGTTCTGAGCATAGCCCATCGTCCATTGTCATCTTGAGATGCCTGAGAAATACAGGTCTTCTGTGAAGTCATTCTCCCACCACCTTTATCCTCTTATTTAAATCTGAGGGATTCCTTCCAAAGATAAATTTAGAAATTCGATTCCTACCCCTGTCTAATCCCATAGATCAGGGACATTTGTTTGAGGATCTTTAAATTTTTAATATCATCTTAAAAGCTGGTTAAAGGAAGTATCTGTGATTTACAGAGATGATGGAATTTGTAACATGTCCTCCTTAGGAAAACCTGAGATGTTATAGGAACAAACTCAGTAGTGAATTTAGAATTTTCCATATAACTGTATTTTAAAGGGGGAACTGTATTTTAATCCGTACCCTGGGAATGATACCGACGGGAAAAGACTAACTCAGTCTTTGCAGATATTTATTCAGTATGAGATATCTGGGTTAATTCATGTAAGAGAAGAAAGTAATGGAATTAAACACTTAATCTCTACATATCATTTGGACTTACCATATTTTATTGTTACAACCTAAAACATTTACCTTTTTTACCTTTTGTAAAGATACCTGGGGGAGCAAAATTCCCAAGAGTCAGAGAAGAAAGTAGAGGAAGGTTTCTGTATAGTGGACACTGGTAGGACAGTGGTAGGCAGAATAAAGTCATACCTAAGGTTTAGTAAACTAGTAATGAGCTTTGCCGTAGACGATTAACCATAGGCAGTCTGCTCTTACTCTCATAAAAGGAATAGGAACCAAAAAATCTCAAGGCCTAGGGGAATAACAGTTTCGGATGTAGGAGCCTTTACTTCTCCCTTTTCACCTGAGAGTTAAGCTTCCTGGCACAGCCTCCTAAGCACAGCACAGCTTGGTGGCTAAAGGAAATGTAGAAAGCTGGAGTGTTCCTGGCCCACATTTGTTAGGGACTGTGTCTTCTAAATCACACCTTTTTGTGTGTTTTGGGAGTGGGAAGTGTAGGGGCTTCTTGCTTAGGACTGATGCCTACTGCTTCTCAACTTCCTGTGCAGATAGAACAGTCATGTCTTACACACCGCAAGCCTATGGTATGAGAAGGGGCCTAAGCCTGCCCTGTGGACACAGGAGGAAATTAAGGGTAGATGTAGAAAACAGAGGTTCTGATTCGCCACTGGGTGATGGTGGACCCCACAGAAGTTACCCATCTCCTCCTGCTTCACTTGAGGTTCTTATCTCCCAGAAGTGTCAGGATATTTCAGGTGAGAGACCAATGGAGAATATCTCTGGAGTTAGTCTAATGGCTAAGAAAGGTTAGAGCTGTAAAACAATTACTTCTAGGAGTAGATTTGAACTGAAGAATATAGGGAGCAGTAGAGTTGACTGAGATCTCAAATTGACATGTAGATGATAATTAGTCAAGATGCCTTTCACATTAATATGGATGCTCTGGCCTGAAATAAGCAGAAGGAACATAGAAATGACTCCAGGCTTGAGGAGAAGCAATTCTAGAAGTTATACCCAGCAGAGAATGGACTACAGCAGTTGTTCCATACACAGGGTTCCAAGGTCCCTAGGAGTTCACAAAGATAGTAATAAGAAAGATGAGCTCATTGTAATATGAGCTTCATTTATACATTTCATATTACCATTAGCTCATCTTTTTTATTACTACCTTCAACAAGGCCTTCTAGACTTATCAAAACACTGGATATCAGTTAGGTAATGTAATACCAGCTACCTCATGCTGATGAAAAGCCCTACTTGATTGCTGCCATTACCTGGCGGGGGTGGGAGGTGGATGTGATTGATGGACTATATGGTGTCAACAGGTGGCCATGGCTGACCTGAAGTCAGATCATCCAAAACACGATGAATGTTAGACTTGAGTATAGGGTGACAATCACAATTAGATTAAATTGTAGCCCATGGTGGTGGGATGCTTGAGGCCCACTGAAGTAAGAGAAGCAGTGTGCTGAGCCCTTCCCAGCCTGAGCTCTGAAACTCTAAATAAACCACATCACTCATTTCTGTCCTTGAAAGAAAGCAAAAGCTGACATCATCAAACCATAATCAGTTATCCACCTTTGAGGCCATGCCCTGGAACCCCTGCATGTGGCTCTTCCTCACAGCCTGCATGGGTGGCCTAAGACTCTACATAGGAGCAGGCTTCTTTGTCCTCTCTCTCTTCTCCTAGTTAAATGGTGGAATACTGGGAACTAGGGTCAAGTTCTCTTCTTGGGCTCTTAAAGCAAGAGATTAAATACCAAAACAAAAGAAAGGAAGGAGCCACAGAATAGACCCAAGCACATGAGGTCTTTGGAGTAAGTCTGGGAAAGTGTCACCTTAGATTTAGTTGGCTGCCAACTGGTAGTGTTCCAGAGGAGCTGGGTGCTGAGCTTCCATTGGTTTCTGCTGTTTAGGCCATGGCTTCCAAGCCTCATGTTACCACTGCCCTTGGTCTGCAGGAGCTCCAGGGAAACTCAACATTTGCAGCAGCATTCAAAAAAGAAAAAAATTATAGCCGAGTTCCTCTTAGTTTGATGGACCCATTGAACATTTTATCATGGCTGGCAAAAGATTCCGAAGCATATTGACTACTTGTGTTACACATGGGAAGGAAGAATTGGGGCTAAGTCCATAACTGGCATATTTGCTATCTGTCCTTTCAGTTGACTGATTGTTTCAGCACTGTGGTGACAGTTTCTGTTTTCTGGAGTATTTCAGAAAGGGGAAATGTCTTTGCACTCATTTGTATGTGCATATCTGAACAACTTTAGATTTTTCTGTCTCTTTCTTTGGCTGCTTCATGAGTTTCTATCCACATGCCCCTTGCGCATCCTCACCCACCCTGTTCTTCTCCTTTCTCCTTCCCAGAGCCAAGCTATGAGAATCGTTCGGACGGTGGGGCAGGCCTTTGAGGTCTGCCACAAGCTGAGCCTGCAGCACACGCAGCAGAATGCAGATGGCCAGGAAGATGGAGAGAGTGAGAGGAACAGCAACAGTTCAGGAGACCCAGGTAGGCACTGCGGCTTCTGTGGATGTGGGTGGGAAGGCAGTGCACACAGTAGGCTCTGGTGGATCACTGCCCTGACCCCCAGGCTGTGAACTCATTTTAAGAAACATTTTATTTTTTCCGTTTCTCTCTAAATTCTAGATTCTCTTTAAGGAACACGTATTACTTTTATAACAGAAATTAAAGATGTTTAAATTATTAAATGAGGAAGTATTTAAACTGGATATCAGGGAGAGGTAGAGCTGCTATACTACCAAATCTGACTTCAAAGAAGTTTTCAGTAAAAAAGCACCCCCATAAAACAAATTAGAAAGAACATAAATTTATAATTACCTAGTTTGTTTTATTAAATTTCTAACTTCTGTAGTTCCATAAGCCCTCAATATGGATAGTATTTTAATGTCCCCAACTTTCAAGCCTCATTAAAAGTCAGGAAGGAGGCCGGGCGCAGTGTCTCAAGTCTGTTAATCCTAGCACTTTGGGAGGCTGAGATGAGCAGATCACTTGAGCCCAGGAGTTCAAGACTAGCCTGGCCAACATGGCAAATCCCTGCCATGTTGCCTGTATTTTCTACTAAAAATACAAAAATTAGCCAGGCGTGGTGGTACACGCCTATAGTCCCAGCTACTTGGAAGGCTGAGGCAGGAGAATTGCTTCAACTCAGGAGGCGGAAGTTGCAGTGAGCCAAGATTGTGCCACCGCACTCCAGCCTGGGCTACAGAGCTAGGCTGCCTCAAAAAAAAAAAAGTCAGGAAGGAGACAATAAATGTGAAAAAATGAAGTATGGGCAAGAAAAAGAGCAGGTAAAAAAAAATATTGTTTATGTTAATTTTTAACATGGGAAACCCAAGAAAATAAACTGAGAACTATTAGAAATAATAAGAGAATTCAGCTAGAAAGTCAAAGTTCAATAACACATACAGCTATATTTGTGATTTTCATATATTCCAAGAACAGCTGGTTAGAAGTCATAGTGGAGGAAAAAAATCCATTAAAATAACAATTAAAAAAAAGATACTTATGAATAATCACAATAAAAATGTGTTTGTTTCCTATGAAAAAATCTTAAACAAATGGAAAGGCATGCCATATTCTTGGATGGGAAAGCTCAACATCATAAAAATGTTAATTCTCTCTTTGTTTATCTATAAATTTAACATGACAATACAGATTTCTTTTTTTTCTTTTTTTTTTCTTTTATTATTATACTTTAAGTTTTAGGGTACATGTGCACATTGTGCAGGTTAGTTACATATGTACACATGTGCCGTGCTGGTGCGCTGCACCCACTAACTCGTCATCTAGCATTAGCTATATCTCCCAAAGCTATCCCTCCCCCCTCCCCCCACCCCACAACAGTCCCCAGAGTGTGATGTTCCCCTTCCTGTGTCCATGTGATCTCATTGTTCAATTCCCACCTATGAGTGAGAATATGCGGTGTTTGGTTTTTTGTTCTTGCGATAGTTTACTGAGAATGATGATTTCTAACAGCAAAAGAGGTACCACAGTAAGCTACAGTATTCAAAACTCATGGGATATAGCTAAAGCAGCACTCAGAGGAAAATTCAAAGGTTTAGTTATTTACGTTAACAGATGACAAATCATGAAAGTCAAATGAATTAAGCATCCCACTCAAAAAGTTAAAATACAACAAAAGAAACGCTAGTCTGCAAATGGCAGCATTGCAAAGTGGCTCAGAGAGAAGACCTTTGCTTTGCATTGTAGCTGCACCAGTCACTGCCTGTGTGATCTTGGGCAAGTTCCATAACCTCTCTGTGCTTTAGTTTAGTCTTCTGAAAAACAGAAATAGTAGTACTGTGCACTTCAGAATTATTGTCATAATTAGATAAGCTGATACTTTTAAAATGCTGAGCCTGGTGCTTGGCACAGAGTATGCACCACATACATGTATGCTATTATTTTTAAGTAAATATGTGAAAATTTAAAAAAACAAGAATAGAAAAAATTCTGGAAAAGATGAATGATAGCAGAGGAGGAGTGGCTTTCCAGTAAAACTGTGCTTATAATAGGTAAAACTCATGTTCAAATAAGTGCCTGAATGGATCAGAATGGAAACTCATATACAGACCCAGATGTGTTTGCAAATTTAGTGTATGATAGAGGGGGAATCCCTATGGAGAAAAATGTGGAAATCTTTATTGAATTTGAAAATTCATATGCCTTTTGACCCCCAAATTTCCTTCAAATTCCCTTCTAAGAATTAATCCTAAAGGTAGACCCATAAAGGTGTGAAATGATTTCTATATAAGGTTACATAGCAAAGAATTTGTTATAGAACCAAAGGATCAGAAACAGCAAGAGGGAACTTTTAAATAAATTACAATGCAATATGGTACAAATAATGGAATACTGCACAACTATTAAGAAGAACAAGTTAGTTCTCTATGAACTGATTTAAAGCCATCTTCAAGATATTTTGCTTACTTAAAAAAGTCAAAGTTTAGAATTGTGAATACAGGAAAAAAATAGAATTATGGGTATGAGGTACTACCAATTGTATTAAAAATGTATAGATTTAAATGTGTGTGTATATGTAGGTATATATGTATACACATGCATGCACACACACACATTTCTTATGCATGGAATATCTCCAGAATAGTACACAAGAAACTGGTAACTGTGGTTCATCCTGGGAAAAGGAACTGGGTGGCTGAGGTGGCAGGAAGATTGACTTTTCACTGTACTTTTATAGCCTTTATACTTTGGATATATATTAGTTATAAATCTTGAAAACCTGACATTATTTTCATCCTAGTGCTCAGTTTCTATGTGACTAGAGGGAATTACTTTACTTCTCTTTTGGCTTACTCATTTCTATTAAGTAGTGACATTCTATTACTAATGACAGCATCTCAGTGATCTTGACTCATAAAATATTATCACACAGACGGAGCCTTGCATTTTTTCATGTACCCTTGGCCAGTCTCAGTTTTAGCAGGCCGTAGTACTAATGTGATGTAAACCTTAAAATTTTTCCATCTCTGTGATCTAGGGCTTAGAGATAAAACAGAGAGATAGATAGACTTTGGCGAATATTTTATATATCTCTGCTGGTCAATTTTTAGAGCGTAATGGTGACAGTTTCCTATAACTAATATGGAGGACACATCAGACCTCTAGCTGGTTGCTTGGCTCAAAGAACAGAAACCAATCTGCTCATTTCTGAATTGGAGGATTTGCCGTAAGAACTGCTAGCTGGAGAAGATTGAAGTCTTACATTGTTAACTCTTCTTTGGTCATGCCCATGCCCCGTTGGTGGCCTGATTGGCAGAGAGCCACATCCTAACTCTCAGAAGCTTTTAAACCCACAGTCACATTGGCAGCCAGTATACACATGTACAAAGAAAGTTTAACCAGAAAGTAAAGGATATTTTCTCTGGTGAAGACACCTATTCCTGGAGTGAAAGCAGTTGGACGCAGAGAGGATGCCCAGAGGTTGAATATTTGAACACTGTTATTATCACAGAACAACCATCAGAGGAATTTAATCTAATCTCCAAGTACTTAATCAGAACCTGTCACTCAGCTGCTGGCCACAGAGGTCAGAGTTATATGGTCTGGCCAGGTGGAGAGAACCACCTGGATAGCATTTTATGTAAGCAACACCAAGGGCTAGATCTTATTTCCCTTTTGCAGTGGGAGCTGCTCTCTCCTTGCACTTCTGGCCCCTGCAGTGGTCTGCTGGGTGGAGTGGGTTTGATGTGATTCACGATTCCCTGGGGACTCAGTGGGGATTCCATAAGGATCACTTCCTATACTTTTCTTTCAGTCCTACTTCCCTCACTCCTCCCATGTTCCCTGAGCTCCTTCCTGCCCTGAACATATAGTAAGTATCATGGACTTTTCAGCCACAGTCAACGCTGTTCCCTCTGCCATGGGTCCCTGCCTTCACCTCCATGCAGACATCTTACTCATCCTTCAAGCCCAGCACTGTCTTCTGGGAAGCCTGACTTTAAGCTCCCACTCTCGTTCAGAAAATTTAAACCCTTTTTTTCTGGGTTCCTGTGTTTCCTTCACTCCTGGCTGATGCCGTTAACATTAACATTTAGTCCACTGTGTACCAGACATATGGCATAGCGTCCTCTGTCTTTAGTGGAGTGTGAGCTCTGGGAGGGTAGGGACTTCCTAGCACAGTAAAGACTTGTTGAATAAACTGGCAAACAGAGCCAGTGAGTGTGGCAAGGAGTACAGATGTTTTAGTCATTGTCAACAAGTGCTTGTTAAATGCTTACTGTATGCCAAAATGAACAGAGATTAAGTAGAGATTTCAACTTTTAAGCAGCCCCTTTTGATGAGGAATGATGACACTTGGTGTCAGGGGAGCAGGTAGAAATGAGGTGAGACTGGGAGGCTGAGCAGAGTATTGATGAGAAGGTGGTGACAGTGACCATGAGTACAAATAGAGGCCAGTGTGGTCACACTCCTTGACTGTAACAGATGGTCAGCTTGGAAATAACAGGCATACCAGCTATGTTTCTCTCTCATTTCTATTACCTTTTTGGAGATAGTTTTCCCAAATCACATTACTATACGTGAGACCTCAGCTGCTTGGCTTCTGTATACCACTCTTCCTAAGAAAAATGGAATTGATATTCTGTGTGAAGAAACGCCTGGGTCCATTCTAAAAAAGCCCATCAGGCCCAGGATAGTTTCTTCAAGGTTTAAGATGTCCAACAGAGCGCTGAGTCTCTGCAAGGAGATCAAGCATGGGCTGGATGTGTTAAATAATATAAAGGGAGGCAGCAAGGGCTCTCCCCTGCTCGTGTAGGTGAGGAGAGGGCCTGTGGGGTGATGGAAATTGTGTTAGGGACATATAAAGAAAGAGAAAGACAGAGATGGCTCATGGGCCTATATGGCAGAATTCTCTCTTCCTCCAGGTAGGTCGGCCTTTGCTCTATTAAGACCTTCAACTTTGCCGGGCGCAGTGGCTCATGCCTGTAATCCCAGCACTTTGGGAGGCCAAGGCGGGCAGATCACCTGAGGTCGGGAGTTCAAGACCAGCCTGACCAACATGAAGAAACCCCGTCTCTACTAAAAATACAAAAAATTAGCTGGGTGTGGTGGCGCATGCCTGTAATCCCGGGTACTGGGGAGGCTGAGGTAGGAGAATTGCTTGAACCCGGGAGGTGGAGGTTGTGGTGAGCCGAGATCGCACCATTACACTCCAGCCTGGGCAACAAGAGCGAAACTCCAACTCCAAAAAAGGGGAAAAAAAAAAAAAGACCTTCAACTGATTGGATGAGGTCTTCCCACCTTATGGGGGAGTAATCGGCTTGGCTCAGAGTCTACTGATTTAAATGTTAATCTCACTTAAAAAAATACCTTCACAGCAACATCTAGAATAATGTTTGACCAAATACCTTGGTATGGTAGTGGCCTAGCCCAGTTGACACATAAAATTAACAACCACAGAAATGAAGAGGCAGAATGGCATGATGGAGAGAGAGTTGGAGCCATGGGCTAGAGGAGCCACTGAGGGTTTGGGTTCCAGCACTGGAACCACTGGGACTTGAATCCTGACTCTACCACCTTTCAGCTGGCTAATCCTCGGCAAATTTCATGCTCTCTCTGGAGCTTCGTTTTCTCATCTGTCTGGTATTGTGAGAGAATGTATGTAAAGCAGCATAATGCCTAGCATATAATATACTCTCTGTAAGTACCCACTGTTTATCGAGTTTTCTAATGTTATAAGTACCCACTGTTTATTAAGTTTTCCAATGCAGACTCCAGAATACATGACCTCATCTGTACAGTGAGGGAGCTAGACAAGGCCTCTCCAGTACTGATTTTATGACGGGTCCAAGTGAAATGATTAACTGGACGCCCTCTGGTTATTGTGCAGTGCCGAGGCCATGAAGCCAAACCATACTTTGAGTCTGAGCATTTGGAATTAGCATTTGGTTCTGGGATTGGAAATGTTTTCTTATCAAGGAAGGCTGTTTATTGCCTAGCCCATTAGTCACTTCCTTTTTACAGCCCCACACACGTTTTCACTGTCTATAAACTGCTAGGAATGTGTTTCTTCTTACTGTAAATGCTTCTCCCAGAGCATTTTTGACTCTACTAAGATTGTTGCCTAATGGCACACCTTGAGCGCCCAGAGTTGAACTGTTGGCTATTGTTTTTTTTACGAGAATCTCACTTTCATGTTTGGGAGCTTTTCATTTAGTGCAATGTTTATCTTTCCAGTGGAGCTGCCCCACCTGACATGTCAGCAGGCCCTCCATTGTGCAGAAAAAAACATGTTTACTCTGAGGAGCTGGAAAGTGCTGTCTTGTCATGTCTTTTCATCGTTTTCAGCGGTGCTTTCAATGATGTTGCTCACTTTCATTGTGTGCCTCTTCCCTCTCTCCCTCTTTGTGCCTGTCTTTCTTTCTTCCCTGTTCTTACTACTGTTCCCTCCCTGGGGGAGTTTTGTCTTTTGTATCATTTCGCAGCAGCTGCCCTTGGCCATCCCTGGGACTCCAAGCCAGGTGGGGCCACTGCCCCTGTGGCACTTGCCCTGTTGTGCCCTATACTGCTTCTCTGACTCCTTCTGGAGAGGGTTTCCTGGGTGAGACCCTGTTCCCCTGGAGGTGACCCTCCTCCCCCAGCTGCAGACAGTCCAATATGGGAAAGGGCTTGGAGCCTTTTGGCAAAATAGACCTTTTTTGAAAATAAAACTTTTTTTATTTAATGTGAGAAAAGCACCTAACATCTACTCTCTTAGCAAAGATTGTGAATATGATATTATTAACTAGAATCCTCGTGTCGTACATTAGAGTTCTGGCCTTATTCATCCTACATACCTGCAACTTTGTATCCTTTGACCTACATCTCTCCCTTCCCCCCCAATTCCTGGTAACTACCTCTTAGTTATGATGATAAATCAGTTAATACAGGTTGAGCATCCTTAATCTGAAAATCCAAAATCTGAAATGCTCCAAGATCAGTAACTTTTTGAGCACCGACATGACACCACAAGTGGAAAATTCCACTCTTGATACCTTTGCTTTCTGATGGTTTCATGTACACAAATGTTGTTTCATGCACAAAATTATATAAAATTACCTTTGGCTATATAAGGTACATATGAAACATAAATGGATTTCATGTTTAGACATGGGTCCCATCTCTAAGATATCTCATATATATGCAAATAGGCAACTCTAACATCTGAAACACCTGTAGTCCTAAGCATTTCAGATAGAGATACTCAGCCCATACACATAAAACTAGTGCAGTGCCTGAAGCATACTAAGTGCTGTTTAAGTTTAAGCTGTTATTGTCGCAGTTTCAAGGCAAAAAGTGGCCATTTCAAGCACTTTGAGACTGAGCTTGTAACTCCTTACTCATTTGACTGTACCAATCTGGCTAAACCCCAATTCTACATTAACTCAGGAGTATTTTTTCATTTTTGCCCTATGACACTGAACAGCACTAGAGAAAACTGCCACCCACAGACCGATTACACATTTGTGATCCCCAAGCTCGCCAGGGCTACTTCACCATTCAGCAGCCCTGCTTGTCCCCAGCTTCTGTCTCAGTGGACAGTGACCTTCTCCTGTCACCTGCCTCTGCATTCCACCTCCATCTCGCCTCCTCTGGAACTTTGAGCTACTGGTTATCTCATGCTCCTGAATCTTCACCCAAATTATCTGCTATTGCTGACTTTCCCTTCTTCGCCCAACTGCAGATAGATAAGGTCGGGTCTTTCTTATCTTAAAAGCTGAGCAAAATTAAGCCTTCCTTGTCCCTATGTCTCCCTCCGACCTATGACCTTACCTCTCTCCTTTCCTTGGTAGCCAGGCTTCTTGCACAGCTTGTCTGTACTCACTGTCTATTTTCTTATTTTCTCCCAGTCTTTCTGTCCACTCTTGATATCTTTTCAACCTCCAGTAATCTGGTATCTGCTGCCCTGCCGGCCCTTCCTGAAGTTACCAGGCAGGGGTTCCTAAGGGCCACCTTTCTCTGTAGTGCTCAGCCCCGGGAATGAAGTGCACCTTTGCAGCTTCTGGGGCACCCCACACTCCTTCCCTCTTGACTCTGCTAGCTGCTTTTCAGCATGCTTTGTAGGCTCTGCTTCTTCTTCCTCTTTTTTTTTTTTTCTCAAGACAGAATCTCACTCTATTGCCCAGGCTGGAGTGCAGTGGCATGATCTCAGCTGACTGCAACCTCCGCCTCCTGGGTTCACGCAATTCTCCTGTTTCAGCCTCCCAAGCAGCTGGGATTACAGGCATGTACCACCATGCCCAGCTAATTTTTGTATTTTAGTAGAGATGGGGTTTCACCATGTTGGCCAGGCTTGTCCCAAACTCCTGAGCTCAGGTGACCCACCCACCCCGGCCTCCCAAAGTGCTGGAATTATAGGCGTGAGCCACCGCGCCTGGCCTGCAGGCTCCTCTTCTACCTACCCCTTAATTGTTGGAATTTCTCCTGGACTTGCCCCTGGTATTTGTTTTTTTTTTCTGACATTCCATGATTTCAACTAAAGTTTATCTTTAGGCCAGGCCTTTTTCCTGAACTTTCCATTCATGCACTATAGTAATCTACACAACCTGCCATAATAAAATGCAGTAGATTGGATGGCTTAAACATTTATTTCTGACAGTTTTGGAGGCTGAGAAGTCCAAGATTAAGGTGCCAGCCAATTTGGTTCCTGGTGAGAACTCTCTTCTGGTTCGCAAACAGCTGCCTTTTTGCTGTGTCCTCACAGGGTGGAAAGAGAGGGATCTCCTACATCGCTTCTTATAAGGGCATGAATCCCATCATGAGGACTGCATTCTCATGATCTAATTACCTCCCAAAAGCTCATCTCCAAGTGCTATTACATTGGGAGCTAAGGCTTCCACATATGAACACCAACATTCAGTCCATAACATACCCAACAGCCTAATAGGTATCCCTACTTGACTGTTACACAGACTCTTACAATGTCAACAGGTTTAAAACTGAACTCATCTTCTTACCTGCAATCCTGCTTCTCCTGGATTTTTCCTATAGGATGCCATTCTCCATTCAGTCACCTGAATCAGATATTTTAAAACTCATCCTGCACATATCCCCACCCCCGCCCCCACCACAGACAAGCAAACCCTGTGCTTTCTGCCCCCTGACGATCCTTCAAATCCATCTCTTCTCCATGTTATCGCCATTGTCTTCACTCAAGCCCTCATATTTTCCACCTAGAGTATCACTTTCTCTCATTGCTGCTGGATCTATCCTCCATACTATATCTAGAGTGAAATTTTGAAGGATGAAAATGTTTTGGTATTACTTGCTTTCAGTCCCTCAAGATAAAATGCTGACTCGTCCTGGTCAGGTCCCTCCCTACGGGACCACTTGCATTGCCTGACATGCCGTGGACTTCCTGCCTCTGTGCCTCTCTGCCCCTGCCCCCGCACCCGGCCAAACCTGACAAATTTTCTGATTCCGCCTGGGCTTCTGGCGAGGCCCTGTCCAAACCCTCTGTGTCTGGGGCTTCTTAGTTCTTGTTATTAGGATCTCCAGGGATGGGAAGTAGATAAGCAGCCTTCTCCTGCAGCCTGTTCTCCTGTTTTGCTACCCTGTCACTACATTACTTACTTTGTCAGTATTTATGGAACACTTTCTCTGTGCCAGAGAAACATTTTTAGGAAACATGAATGAGACACAGCCTGGCCTCAAGTCTGTAAGGGAAGACTGATGGCCAGGCACATCCAATATCATGTGCTAAGTGCACAGAGCACTGCAGTAGCCCAGCTTCTCCTGATCACTGATAGAAATTTCACCCTGCTTTTTCCTGTACAGGCATGGAGAACCAAACGCTTAGTTCCCAGCACCACCCACCTACCGACCCTCTATCTCTCAGGCTAAGCACCCAGCCATCAAGACGGTCACTTCCAGGTGCAGGGTGTGGTAGAAATCAGGCTGCTCCCTGTGCTCCCCGCCTACTGGCTGACCAAGGGGCAGAAGAGCTTCCCCTTCCCTGCCCCCACTAGCTGCAGTCAGAACCATCTTTTCTGTTAAACACCTTTGCAGCCCTCCACAGGACTGTCTCCTCAGCTCCTGGAGTAGCCAGGAAGAAAACCAAGCCCACTGTTTACTTTCTAAATGCCAGGCTTGTTTCCCTTGATGACTTGTGTAGGTTTGCATAGGAAAACTTCTTAGAACAATTTGTTCTACAAGGCAAGCACTCAAATGGCCAAGGCCTGGTTGCCTGGGCTAGCTTCAGCACTGGAGCATCAGCTCTGTGTCTCCTGCTTTACATCCACCTGTTCCATTTTATAATTGGTGCGTGGTCTCTGAAAACTCATGAGAAATCTTATTTAAAGACGGCAGTAATTAACCTAATTGCAAATATAGAAAATGAAAATATTTCCTATGAAATGCCCAGGAGTTGTCAGATGTTTTTACAGAATCCCAGAAATAGGATCAAGGAAGGAAGATAAGTAAGAAACAGCAGGGCTTTCATACATTGGTATTAAGCAGTATGCTGTGCCTGTGGTTAAATATTAAGTAAAGACATGGCCATTGTCTTCAGTGGAAAGGAAGAAATGTGGGAAGTAGAAAAATTAGATAAGGAAGCATGGAAAAGCAGCCACCCCATCTCTCTCCTCCTCCCCGTGCCACTTCCTGCAGCCCTCTTCCTGGCTTCTGCTGTTGGTGAGAGGATCAGGCTCTGAGGGCTGGGAGATTGATGCTGTGTTAAAATGCAGCCTCACATCTCCCTGCCTTATTCTTCAGTCATGGAACCCTACCTGTCCATCTAACTGAGCCTCTAATTCTGTAGTTAAAGAAACAGGGCCCAGAGAGTGAGGTGATTTGCTTCTTGTCCAGCAGTTTATTGGAGGCCCAACCTCCTCATTTCTGGACCCCCGGGCCAGAGCCCTTTCCCTTGACTGCTTCCGTTCCTGAGCTGCGATGACATGGAGATGATCAGCATCCCCTTCTTCCAGTGTACCTTGTCAATATATTCCTGTGAACCTGGCAAAACTTTTACATCCAGGCTTGAGGAAGTATTGCCTTTTTTTCTGGACTTTGAAAAGATACTAAGATGAGAACATCTTACTGGGCTGGAAATGCACTTTAACGTACTTGTGTGAAAAGATGTGTGAAAATGTTACAAAGCCAGTGGCATCCCTAGGCTCAACATGCCTGAAAGCTAAAGTATTAGGAAAGGAGGACTTTGTTCTTGGTGTTTTCATTCTCTTCCCTCCCTCCCGTGTTGTCCCTGCAGGCCGCCAGCTCACTGGAGCCGAGAGGGCCTCCACGGCCACTGCAGAGGAGACTGACATCGACGCGGTGGAGGTCCCACTTCCAGGGAATGATGTCCTGGAATTCAGCCGAGGTGTGACTGATCTAGATGCTGTAGGGAAGGAAGGAGGCTCTCACACAGGCTCCAAGGTAGGCAAGAGATGGCCCATCTGTGTGATCTGCACACGTGTGCCCTCAGGTCATCAGTCGCTTCCTAGCCCCTGCCAGCTCAGCTTCCGAGTGAGGCACTCCATGGCACAGTGGCGGTGCCAGAGCACGCTTCACTGCCTTTCAGAGGGTCTGACTTCCAGAGGGTCTGAACACTAGATGCTGCTGCAGGCCAGGATGCTGTGGAGCTGATTCCTGACACACATCGCCCTCCCCAAATCCCACCAATATTTGGTCTCCTACTCCCTGGCACCCTCTTCCCTTAACAGCGTCTCATCTTTGCACAGTATTTTGCAAGGCTCACTCTGGCACACACACACACAGACTCCCCTGTGACTTAGCTAGTAGAGCAAAGTCAGTTTGGGCCCACTCTGCCTGCAGTAGCGGTGGTATACCTTTGGTAATTCCTGTGGATAGCACTTTGGAGTCTGGAAGTTGGCCCACTGGATGTTAGAAACTGAGAGACCACCTTAGTCTTCATCAGCTCTAACCTAACATCATATAGGTGAGATGACTGTGGCATCTGGGGGTTCCTAATGTGATCCAATTAAGAAACTAAGAACTTGAGATCAAATTCCAACCTGAAGCCAAACCTAATTAAAAATGTTTTAAACCCAGAAGCAAAATTACTGACCAATAGCTCTACCCTTAGATTCCCAGGCAGTTTATATCATGGCACCTCTCTCTCTTTAACATTCATATCTTATCTCACATGGAGGTTTGGAGGGCAGTTCAGTTCTAAACTAGCTGCCTGACGTTTCCTTTGGAACCAGTTTGTCCTCTACAAGTGGAAACAGCCCTGTGTCACTGGGGGCCTTCCTTGTGTATGTCTGAAGAAGTCCCCACAGTGGAACTGCCGGAAACAAAATGTCTTTCCCTGCCATGGAATTCTATGAATCGTAGAAGCCATCTTGGTAAAAATGTCCACAGGAGAGGAAGACAGAAGGAAAGGAGGGAAGGACACAGGAACTTCTTTCATCTAAGAGGATCTCTCCAGATCATTATATATTTTAGGAACCAAACTTCTTTGCCGATGGTTCTCACCAGAGGCAGTGGAGGGCAGGAGGTAGCCCCCTCACATGGCCCCTTCCTCCAGGACCCAACTCCACACTTCTCCCAACAAGGGAGAAGGAACATCTCAGACCCTGGAGGAGGGAGCCCTAAGGACACAGCAGAGTAGAGGATTGAAGCTGTCTCCTTCCTGTTATCATGGTAGGGTGGACGGAAGCTACGTTTTCCTAAAATAGATTCTTCTAAGTCTAGAACCTCAAGGAACTCAGTGACAGGGTATCACTGGAAGTGGTGGGCAAGAGATGGAGCAGTATCAGCTATCAGTCTCCCATCGGGGTCAGTTACCGAGGTGTTCCCCTAGTCCCCCTACAATTTTCTGACTGTGTGGTATCAGCCCAGGCAGCTACACCATTTCCTTTCTGTGCCTCTACTCCCATTTCCATTGAAGATATAGTGCTGTCAGCTCATGGGTTGTAAGTGTGCCAATTTGCTCCTCCTGAGTGCATGCCAAAGAGAGGGAGGCCCCTCAAGATGGCTCCTGCCACATGTCATGTCCTGTCTTCTTCTCCTCCAGGTTTCGCACCCCCAGGAGCCCATGCTGACAGCCTCACCCAGGATGCTGCTCCCTTCTTCTTCCTCGAAGCCTCCAGGACTGGGCACAGAGACACCGCTGTCCACTCACCACCAGATGCAGCTCCTCCAGCAGCTCCTCCAGCAGCAGCAGCAGCAGACACAAGTGGCTGTGGCCCAGGTTCTCCTCAGCCTCCTCCCTACTTCGCAGGCTCCACTCTCATGGGCTTGATGCACCTTCCCTAGCAAGGGGCTCAGGGCAGATTTAAAATCTAGGGAGTCATAAGGAATCGCTCATGCTATTGGATCATTGCTTGTTCGGGAGTGGGGGCAGCGGGAGGGGGATAGATGGGGGATGCAGTTGAAATGGAGAGGCACATTTTGGTTTCCCATGTATCCCCTGCTCTGAGCTGGGCTTGGCTGGCTTGGCTGAATGTTGTTAATGACTTGAACTGACCAAGGGAAAAGATGCACACAATTCCACCCTTCCTTTCCTGCCTTACTTTCCTGATGTTTGGGGTGGAAAGTGATGCCTTTGGAGTCAGAACAGTTGTGGCTTTATGATACCACTCTTAAAACAGCTTAAAGTATGAATTTGTGCCAAACACTGTTGTAAAAAGATTACTACCCTAGCATCCCAGTCTCCGTGTCTGTAACAGGTTTCCCAGCCTTCTTTACGATCTACTTATTCCAGGCAGTATTTGATTGGAATTCATTATTGTAGGATTTAACTTACAGGAATTTAGGTGTATTATTTGAGCCATAATGAAAAGAATTGGCTTAGATCTCAGAATCAAGGTGGTGTTTGTACCCCAAAAAACTTGTTCAGGGGCTGCTACATTGTAGGGGAGGGTGAGCTGATTTCCCTTGCTGCTTTCAGCAGGGATTCCTCTTGTTTGCTTTCTATAGAGGGCGCTGTAGTCCACATCTTTCTTGGGAAGTCTGAGCTCCCTCTCTACCACCGGCACTCAGGGAATGGTGAAGACATTCATTCATACCCAAGACTGAATCCTGAGGCGAGAGGCAGGGTCAGGGCCTGATGAGTGCATGAAGATCTTAGGAGAGGGGGCAGTTGGGGCTTGGGAGAATTAGTAAAGGATCTGGAAAGGCAGCCTGCATCAACATTCTAAATCTGCTTGACCAGAGTGTTGACCACTTAGGTTTTCTGCATTCTAGAATGGCGGGGAGCAGACTTCTCCAGGGAGCACTTATTGCTCTCTGTTATGTCTTCTGCTTACTCTTGTCCTGGCTCTTGAGTGGACTGAATCATCCAGCCAGAGATATCCTTTCCACCTTTCCACCTTGAGGAGGCATCCGGCGTCCTGGCCATAACAGGATCTGCTATGACTCAGGGTTTGAAGAAGACCTTCTTGTAACACGGTCTCTCCTGACCTGGGCCTGAGATGCAAGGCTCATGGATGACTTTTGCAGCCAGGTTTCAGGAGAGTAGAGTCAATGGGACACAGCTCTCAAGTTATTGGAGTCTTTTTAAAAAGTCTTACCATGAAACAAAAGGATATCTCGTGATGCTAGGAGGATTTGCAGGTGTTCCCAAAACAGCAACAGAGAGGGGGAATGTCATTAATGACTTCTTATATTTGGAGAAAAAAAATCATTTCTCTTTGTCAAATAAAAGAATCCATCTCCTGTAGTTAATGATGGCACAGCAGTCTGAGAATCCCCTCCCTAGTGTGACAGTTGACAGGAGCACAAAGACTAAGCACTGCAGCACGGGTCCATTCTCAGACTCATTTCATTTCCACAAGTTTCCCATTGAATACAGAACATAATACTTTTATTTTGCAGCGTATCAATTGCCAAGTAATTATTATTTATCTAAGAGTGGGCTTGATGCATATTCATGATATGATTTTATCAGGGAGGCATTTGAATTCGAAGTCACTGCTAAGTACTAGAGAGAAACTATTTGCAAATGTGTAATCCACACAATAGTGTTGTGGCGGTGGAAGGAAGCATTCAATCTCCAAAGCAACAAGACATGTAACTTATCACAGGTCTACCACAGTCAGGATGAAACCTTAAGAGTGGTTTTCTGGTATAGAATCAATTGTCAGTCTCCATGGGAAATCCTGCCCTGGCCTTGTTTTAATTGCGTCTCTCCTAGAAGACAATGAATCTAGGGGAAGGAAAAGGTGTGGTATTAGGGATTTGCTTCATGAGCCTCTCTCGGTTCCACATGTCCACAGGCTGAGCACCCTTATCCTCTCACTCACTTGGAATCTGTTGAATATAGTTGCCCTGCTTGACTCTCAATACAAGCAGTGTGGTGATCAAAAGGCCACCATAGTGCGTCTGTGTCCCACATTTGTGAGATGACTTTAGGGAGAGTCTTAGGCTTCCAAAATCATCAGATAGGACAGGATGTTGGGGTCATCTGATAGGTTCTTGAACATGCTCCTGTACCTCTGTCTGCCATGCCCATCTGTCTCTGACTACCTTCCTTCTGTTCGCATCTTGCTTTTGCTGTCCAGGACCACAGCAGGGATATTGTACATTTCAGCTGGCTTTCAGCTCTCCTGTCCTGCAGATGGATTCAGTCCTAAGCTGACCTTCAGTTAGGGGTTTCTCTGCACACTGTTCATTCTTCCACTTTCTTTGTAGTGTTTAATTCAAGGGCTTTTTTATTAGTGTCTATATCCTTGGGTAAAAACAATTACGTAAGATGTAGCTGGATTAATAGGTGGGTCTTCTTGGCATCTTTCACACATTTGAAATAGACCAAGTATAGCAAGCTTGGTTTCTCTACGTGGATGGGGCTGATTTCAGTTTCCAGCACGAGGTCAGCTCTTACTTGTTCTGTCAGACTCTATTGCCACCAAACTGCAAGGCTTCTGTCTGTCTTTATTAAACTACCAGCAGTTCCCAGAATTCCAATGAGTAAAACTGTGACCTCAGCCTTTCAGGTGGGAATAGTTTCCTTCTCTCGGAGAGCATCCAAATCCTCCTATATTGTTCCTGGATAAAAATCTAAGGAAAAAGACAGTTTCTTGCAGACAAGTGTACCCTTGATGTCACTTGTTGCACTATTTATGTCCCCCCCCTCCACCACCCCCATTTCTTCCCACAGACCAGTCTAGTTCTGCTGTTGCCATGGGGACCAGGCTTAGGTTTCCTTCACAGTGTCCTGATTTGGTCTAAGACCGCAAGACCTCTCCCAGCCTCACCCTAAATTGGTTCTGAGCTGGTCTCAAAGGGGCCCGCCCTGACCTTAAAGGTATATGGGCAAAGGGTGGTATTCAACCAACTCTTAAGTATTTCCGGGTTAGACCTCAGTGGGTAAATAGTGAATACCCAAGTCCCTCTGACCACTCTTCCGACCCAGCATGAGGCTTGCCTGGCTGCACTAGCTTCCTGCTTTTAGGTGGACCAGAAGTTCAAGGGTGTGAATGAGAGTATAGCTAAGCCTCGAAGCGAAGCTGGGATGTAGCTGGCACCTGCATGGCCATGGGCTGGGCCGACATAGTCTCAGAACTGATCTGGGCACTGTGGCTGATTGGCAAGTGTTAAGTAGGCCAGGTCTATTCACAGTTTGCCAATTCCCGGCCTTTTTCATGAGGAAAGTGTTAGTACAGTTCAGTATTGCTATTTAAAGATTTCTCCTCTACCTGCTGCCACTTCTGTTTGTTCAGGAACAAGGAATTGGTTATTTATGCTTCGCAATCATGTATGCTGTAGTTAGAGGAACAGTGCTAACAAAACTCCGCATCCCCACCCCAGGCCCTCTATTTAGCATCTGTCCCTGTGGCTTCTCCCAGTCCCCAGCACCCTGGCGTGCACTGCCCAAGTCCCTGCCATGTGCATGCTGAGACAGTGGCGCCTGCCTCTGCTTCTGTGTCCAGTGTGTGGTGGGGCAAATTGCTCTGGTTCTCTCCACTGCCATTTCCATGTGCCTGCTACTCCCTAACTTCAGCCTGGCCCTGCCCTCACTTCTGATGGAGGAGCTGGAGTCCAGGCAAGTAAGCTGGAGAGTGAGGGCGCCAATGGTCTGGTGTGGCTGGGTGGGTTGAGGGTGGGTTTCAGAGTTTGGGAAAGCAGTGTAGAGCTGGAGGGTGCAGGGCTGAACTTTTGTGTGTCATGATGAGGCCAGAGTGCAGAGCTGGACATCTGAGCCCTGGCACTCGGGACATGGCCGTAGTGTCACATCACTCTGTGCCACATCACTGACTTAGTATGTAAGTACAACATTCATTGCCAAAGACAACACAGTTCTGCAAAGGAGACACTAATTTGTACCTTTCCAGAAAGAAATATGGTCTACTTTTACAAAAGGGGCTTAATTCTTTGAAAGAAAAGCGTGCTAAATACAAAAAAAATCCCATCTGGTGGGGAGGAGGTGGTGCTCTCTGCCCCTGTTGTATGAATGGGGAAACAAAGCACAGAGGGCTGTAGCAGACTGCCCAAACCAAGGTTTCACGTAACGCTGCCTCGTTTCAGTGCTTCAAGTTCGAGCCTACATAGTTATAAAACGCTGCGCCTCAAAGTTAAAAGAAGTCCAGGCTATTTTGTCTCAGTGTGGCCTGGTTTGGGCTCTCCTGCAGCACAGCCTGCCACAGCTTGAGGTTTGAGCCT
This sequence comes from Pan paniscus, assembly GCF_029289425.2. Taxonomy (NCBI): domain Eukaryota; kingdom Metazoa; phylum Chordata; class Mammalia; order Primates; family Hominidae; genus Pan; species Pan paniscus. The sequence goes on along the minus strand of NC_073249.2, from coordinate 87,423,720 downwards.
TATGCCCAGTACCACTTTTGACAGCTGCAGAAGCAGAGGGCTCATTAGTGCTGGCTCAGGCAGTAGCAGCAGTGAGTGCTCACATATTCACAGGACTTGAAAATACCTGAAGTAGTGTAACTGGGTTTACAGAGGTAAAACTCTTATTTAATCTGGTACAAGGAGCATTTTCTCATGGCACTTGGTGCCAATGGATCTGCGATGGGAAGCATTTGAGACAAGGGTCTTCTTCTAGGTATTGCTGGTACTCCACCATTGAACTTGGGTACCTGCAAAAAAAGCTTTCAATTTTTTTCCTGGCTTCTGTAAGAGGGGACTTTTCCTTCACCCTCAATTCTAATTCTGACTTCACAATGGGGAACTGAGAGTTTTCTTCAATGAGCCATTAACAAATTGCCTCTAGTACTGACCACAACGTCAACCTGGATGTAGAATTATCAACTGTCTCAGCCTCAAGCCAGTCCTCTCAGTTGACAGATGGAGAAACTGAGGTCCAGAGAGAAGTGAGTTGTCTACAACTGCCTAGGGAGTACCCAACAGACAAGCACTCCAGCTCCTGGTCTGGTGCATTCAAATGGCCTGTCCTGTTGGGATGTTCAGACTGGAAAGCAGGAAACTGACTCTGGGCTGGGCACGGTGGCTCACACCTGTAGTCCCAGCACTTTGGGAGGCCGAGGCAGGTGGATCACTTGAGGTCAGGAGTTAGAGACCAGCCCGGCCAACATGGGGAAACCCCGTCTCTACTAAAAATACAAAAATTAGCTAGGTGTGGTGGCGGGCGCCAGTAATTCCAGCTGTTTGGGAGGATGAGGCAGGAGAATCGCTTGAACCCAGGAGGCAGAGGTTGCAGTGAGCTGAGATCATTCCACTGCACTCCAGCCTGGGTGACAGAGTGAGTCTCAAAAAAAAAAAAAAAAGAAAGAAAGAAAAGAAAAGAAACGAAACTGACTCTGCAGTATGTGTGCAGAGAGCCCTCAATAAGTGCCAGTTAGAGGTATGCAGGATTCTCTACTTTCTTTGTTTATATCCGCTGAAAGACTTTGTTCCACATTTCTCTCTGGTTGGTTTGGTTCCAAAGAAAATGGAAGATGAATAATTTAGTAATTTTATTTGCTCAGTAGGTTCCTTTCGATGACACTCTTTGTTGGGATAAGTAACAGTACTCATAAGTGCAAGATTAAGCTTACCCTTCTCTGAGGCTTATCTGTGGGCTTCCCATAGCAGTTGTCCTGTTCCTTAGAACCAAATAGATTTGGGGGACCCCCAGCTGAAATTTCTCCATGCCTCCCTTTCCAAAGAGGAGAAAACCTTAATAGCCACCCACCATCTGACATCCAGATTACAATATTATTGACATTTCTTTCCCTGTTGAGTGGATATAGGAAGAAACAAACTCAGTTTCTTCCTGCTATACTGTCACAACATACTTCTATGACCAAATGTATGGGGCTTTTTCCCACACACCAAGCAAGCAAGCAGTTCTGCAGAGGACACACAGTGTCCTCTAACTCAGTTTGATTCTGATACTATCTACCTGGAAACAGCATCAGATCCCACAGTTTGAGGGCTCAATCCCACAAGACGTTCCCCCATTTCAGACACCAATCACAAGTAATAGTTTGTCACCTACACCTCTGACCAAGTGGCTATAAATTGGTGTTCCCACTACCCTCTCCTTGGACTCAACTGATTTGCTAGAGCAACTGACAGAACTCAGGAAAATACCTACATTTACTGGTTTATTTTAAAGGATATTATAAGGGATACCAATGAACACCAGATGGAAGAGATGCATAGGGCAGGGTCTGTGGGAAGGGCGGCAGAGCTCCCATGCCCTCCCAACGTGCACCACCCTCCAGGAACCTCCAAATGTTCAGCTGCCCAGCAGCTCCCCAAACCCAGTCCTTTTGAGTTTTTAATGGAGGCTTTATTATGTAGGCATGATTGATTACATCATTGGCCACTGGTGATTAGTTTAACTTTTAGCCCCTCATCTCCTGGAGGTTGGGGCGTGGGACTGAAAAATCCAATCCTCTAATCATACCTTGGTCTGTCCTGTGAGCAGCCCCCATCCCGAAGCTTCCAGGGGTTCCCCAACCACTAATCATCTAATAAGCATACAAAAAACACTCTTACCACTCTGGAGATCTCAAGGGTTTGGGGAGCTATATGTCAGGAAACAGGGATGAAGACCAAACATGTATTTCACTGTATCACACCTGTTCTCACCCCTCCCCAGATCTTCTCTCAATTAATATGAGACGAAAAAATGAGTCTGACTTCTTGACCAAAATATCAGTTCTGTCCTTAGCAGCTTTATGGAGGACAGATTTAGTTTAAATTCCTTAGGCATTATGCCCCTGTGGCTCCACTCAATCAGAAATAGGGTCAACGGCAAGGTCAGGGCCTCCAATCTGGGCAAGAGGGAGGCAGCCACGGTATCCACAAGTGTAATTCTCTGAGTGCTGGTTGCTGGGAGGGGCACACCCTGGGCCAGCAAGTCACTTGGCCAAGGGTGGCCGACTGTGAGGTAGCACTGCCCTTTACTCCCTAAAAAAATGTGAATCTCTTTGGAGCAAACTCCTCTTCAGAAATTTGAGCACTTGTTTTCTGAGCAAGGGAATCAGCTAATGCTTTTGACTCCCCATCCATCTTCCTGCATCCTCGTCCCACCTCTCCTGCCCCCACTCACCTGGCTCTGTCTTTACCCACACCATGGTTTTGGTACAAGAGCACCCTTTTCCCCATAAGCTACATTGGTCCAGGCCATAAAAATTCATTAGTTCCCTTTCTTCAGGGGCCTTCTGAAATGCTCCCTGGAGAACTCTTTATTCACTTCTTTGCACAAGAATCACATATGTGTGAACACTGGTATTGGCCTTCTAACTCAGTTTCTTCAAACCAGGGTCCTGGTCTGGTTGCCCCTGTCTCCTCCCACTGAGTTTTATCTCCACATAAGTATTGCTCACCAAGAACAGAGCTGTTGACACCACTGGGCCTCAAGCATGCTGAATGCATTGCTGCCAACTGCTCTGCCTTAAGAAGGTTGGAAATTGATGAGGGTGCCACAAATTGTTCACCTCAGCCCTTCTGGGCTGGTTGGAGGAGGCCCTCTCATGAATCAGTCAGCAAATGTTTGACCCCTACCAGGTGGTCCTGGTAATATGTGGTATGAATCATGGTCCTAGATGTCTGCCATAGCAAATAAAAAGGGAAGACAGGGAAAGAAGCTGCCGCCTACAGAGTGGCTTGATGACAGCTGCCTCACTAATTTAAAAAGCCATGTGTAGTGCTTCCTATTTCTCACTATGTTTGGGTGAGTGGGAGAGGGAGAAAGATTATATGGGCTTCGTTGTGACACTGTTCTTAGCCAGTGGGTCACTAGATGAGTTTTGGTTTTGTTTTTTAGAAGACGGGATGAGAAAAGAGTGCCCCCTTCCACCTCCAACATGGCATGCCATGCTAGGTGCTGAAGGAGTTCTCTAAGCAGGGATGGAGCACCGTGCGTGTGTGTGTATATATGTGCACGTGTGTGTGTGGCAGGTCTAGGGGGTCGATGGCTCTTTCCTGCCTCTTGCCCTTGGTATGGGTACCTTAGTGATGCGTCATGGCCCTCCCTTAGGACACACAGCTTCACAGTGCCAGTGAACCCACTCCTTTCGGCTCCTCCTCTGGAATGATAAGCCCAGATGCCCATGCTGCCCGTGAAGGGCTTCTTCTTGAACTGAATGTGGAGGGCATCTCTGGTCCCGGCCATCTGCCAGTGACTCTCATGTGCATTCATGTCCCTCTCTTCTCTCTGTCCTGTCTTCTCTGCCGCTGCCTCTTCTCTGCAGGTACACTTGCTGAAGGACCAGTTGGCTGCTGAGGCTGCGGCGCGGCTGGAGGCCCAGGCTCGCGTGCATCAGCTTTTGCTGCAGAACAAGGACATGCTCCAGCACATCTCCCTGCTGGTCAAGCAGGTGCAAGAGCTGGAACTGAAGCTGTCAGGACAGAATGCCAGTAAGCCAGTGCCCTGCCCAGCCCTGCTTCCTCTGTGAAGGCTCTGGAAAGAGTGTCACTTTCCTTAAGTTTTTGGTGGTGCTTTCTTGGACCCCTGACCTGCCCCTATATTCCAGCAGAAAACATAGGCAGCTTTGTTTCCCCATTAGTATACTTAATGAATTACAGAATCACATGCCCAAAGGAGATCTTGGGTGCCTTCTAATCCAGGCCCAGGGCTGGACTTTGAATGTCCCCGGAGTCACTGCTATGTGCTCATCCAGTCTCTATTTGATAGGGGCTCAGGTACTCTGTGTTCTAGGGCAGCCCATTTCTTTCTCAGAGAGCTTTTGCAATCAACAAACAGTATACTCGGCACCTGTTGGGTGTCATGGTCTCTGTGAGCTCTGTGGGAGACAGCAAATTGTTTCTTAATTTACTACTCTGCGCTATGTATTTCAAGACTCTGTCACATAGAAAAAGCTGGGGGCAGTATATCTGTTCAGTGGATAAGGCAGTGGAATCTGGCTGCACTGCTCTGCTGGGCAATAGCAGAGGTTGCCTGGCCCCTGCTTGAGAAGCTGTCTCTACACTCAGTACCCCTGGGCTGGACTGGGCAGCTGTAGATCGCCACACATTTTCACACCTTCCTCTTGAGCCTTTCCATGGGTTGTTTGCATGCTCAGAGTGTGTGTGGGCTGTGGACCAGCAAATACCCATTGATCACATATTGTGCCAGAAACTGTGATAGAATTTTTTGCCTGTGAGCTCATTTAATCCCTGTAGTTCTGCTGCAGAAAAATGGGATGCCATTTTACAGATGAGGTAACAGACTCAGGGAGGTTAAGTAACTAGCTCAAGGTTATAGGCCTAGCAAGGAGCAGAGCCAAGACTCAAACCTAGATCTGATTGCAAAATTTTGTTCCAACTATACCAGTGGTTCCCCCAAACCATCCCATGAGCTCTTTTAAAAATGCATCTTACCTACTGAGATCCTACATCGTTCTGTCTAGGGCTGGTCTGGGAGCCTGTATTTTTAAAGTAGCCCAGAGGTGTGGATTGGAAACCAGTGCCCTTCACCACTCTGGAAGCCTCTCTGGATTTTCCACATTGTTCATTGAAACTCTGCTCTATCCTAATTAATGCTTATTTACATGATTGTACTAACGGTTACCACAGGCTTCTAACATGGTTCTCTCAATTGGTACCTTTTTCCTACCACTAACCCTATTCAAAGCCTTCAGTGGCTACCAGAACCATCATATGGTTCTTATGTCCCCGCCTTTACCACGTCCCAAAGCTCCTCCCCTCCAGCGAGGTGTGTCTGGAGCTATGTGGGGGCGGGAGGAAGGGTGAAGTGTTAAGAGACCCAAAGCCCGGAGAGGTGCTGCTAAGCTGGTCTGGGAAGGGCTTTTGCAGGGCACGGGCGGGCAGAAGGCGGGCATCCCAAATCAACAACCTTGCCTAACGCTGCCCCTCTGCTACCTCTTGTCTCCCCTGCAGTGGGCTCCCAGGACAGCTTGCTGGAGATCACCTTCCGCTCCGGAGCCCTGCCCGTGCTCTGTGACCCCACGACCCCTAAGCCAGAGGACCTGCATTCGCCGCCGCTGGGCGCGGGCTTGGCTGACTTTGCCCACCCTGCGGGCAGCCCCTTAGGTAGGCGCGACTGCTTGGTGAAGCTGGAGTGCTTTCGCTTTCTTCCGCCCGAGGACACCCCGCCCCCAGCGCAGGGTGAGGCGCTCCTGGGCGGTCTGGAGCTCATCAAGTTCCGAGAGTCAGGCATCGCCTCGGAGTACGAGTCCAACACGGACGAGAGCGAGGAGCGCGACTCGTGGTCCCAGGAGGAGCTGCCGCGCCTGCTGAATGTCCTGCAGAGGCAGGAGCTGGGCGACGGCCTGGATGATGAGATCGCCGTGTAGGTGCCGAGGGCGAGGAGATGGAGGCGGCGGCGTGGCTGGAGGGGCCGTGTCTGGCTGCTGCCCGGGTAGGGGATGCCCAGTGAATGCGCGCTGCCGAGGAGAATGCCAGCCAGGGCCCGGGAGAGTGTGAGGTTTCAGGAAAGGATTGAGATTCTGCTTTGGAGGGTAAAGTGGGGAAGAAATCGGATTCCCAGAGGTGAATCAGCTCCTCTCCTACTTGTGACTAGAGGGTGGTGGAGGTAAGGCCTTCCAGAGCCCATGGCTTCAGGAGAGGGTCTCTCTCCAGGACTGCCAGGCTGCTGGAGGACCTGCCCCTACCTGCTGCATCGTCAGGCTCCCACGCTTTGTCCGTGATGCCCCCCTACCCCCTCACTCTCCCCGTCTCCATGGTCCCGACCAGGAAGGGAAGCCATCGGTACCTTCTCAGGTACTTTGTTTCTGGATATCACGATGCTGCGAGTTGCCTAACCCTCCCCCTACCTTTATGGGAGGAATTCCTTCTCCAGGCCCTTGCTGAGATTGTAGAGATTGAGTGCTCTGGACCGCAAAAGCCAGGCTAGTCCTTGTAGGGTGAGCATGGAATTGGAATGTGTCACAGTGGATAAGCTTTTAGAGGAACTGAATCCAAACATTTTCTCCAGCCGGACATTGAATGTTGCTACAAAGGGAGCCTTGAAGCTTTAACATGGTTCAGGCCCTTGGTGTGAGAGCCCAGGGGGAGGACAGCTTGTCTGCTGCTCCAAATCACTTAGATCTGATTCTTGTTTTGAAAGTCCTGCCCTGCCTACCTCCTGCCTGTAGCCCAGCCCATCTAAATGGAAGCTGGGAATTGCCCCTCACCTCCCCCGTGTCCTGTCCAGCTGAAGCTTTTGCAGCACTTTACCTCTCTGAAAGCCCCAGAGGACCAGAGCCCCCAGCCTTACCTCTCAACCTGTCCCCTCCACTGGGCAGTGGTGGTCAGTTTTTACTGCAAAAAAAGAAAAAAGAGAAAAAAAAGAACAAATGCAAGCTGATAGCTGAGACTGTGAGACTGTTTTTGTCCACTCTTCTGAATCACTGCCACTTGGGTCAGGGACCACAGCCATTGCCACCCTTGGCCCATCTCTCTGGGTGCGTGCCTTGAGCACACCTATAAAAAGTGCCATGTGCAATTGTCTTATCTTTTATGATCTAGGCTTTGCCTAGGGATCACCACTCCTTAACGGGCTGGCTGGGGCGATGAGGAAAAGCTCCTTTGCTCCTGTAAGGCCATAAGTGGCTGTTAACAGATTTTCAAATGCCTGAAGAGATTGCTGAGACCTGCTAGAGTCATATGTTCGGGGAATTAAGTCTTTATCCTAGACAACAAGGTACAGATGCAAACTGCAGTGTTATTGGAGGGTCAATCGGCAAGGATATGATTGTCCCAAAATGGAGTCCATGGACCCTAGCTTTCCTTTAGATTGTATATAAATAAAAGTGCAGTCCTCTTCTAATGGCCACAGTTGGTTTTCTTGTAGCCCAGAAAGTCCAAATTAAAGGAAATAAATTCAGTTTTATGTTAGCCTTCCTTGGTGCATCAGGGCGTCAGTGGAAATAGGATCGGGTGGTGTGTGTGTGTGTGTGTTTTGTGTGTGTGTGTACACATGTGTTTATATATACATGTGTGAGGGAAAGTGTGTACATATATGTAGGATTGTAACCAGACGGAAAAGAATGGGGATCTCCAGGGTGTTTGAATCAGCAACAGATTTGTGTTTTCTAATATGCATTTAGTTGGAGAGGCATGGTTCTGTTTGTTTTGTTTTGATCTAATTTGCCATTGGAAATAGGTACAGTTACACAGAAAAGGAAGAACCAGGAAAGTGAGATCCATGAAACTAAATGAGCAGCTGTCAGAATCCAGTGTGGCTGAGCCTACCTAGCTTATGAAATCTAACCCAGGGTTCCCTGAGTCCAAGACCACTTAGATTATTAAGATTTTGAACGTCCAGAGGAGTGAAAAGTCTGTTTTCTGGACATAAGCCGGAGCTGAGGATAAAGCCAGAGGCCAGTGGATTAGGTGTATGGAATGTGGATGGAGAGGGCTTGTGTGGGATGTGGCCAGGGAGTGGGTGAGGAAGGCTGCTTCTAAATGGCCTGTAAAAACTTGAGATTGGATAGACGAAAGGAAATGGAGAAATTAAAGAATTGGAGAAACTAGTTATCTGTGTTGCTGACTTTGGGACCCATCCAAGACTCCTGCCCTTGGGGTGTTCCATGGTGGTTTCTTCCTGCCTGGGCGCCACCCTTTCCCCAATTCAGGCCCTCCCTGGAGGACTAGTTTGTGTATTGGCATCTCCCTAGTGGACCCAAACCAGTGCATACTTGGTGTGTGGAGATGGGAGACAAAGGACAGATCTAGGAGCCTTGAAGGATCACCAGCCACCAACCCTCCATCAGGGCCAACTGGGCAGGAAAGGGAACATTGCAGACCTGATTTCCCAACGATGTCACCCTGTCCTCCCTCCTTGCTTCTTGCTCTGCTAACTCAACTCTGCCTTCCTCTCTTTCATTCTTCTACTCTGCCCTATATGGAGGACAAATGGACACCAGGGGTGCTAACCTTATTGGTGCCTGCCCCAGCCTGCCCCAGGTGCCAGCAGACTCTCGTGCACAGGAGGCTCCCACAGTTATGGAGATAGGAAAGAATTTCTCTGCACTGGATGGACTGTATATTGGGATTAAAAATTGTATTCCTTATATTCCTGCTTATATCAATGCTCTCTCTGTAAAACCTCTTCCTAGCCTCATTTCTCTCAACTGATCTTGTTTAGGCATTGTATTCCTTTTATTTACTCTTTGCTTGACTGCTTCCTCCTAACCCTCTACCCACTAGCACTCTACTTCCTAAAGCTGTTGTGTCATTAACTCTGTTGGATCAACTCTCTGGGAAAAGATTCTGTTAATGTAAGTGCACTTACTCCCTGGATGTTGTCACTAGTCTAGTGGCTTTTGCTAAATAAACCTTTCTTATTTCTAAAAGCTTTTCCATTGTCTTTTCTTGCTGCTTCTATTCCACCTGCTCCTTCTCTCCCCCTCACTTCCACCCCACTTCCCAAGCCAAGTGGCATCAGCTCTGTGAGATGGTTCCCAAGGGTATGGGATTGAGGAAAGATTCACAAGTTCCCTGTAGGAGGAGAGGAAGATGGTGGCTTCATTTGCACTTTATATAGATCAGCCCTGCGGGATCAGAGGTATCAGTGGTTCTTAACTAGGCATGATTTTTCCTCACCAGGGGACGTCTGACAATGTCCAGAAATGTTTTTGGTTGTCACAAAGCTACTGGCATGTAATAAGTGAAGCCAGGGATACTGATCAATATCCTACAATGCACAGGACAGCCCCCCACAACAAAGAATCATCCAGCCCCAAATGTCAGTAGTTCTGAGATTGGGAAACTTGTCTACACCCATTTTTGCCGACTCTGCCAATCCCAGGTTTTTTTAAACTCCAAATATCATTAGAATATGTGGGTAGTAGCAGCCAGTTGGTTTTTTTTGGTTTTGGGTTTCAGGGCTTTTTGTTTTTCAGGTGTTTTTAAGGCAGGGTCTCACTCTGTCGCCCAGGCTGGAGTGCATGATCATGGCTCACTGCAGCCCTGACCTCCCTGGGCTCCATGATCCTCCCACTTCAGCCTCTTGAGTAGCTGGGACTACAGGTGTGTGCCACCACACCCAGCTAATTTTTCTATTTTTTGTAGAGACGGGTTTCGCCATGTTGTCCGGGCTGGTTTCAAACTCTTGAGCTCAAGCAATTCTCCCACCTTGGCCTCCCAAAGTGCTGGGATTGCAGGCATGAGCCACCACACCTGGCCAGCATCAAGTTCTGAGTGCTTGAAAAATTACTACATCATAGATATTTGCCAATATAACTGTGTAATTGTATAATCAAGATTATTCAGCTCATGCCAGTAATCCCAGCACTTTGGGAGGCCGAGGCAGGTGGATCACTTGTGCTCAGGAGTTTGAATCAACCTGGGCAACATGGGGAAAGACCGTTACTAAAAAAAAAAAAAAAAACATAAAAATTAGCCACGCATGGTGGTGAGTGTCTGTGGTCCAAGCTACTTGGGAGGCTGAGGTGGGAGGATGGCTTCAGCCTGGGAGGCAGAGGTTGCAGTGAGCGGAGATCATGCCACTGCACGCTCCAGCCTTGATGATAGAGTGAGACCCTGTCTCAAGGAAAAAAAAAAAAAAAGATTATACTATTTCACGGACTTCATGACTAAATGCCTGAAATATGTAGTTGGTAGAAGTCTGAATAGGCCCATTCCAGAAATGTTCATATTGGGGACAAAACAGGCTCCTATTCATACCTACCTCGGCGGGGATCATGGTATCACTATGACACAGCTCAGCACAGAAGTCCTGACTCATGGGAATGTAGGCTTCCCTGCAAGGAGTACAAATGAAAGGGCAGAGGAGCCTGGTAAAGGAGGGAGTGTTTGAGGAATGAGGAGCTGTGGGATCACACAGAACAGACTTTAGAAAAGCCAGGTCACTTTGGCTGGAACTTTTAGCCATTTTGCAGGCAGAGGATGTGTTAGGCCTGATGCTTCGTCAGGCCCAGGCTAGAGAGAAAGTTGAAAAGGTTAGATCAACTGGGTTCACATGCTCTCTGTTCTTTTCTGGCTAAGTGAACTGAACTGAGTTTTGTATTCTCATCTAGAAAATGGGGATAGTATAAACCACACAAAGCTACTATGGAAAGTAAATGAGATTGTATTTTAAAAGCACCCAGTAGAGAGTGCCTGGCAGTGACCCAGGATACAGAACAATTTCCCTTTTAGGGAGCTTCCTTCTGCCTGCACCTGTGCTGCTCAGTACAGTGCTGGGTGCTTTTTCCTGCTCTGCTAAAACTTAGCTCTGTACTGAGAAAATTCCTGGGGTTACATTGATACAACATTAAATGTGGAATGTGGAAAACGCCCTGTCTTTAGGGAGAAGACACTAACCACGAGCACCTGGCAGGCGGGATGGGCACGTGCCATGGCACCTAGGCTCAGTCCCTGGCCTGCTTGTTTTCCTTCTCGTGATATGTTCTATGCCTGTTGCACAGATGCCATAGAGAAGGGAGCATGGGGTTGGCAAAGGACAGAGACAACAGTAGCTCAGAGTGAGGATTAAAAAGATTGCCCAGAGCCACTCATCTGCCCTTTCAGGGCACAGGGTCCTGGGAGTGATGTCAGGGCTGCCTGGAGACCTCTGCACACTGGACTGGATAGGTTGTGACCTTGTCCTGGCTCCCAGCCCAGCTGGAGCCTGGCAGTCAAGTGGACTCTGGGATGCAGGCTGGGTGGGGTTGGGGACAGAATGGGGTGAGAAGCTTGGCTCGAGGGCACAGGGCCGCAGTGGTCTCACAGCATATGATGCGATGGGGATCGAGCCCAGCCTCCCTCCCACTCTGTGGGGAACGACCATAAATGAGATTTTAGCAGCACACTGATAAGCAGAGCAGCTCTGCTAAGCCACAGATAAGACTCTGGAGGAAAAGCCTTTGGGAGGTGAGGGAGGACCCTCCACACCACCTGCTGGCCAAGCCCTGAGGGAGGCAAAGACCAGGGCGGGGGTTTGTGCCAGGGTCCCTGCAAGGCAGTGCCCACTGCAGTGGAGGGGCTACTGAGTCATCAGGGTGATAAAGCAAGAGGTAAATGAGGCCTGAAAGGTTGACCAGCAAGCATTTGGTGCTTTTTAAAAAACACATTACAGTCAAGATAGATGTCTCTGCTGCATCCCTGATGCTTATCCATCTTTCTGGGTCAGATGGACCAGGAGGTTCACTCAGAAATGGAGGCAGAGTCAGGGCTGCCCACTGGACACATTACCTGGTAACAGGAAGCAATAGGTTCCCATGTTTACCTGCCTATTTTCACCTGGCTCAAAGCAGCCAAGAAAAGATGTCTCCTGGGTCAAAACTGATTCTATTCTGCCCCAGCACTGGATGGCTGTTCTAAGTGAATGATGGTAGTGCCTGTGAGCTCAGTCCCGGGTGAGCTCAGCCCCATCTGCCTCTTACCTGCCTTATACTCAGAGGCATATTTTCCTCCACATTCCCCCCTCAGAAGATCTACCATCAAAGAAGCCTTTAAAACTGCAGAGATTCTTCCCCATGCAAATAGGAAAGGGCATCCAGCCCCTTCTTCCCAGGGTGGGGCAAGGACTGACCACATAGGGACCAAGCAGAGGCCAGAATCCTAGAGCAGTGCTTCTCACAGCTGAGCTGCATCGGAGTCACCTGGAGGGCTGGTTAGGACATAGACCGCCAGCCCCAGACCCATAGTTTCTGATTCAGTAGGTCTGAGGAGGGCCTGAGAGTTCCCAGGGGTTGCTGGTACTGCCAGCTGGGCACCTTTGAGAACCTCTATCTTAGATGATTTTCCCAAACTTCAAGTATTGTCTTTATTTTTAAAAGAGAGAAAGGGGAGGGTGTGTGCCTGGTGTTGCTAGGCAACCATTAGCCAAAGGGGATGAGAGCCGGGTTCTGGGAAGGACAGCAGGCTGTGCGGGGTGACCTCAGACTGGACAGAAGGCTGTGACTAACTTTATTGGCATCTCTCTAGAGACATAAGTAGGCTTCACCGCCAATTTGCCTAAGGTGTTCAGCAGGACTATTGAAGGCCTGGCAGCTGCCGGAGGAGAGCCTGTCTCCCAGCCGGGCCTTCTGCTCCTTGCTCCAGAGGGCTTTGAGCTTGCGGTAGTACACCTTACAGCTGAAGCCCTCCCTGAAGCCCCTCTTGATGTGACTCTTGAGGAAGTCCAGGGTGGGGTACATGCGGCAGCAGGCCACGCACTTGTAGCCATTCTGCTGTGCTGGGTGCCACCTGGAAGCCATTAGGATGTCCTGGGATGTGATGGAGTCCAGGCCATGCCTGGATTTCTTGGTGGCTTCTCGAGGGCAAGTGTTCTCTGGGGAGGAAGAGGACGAACAGATGTTCTCAGCCATGTCCTCAGAAAAGCAGTTGTCCCACTTGCCCTCATCCTGCTGCACCTCTGGGAAGTCATAGGCCTCCAGCTGGCTCTCTTTGTCTGCACACACGAAGTAGCTGTAGGGGGAGAACCAGGGCCGGTAGATAGTGCAGTTCCGCCTCAGCTTCTGTCCGTGCTGGGTGTCCCCCAAGCTGCAGTCTGCAAAGGAAAGGACCAGGTCTGAGTCTCTGGCAGGAAGCAGTGGAGCTAAGGATGCTGGAGCAGAAAGGTAAGAAGGCAAACATCAGGCATGACCTCGGTTACCTCCACCCCACCACGATTGCAGTTCTGAGAGCAGACGCAAGACAGTGGTAAGAGCAGCCAAGGGCATTCCTTCTCACTGCATTCTTTTTCTAGGGGTACAAAGGGCTGTTGGATCTTGGTGCAGGAGAGGCTGCTTTTAGTTGGTAAGCCTTGGTATTTTTCAAGGCCTTCCCCTCCTGGAGACACCATGTCCACTGACTCCTCTAAGGATAGACACAGACAGGTGACCCAGCGGATAGCCAAACCGGCGGCCTCCCACAGTCCCTCTTTTCGCCACCCATGGTTGTAACCCTTTTTTCAGCCTCACTGCTCATCTTGATCCCTCCACGGCCCACTCAGCCAGAAACTGCTCTTGCACACCAGTTTCAGAGACAGGAGAGGGGAGGCAAGGCGAGAGCCCCAGGCCTGTGGGTGTCTACCAAAGGAAGAAGGGCCAGGTAGGAGGCTGCAGGTGACAAGACCGCGCGTGGGGGTCCAGCTTCCAGACACCTCTGCTTCCTTAGGGAAGCAGCCCCTTTTCATCCTTAGCCTCTCACACATTCCCGCCCAGAGTCAGAGAAGTCCTCACCTGGTGAGAGCACTGTGTTCTGTATCCCTTGCCTGACAATGATGCTTTGGTACTGGGGTGGCAGGGCCTGAGCTGGGCTGGATGCCTCAGTGGGTACTGCTGTCTTTGCAATGTCTGGGTTATAGAAGAAACACTGGTGAGCTGAGCAAGGTTGGGATTCCACTTTCTGGGACTCCCCCAGGCATACCTAGGGGCTCAACCTCTGTACTTCAAGGCATCTCAACGCTGAAACAGAACAGTGAACTCTCGAACTCAGCCAGGCAGAGCTATTCTGGATGACATCCTGGGGAATTCTGAATGGGGCCATTTCATTCAGGCCTCAGAAAGATCCTCTGGAAAGTGGGATTTATGATGTAGCCCAGATGACACCTCTCCGCCTGGCCTGCCCCTCACCTAACCCTCCTGCATCTCATCACGCGGATGGCTTCACTCCGCATTGCCAGTCTCCTGAGCATCCTGGGACCCAGAGTCACAGGCTGCAGAGCAATGTTCCATGCCCGCTTTGAGGATTGTCCAGTTGAAACATCTCATACCCACAGTCAGGTTTCCCGTGGGCCATCACTGCACGGCACACTCTGGAGTGCTAACACTTGGACAAAAAGCTGACCTGCCTCAAATCCCAGAATAGCAGCTGTGTTCAGTTTGGGGGACAAATTTATAAATGTCATATATGTAGACAAATGGATGCTTAGGAGGCCTACTCCACTGAGCAGTACTTCTCCATTTTACTGTGCATAGGGATCCCCTAGGGATCTTGTTAATAACACAGATGCTGATTCAGTGGGTCTGGGGTGGGAACCTGAGATTCTGCATTTCTAACAAGCTCCCAGACGATGCAGATGTTGCAAGTCTAAGAACCGTATTTTGAACAGGGAGTCCTCAGGGTGTCCAACTTTATTCCATGATGTGCTCATCAGTTTATGCTGCTGCTTAGGCTTCTCTGATTTGGCTAACTCCAAATCCTCTCCAAACTTGTCAAAACAGAGCTAAAACTAGTTTCTACTCTATGTAGACATACTGCCACCTTGAGATTTCATGCACAATCTAGGGGGAAAAACTTGATGATAAATGGAGACTGAGGCAGGAGAATCACTTGAACCCAGGAGGCGGAGGTTGCAGTGAGCCGAGATCACATCATTGCACTCCAGCCTGAGCGACAGGAGTGAAACTCTGTCTCAAAAAAAAAAAAAAAAAAGTTTTCCCCTTTCTTCCCTTACCAAAAATCAATACACAGCAGTAACTACTTACCACAAATGCAGCATTTTGAAAAATTATTTTCTCCCCATGCGTAATTTGACTTTCTCACTAAATCGTGGTCCTGTAACATGATCTGGTAGGGTACTCAATTAAACGCTTCAAAAAAAACCACATCTTTGTGGCCCTAGTGGCACCAAAGTTTACCTGGCAGGCTGGTGGCACGAGAGAACATAATGTCGGGAAAAGCACTCAGGGCGGAGGAAGAGATTGGAGGTCCAGAGATGCTGAGGAGTGAGAAGTTCTCCATATTCTGACCACTGCGGGGTACAGAGATCACACGCCTGCTCTGGAGAGGCTGGCTGGTTTGTCCAGAGGATAAACATTCTGAGCACAGTTGATGTCACAAGGCACATGATTCCACTACCAACTAGGTTACCCTTTGGAAGATGAATGGAGTCTACTGCAAGCAAGATTAAAATGTGTAAAGATTGTATTTGACTTGCCATTGCCCAGTGGCAGGCCCTGATTGAGAATACCCAGAGAGAAGAATGTAGTAGAGATACTATAGTGATGCTGTCTATTTGTCCCCTTTTATCTTTGTTATCATCAGTTTTCTGTGTTGACACTGTCTACCCCCAGCCCTCCAGCCCTGGAAACCTCTGTCCTGTCTGAATAATCTCCTTCCTTTTCTTCTCCTTTATCAGCCTAATCTCTGTCAGCAAATATTTTTATTGTTTTGTTTTAGTTTGTTTTTTGAGGTTTATATATTTTTCACATTTTCTTTGGAAATTCAAATTTGTAAAAGTTGCAGAAATTAGGCTGGGTGCAGTGGCTCAGGCCTATAATCCCAGCACTTTGGGAGGCCAAGGCGGGTGGATCATTTGAGGTCAGGAGTTCAAGACCAGCCAGACAAACATGGTGAAACCCCATCTCTATTCAAAATATAAAATTTAGCCATGCGTGGTGGTGGGTGCCTGTAATCCCAGCTACTTGGGAGGCTGAAGCAGGAGAGTCGCTTGAACCTGGGAGACAGAGGCTGCAGTGAGCTGAGATAGCACCACTGCACTGCAGCCTGGGTGACAGAGCGAGACTCCATCTTAAAAGCTGCAAAAAATAAAATCAATACAAAGAACACCCTTATGCCCTGTATCCAGATTTTCCTATTAACATTTTACCCCATTTGCTGTATCCGTCCCCTTCCTCCTGCCCCCTGCCCCGTGTGTATGTGTATATACTTAATTTTTTCTGTGAACTATTTGAAGGTAAGTTATAAACACTATGTCCTTTTATACCTAAGTACTTCAATGTGTATTCCCTAAGAATAGGGGCCAAATATTGTTTTCAGTGGTTGGTGCTCTTTTTAGCAAGTGACTAAAGCACAAATGGGTGGCTTACTCAATACTATTTTGCTCATTGCTTAAGTCAGTTTGATGGGGAGACTCTGGGACTCCAGAGAGGCAAGGTTGCCTCTTCGTTTCGCTTGTCCTGTAACAAAGCCTTGTGCACTAACGAGGTGTGGAATAAGGTGAAAGATGATTGTGACACTTGGAAGATAAGCTGAAGACACCCCTTTCTAGATTATCACAACATGTCAACTAGATACAGAGCAGGGCTGCAGATCTAGATGGCAGGTATGTTTATGCTGCATGGGGAGCTATGGCCGCTCTGGAAATAGTATGGGCTTGTTTTGCAGTGCTGTCGAGCATGTGTGAGTGAAGTGTGAGTTAGCTTCTGCACGTGAGAGCCCAGAGTTGTCTTCCTGTGTGTATTTATTCACGGTACTGAAACATTCGAAGGACAATGGGAGAACATGATTCCCCTCGTGTTCCTCCCAGATAGCCTGGTTTGGAACATTAGCATGTATTGGAAAGTAAGTTGAAGCCACATACTTTGGCAGTTTGGGGGGTATCAGCAATTTCATTTGGTCCATTATGGTGTAGAGAAAGCTCGTGAGTCTGGGCATCAGCTTATGTGACTTCTAACCCTGCTCCGCCATGAGCTACCTGTGTGATATTGGGCAAACCTCTCTGCTACTTGGTTTACCCATGTTATTAGTTTAGACTCTAAACTGGAGTGGACGAACATCTTCCTGGCTAAAACCCAGTGATTGACATGTGGACAGTAGCATACTTGTGAGTGATGCACACAGGACCCCGAGGACTTGGAATTGCATTCTGTCTTGACCCATCACATTTCTCCGACTGCCAACTTCAGACTCTCCCACTGCAACCTCAGACTTAAAGTAAAGGGAGCTTAAAATACTGGGGGGAAATATGGGAGGCAGAATCTCTCAGTGCCTGTGTAGAGTTTTTAAAATGCGACCCGGTTTTGGTTTAGTCACTGAAAAGTTTGTGGGAGCCTGGCGGTTCCAGGGTGCACACCACTCGTTGTAGCAGGTCCCCTGTCTTGTGTGCTGTGTCCTCCCGAGGTATGCTGGTGCTGGTGACCCAGGCAGGAGGTGACACTCTCAAAGTGACTGGTCACTACGTAAAATGTGTCTTTCTTTTGTTTGTTTCCCACCTGCTTTCCGAGCCCCTTTCTCGGACAGGTAAGATATCCTGTTTTTTTGTGGATGGCTTACATCCCCAGATGCCCTCCTCTGCTTGGGTGTGTGCATGTTGGGGGGTACCATTGGGAGGGCCACCTGGCTGGGGTCCAGTCATCTCTCTGTCCTCCATTGCCATTATTTTCTGAACCATCAAGCCTCTAGTCCTGAAGCAAGAGAGATAATGTGTGGGGGTCATTAGCGTCATCATCAAGAAAGGGACCCATTGCACGTCCTCAGACATAGGGATAAAGGGACCCTCAGCCAGAGCCCCACTTTCACTTTGAATAGAAGGGCAGTTCTCCGGGTCTGACCTCAAGAGCCCCTGAAGACCACTCCCATAGAGGGAGTTTTGAGTGGTTTTTATAAGTGGAGAAAGACTTGTGAGCAGTTTCCCTACAATGTCAGTCCGTCATGCAATTTTTAAGAATTCATATAAAAGTCAAATTCAATTAAACAAACTTATTAAATGCCTACTATCGTGCAAGACCCCAAGCTGGGCATTGTAGAAGATAAACACTTCAGGCGCTATGGCCCTCAAGGACCTTACCATTTTAAGACAAGGTGTATTTACTGGAAAGACTTAGACAAGGGTAAAGGGAGTGCATGGTAGGCTATCTTTACATTACTTAAGAATTCAGTGCATTATAGACTATGTTATGAAGGGTAGAGAGCAAAAAATACAGGAAATCCAAAATGGTGCATAATCCAGAGTTCTGTTTATTACAAAGAGTGTTTTAAAAATAATAATAGCTTATAATTTACTAATCACCTTGACAGGTGTTTTTGGTGCTTGCCTTTTTAAAAACGAGTATGTCTGCTCTGAAAAGTCACTTTAAACCAATAAGGAGACCACCAGGGAAATGTCTGATTTGGGAAGTGGTGGCAATTTGCCTTCCCCAGGCATTTCGTACAGTTTCATTGTTGTCTATTTACTTTCTGGTTTGGGGGGAAATAGTTAAATGGTTTGGTTTCCAAATCTTCTTTGCTAGTTTGCGGATGACGTGATTAAAGAAAATAAGAAGGATGTGGGACCTGAGAGGCAAATTGTGCCAAAGTGGATGATGTGGCAAGATACACACTTAGGAGAATCATCAGGAGTTGATGACCCTGCTTGCTGTGGAGCGGGCTGGAAGCTTCTGCTGGTGTGGTGGGTCTATCCGGAGCCCAGCCAGCTCGGGCCCTGTGTCCCAGAGATGCTGTCATGCTGTTCCCTGGCAGGTCCTCACCCTGCAGTGGTGCAGGGCACAGGGCTCATCCGCAGAGAGTAGTCTCCACTTCACTTCCCACAGGTTTTCCTCCCTGCCACCCAAAGGCCCTTAGAATATGGCATACCTAGGTAGTTGGCCTAGAAAGGATAGCACCACTGAAACCACAAGAAAGGTTTTCACTGGCCCAGGATACAGCAGTGCAGGGCAGAAAGAACTGCTTTACACAAAAATTCAGCAGAAGAAAAAGTACACCCTAACCCCAGTTACTCTTAGAAGAGGCTCAGTGAAAATAGACACTTAGCAGAGGTGTTCACAAGGAAAGGAGCCTAGTCATCAAATGATCGAGCCATCTCCTTTCCTCAGACTGACAACATATCTGGGGTAGTTGGTGTAGACAGAAACCTTGACCCAGATTCCAAGGCCTCAGAGTGGGTCTGGCTGCCTGATGACCGAGCTGGATTTCCAGATAGGGAGAGGATGGCCAAGTGTGAGTGTGTGGACAGCATGGCTTAGAGCCTGGAGCTCCAGTCATTTCAATAACAAACCTTTAAGCTACCACCTTGGCCACCACAATTTTCTATCTACAAAATGGGTTTTGGCGATTCAAGATCTGTATTGAGCACAGCTATGTACCAAACCCAGGCTAGGTGTTGAAGATACAAAGATGAATGAGGCATGGCCTCTGCCTTGCAAATCTTTACAACCTAATGGGTTTATACCCAGCTCTTTGAGTTAATTTTTCAAGCCAAAGAGGATCCCTACAAGAAGGACCATGTACCAGGCATATATAGGCAGCTGTTCCATGATCTATAGCAGGGCAAAGTTGTGGACAGAGCCCTGAGCTGTGGGTTAGAAGGCCTGAGTTCTAGCTCCAGCCCTGCTGGTATTTAGCTGTGTGACCTCAGGCACGGCACTACATTACGCAGAGTCCTGCAGGCTTCATCTGTAGGTAGATATCCTTCCATGTACCACCTCCCTAGGTGGTTGTAAGGATTAAGTAAGCTGATGTTCGTTGGGATCCTCGTGCTTCACTGGCACCGAGTACCTATCCATTTGGTACAAACTGATTCTGAACCACCACTTAGCACCTCCACAAGAGCTGGCCCACTCGCTCAAGTCCCACCTCTGTAGACCTGAGGAGCTGCTGCCCCATTTTTTGTGGAGAATATGTGCTATACTCATGGCCTTCAGTGGGGAGCTTCTAACACCAAGCCTCATCCATGCCATCCCTCCACCAGCTTCCAACCCACTGAGAGCTCAGCACGTGCTTACGGTGATGTAAAAATGTCATGTTTCATTGCTTCATCCTCATTTTTTCTTTACTCCAAAGGGCGTGGTGACTCCAAGGTAAAGGGGCCAAGCCCATGAGTCAAGGAGGCAGGTTTACAGGAACAACTTTATTTTTTTATGGCTAGCATTAGTCACTGATTAACTTGGGTGGGGCAGAGCTAGAATTTCTAGTTCCTGTCCCATCAAGAAAACTACACTGGAAAGTTCAAGAGTGGCTTTGCTGGCTCTTTCTTGAATATTTCCAAAGCCTTGGAAGTTACAAGTTTTGGGTGTGGGATAAGGAAAAACTGAATGATAGAGCACAGGTACCGCTCCCCTTTCCTCATCATGTCTCTCTGTCGCCTCTTTGTTCATAGTTGACCACGGCATGTTTGAGAATTTGAACACAGCCCTCACTCCAAAGCTCCAGGCCAGCCGCTCCTTCCCCCACTTGTCCAAGCCCGTGGCCCACGGCTCTGCCCCTCTGGGCTCTGGTGAGCCTGGGGGGCCAGGACTCTGGGTGGGCAGCAGCCAGCACCTCAAGAACCTGGGCAAAGCCATGGGGGCCAAAGTGAATGACTTCCTGCGGAGAAAGGAGCCCTCCAGCCTGGGCAGTGTGGGTGTGACAGAGATCAACAAGACTGCAGGAGCACAGCTGGCCAGTGGGACTGACGCGGCTCCAGAGGCTTGGCTAGAGGATGAAAGGTGAGCCCCTCACCCGCCCAACATCCATGCCCCTCTGTGGACCCACTTGAAAAGGTACAGGGACAAACTGCAGTGTCTGCACAGGAGAACAGCCCCAAGGGAGGGGTGTGAGATTGTCCTGTACTGAAAAGCTGCAGGATCAGGCCACGTTCTCGGGAGCTGGCTTCACCTTCTGCAGCCACAGCTGAAGGTTGCTGAGTGCCCACCATGTCCTCGGCTCTGTGCTGCTGAAGGTTGCTGAGTGCACACCATGTCCTCAGCTCTGTGCTGCAGGCTATAGTTGCATCATTTTGTCTAACCCTCCCAGCAGCCCTGGGAGGTAGATGATATTTCCATCCTGCAGATAACTCACGTTCAGACAGACAAAGTAAATAGCTTGAGGTCACAAAGTTAGTACTTGGCAGAGCTGGATTTGAACCCAGCTATTGCCCAGAAGGTCCCCAGGTAGATTCTGATGCCTGGCCATAGCTGAGAACCGCTGCCGTAGACTGTTGCTTGTGGAGAAGCCTGCACCTGTCACAGCCCACTAGGGCACAGTGGGAGAAGCCCCCTGTAGCAGCCCTCCTATTCTTCCCCCTCCTACCAACAGGCTCTTTCCAGGCCTTGTTTTAAACGCCTGTGCATCTGAGGTGGGAATGCCCTCCACAGGACTTACTGCCTGGGTTCTGATTTGACAAGCTTCACCAGTGGTCTCTATCCTGTCTTCTAGAGGCCAGCACTTTGTGCTGCTCTGAACACTGAGTGAGCATGGACCAGGCCAAAAGCTACTGTTATGCTGAAATTGCTAAGGCCTATGTGCCAAACCAAGAACCAGAGCCCAAGGAGTAGAGCAGTTATTGGGTGGGGTGGGTTGAAAGTGCAGTTGGAGTTAGAGAAGCAAGATGGCAGGTGGATTGGTGTCTTTCTGTCCTTAAGGCATGTGTGTTTATTGTCATTAACCTTACAGGTCAGTCCTGCAAGAAACATTTCCTCGGCTGGATCCTCCACCTCCCATAACCAGAAAGCGAACCCCTCGGGCCCTGAAGACCACCCAGGACATGCTGATTTCATCACAGCCTGTCCTGAGCAGTCTGGAGTATGGGACAGAGCCATCACCTGGGCAGGCCCAGGACTCCCCTCCCATTGCCCAGCCTGACGTCCCGGCAGACGCTTCACAGCCAGAGGCCACCATGGAAAGAGAAGAGAGAGGCAAAGTTCTGCGCAATGGAGAGGTTTCCCTGTCAGTACCTGACCTAATCCACAAGGATAGCCAGGACGAATCCAAGCTAAAGATGACTGAGTGCAGAAGGGCCTCCTCCCCCAGCCTTATCGAGAGGAATGGCTTCAAACTCAGCTTGAGCCCCATCAGCCTGGCTGAGTCCTGGGAGGATGGCAACCCCCCTCCTCAGGCACGGACCTCCAGCCTCGACAATGAGGGCCCTCACCCAGACCTGCTGTCCTTTGAATAGAGCCTCTGCTCTTTCCTGCTGAGCTCTGCCCTTGTCTTCCTGCTGCTTTCTCCTCCACCGCGCACACTGGCCCTGGCCTCAACTCCGCTGTGCCCTTTGTCTTCCTTGTATGAGGCACCAGCAGAGAGCCAGTCGTCCATCATGGGATTTTGCAGGACTGGAAGTCCTTGAGTAGTTCTAGTTAAAGAGTCTATCCGCAGAATGGCTGAAAGACTTGATGCCGTTTTGAGCCTAATTTTCTGTAACCTCCTCTGAGTGGGCTGCAGCCCTTGGACATTAGAGCTCTTCCACTCTTGAGCTTGTCCTGTCTTCTCAGTGAATTGCAGGGCCACCAGCTCAGGACAATGGATCTTACAGGAATTCTTTTTGCCTGTCCCCTACATGCGCCTCCTCCCCTGCTGTTCTCCCTCCCACACCCCTGTCCCTTCTCTCTCCTCCTTGATGGGTCCGATGCCCCTGGCCTCAGCGGGAGGAAGGCTGGATGAGGAATGATGGGTTTGGCTTGATGACAGGCCACACACCCTGAGCACAGCCCAGCCATAGCTCCTCTTGGTCCCAGGACAGCGCAGGCCCCTGGTTGCCATGTTTGCTCTGCCCCTGGGTGGAGGCCAGAGGAGATGCTTACCAGGCCTGAGACCTTGAGAGTTCACCCAGGGTTTGAACGCTGCCACCCAGGGTTCCCAAGGTTTCTCCCATCTGATCAGATGTCGAACACAAAATGTGGGCATTCTGCACAGAAGGAAAGATCAGGCTTCTCTTGCTGAGTGTGTGAAGACAGGGAGAGCCAGGCCCCAGCAGATGCAGCCGAGCACACTCTGATTTTGTTTTGTGGGGAGGGCCCAGGAACTTGGGGGTGGTCTTGGCATTCAGGGCTGGTGCTAAAAACCCAGAGCAGAAGCAGGGAGAAGGGAGTGAGGATGGGACAGAGAAGAGCGATCACTGGGGATCAGAACAGCTTTTCAGGGGCCACCTTGCAGCCTAAAATAATGCCGTTTCAGGGCCTGGGCCTGCTGTGAGAGCCAGAATGAAGCATGTGCAAGATTGGAATGTGAGAAGAACTGTGGGGGGAAACCAGTTTTAATTAAGTGGAAGTGCTTTGTGCTTGTGTTGAAGTTGCCTGGGCCTCCTGCAGCTCTGGACCTCACTGGAGCAGCCCCGCCCTGCCCTTCCCTGCCTTTCTTTTATGCTGATGCTGGTGGGCTTTTTCCTGCTTCAGGATCCATGTAAGGGACTGACCAGGTTCATCCAGCCTTAACTGGTTCCTGCAACCCACTTTTAGGTCTCCCACCAGGGGTCCTATTGTGCTGTCTTCCTGTGACCAGCAGATCCTGTAAGGGGGTGATCCTAATTCCGGGGCTCTTTGCAGCAAGAGGAGAACGTTCCTTTTCTTGAACAAGGTGGCCGGTTCCCTGGGAGAAGGCTGGGAATGGCACGTCCGGCCAGGGCAGGCGGTGCGGCATCCTCCTCCTGGGATTCCTGTGGCCTCCCCTGTTCTATTCATTGTTTGGCTTCCCACCCATAAGCTCTGGGATACTCAGGGCTTGCTTCCCAGCTCTTCTCATCTCCAAGCCTCTGCTCCCCTTCCCACCACCACTGCCATATAAAATGGCCATGCTAACTCCTACACAACTAGGAGCCTCAGCAGGATTGCTAGGATGTGGGTTCCTTCCTGCATTCTTGCTTCTGCAGCTGTGTGGCCTTGCCATGGCCCTCCCACCACTTTCCCTTCTACCTTGCCTTCCATTGTCTTCCTTCTCCCAGAAAGCCAGGTTTCACCACGTGCTTACCACAAGCTGTCTCCCCTCCCTCGTAGGAGTCACTGCAGCAGGGCACCTGCAGGCCCTGGTAGAGTGAGCAGGGCTTACATGTACATTCTTTCTCACTCTAAGGATGTGATATCTGACCCTGATGTCAGAGAGGAGGTCTCAGGATTAGCATTCGGGGTCCTTTGAGTTTTCCCAGAATGGTTTGGGGTATCACACAAAACACCAGAGCTGAGGATAGGGATAGAGTCCCCAAACACACATCCTGGGAGCAAGCCACTTCATCTGAGCTTCCCATACCAGGAGCATGGTTTGTGCTTTGATGGGAAACCTAGCAAGCCCCTGCACTCTGGGGCTTCTCCTCTGCTGGAGCCCAGGGCGGCTCTGGCCCGATGATATGGCAGCCATAGGCACAGGTATTGCAGGTGCAGCCTTTCTTAAGTACCCTGCCTCCACTCTATAGCCCAGCTGCTGCTGGAGTCCAGGACCTTAGACCCAGGATGAGCAAAAGGATCCCACCAGGTTGTCCAGGACCATTGCCAGGGTGACCCCAGAGTTCTTCAGACCTGTGTCTGATACTGAATACAGTGCCATGGGACCCTGCTCCAATCTAACTGCCTACAACCTGCCCGTCCCCCTGCTGCAGGGATGATGCTGCTACCTCGGGAGGCTCTCTGAGACTGGTGTCTGATCTTAGATGCTGCACATAGTACCTGGTGCTAGGGTCTAGGGGCTGCCCAAAGCCCAGCAGGAACAGCTACTACTCATCCTGCAGAGGCCTTGGCCCAGACCAGCTTTCCATCCAAAGCCTCACCTGGTTTCCATGTCCATCTCAACAGTCTGGCCTTCCTGTGACTGTAGCCTGGCAGCCACACCCTCAGTAATCCCGCACAGTGAGTCCAGCTTCTCTGGGAGCTTGGCCTTCAGTTAGCCCAGTCCATGAGAGGGCAGGGTAATGAGGAGGAGTAAAGGACCTATCTTCTCTGTCCACATAAGGAAGTTGGGACCACAAGGTCTTTTATCTCCTTGTTACTCCCCAACCCCACCATAACCTCCTACTCAGCACACAGCTTTATCCTGGTAGATTATAAGGTGAGCTTCCAGAACCTGGCAGGAGGCTGGTGTATCCCGCTGCACAGAGGGAAGTGTATCTGAATGTTGTGTATGTGGCTGATATGGAAGACATACATGTATGCAATCCATCAGCGTTTAAAGAAGAAGATTGGCTCCAGTTCGGAGGAGGAGGAGGAAGATTACAGATCTATTCTGAGTATTTTTTAGAGAGTTAATATTTATATTTTTAGTAATTTTCTGGTAGAAGGAAATTGCACAATAAAATGATTTGGTTTGGTTTGCTGGCTTTGTCTGTTTTTCCTCCTGACTGATGGGGAGCAGTTGGTTTCCTCAAGGCTGACTTGTTGGCTGAAGTGTGTTGGCATTTTCCTTTGTAAGCCTGGAAAAGTGAGAAATGAGGGAGGTAGAATGTGAGGAAGATGGGCACTACCGACACCTCCAGCCTGAACCCTTGGCGGGGAAATGACTTCTGAGGATGTGCCATCATTGGCTCCCCTGGCTGGCCACTGTGAGGGGGTACCTCTGCCAACCCGACCTATCACTGTTTCAGGATGTGCCATCATGATGTGCACAGGCACGACCTTCCTTGGGAGGAAGTGGGGATAAGCGGACATGGCCTTTGGATCATCCTCTAGGACACTCATTCTTTACCTGGGTCCAAAGCCCTCTTCCACCAAGAAAGGGATGAAGCTTCACGTTCATGTATGCACGTTCTTCCATAGAGGAACCAGAGCTTCTATCAGCCTCTCAAAGAGAGTCATCAATATATGTCAGTGATTTGGACTTAGGTACTTCCTGGGAGATTGCCCCCAAGGGCCCCCCATGGACAGGGACATTCTTGTTGCTCACCTGCAGAGAGAAGGTGGCTCAGAGAAGAGCTGGCCTGGAGTCCCTTTGCCCCTTTGCTGCCCCTGGGCCAGTGTCAGATCCAAGGATCCAGAGGACCCACACAGCTGAGAATTGGCCAGGCCTTTATCCTCCTTAAAAGGAAGGAAATGGGGGAAAAACAGGAAGGGAAAGGGGCGTTCAGTCTGTTCACAGAAGCCACGCACATTTCCAAAGGGAAACATGGGGCCTTTCTGCGCAGCCCTCTCACGTGCAGATGTGACTATGCCTGGGGTTGGATTCCACAGTTCCGCATGCAGGGGCTCCCTGGCTCCATGTCAGAGGCGTCTCAGGCTTGAGGCTAAGTCCCTAACGTTTTCTGCATTTTGTTCCACTCCCACACTTTGTTTCTCAGCAGAGGGGCAAGAAAAGAACAGCTGTGATCTCAAAGGTTGCTCGCTGTCTCTGCAGTGGGCTGCGGCGTTATCGTCCAGGGAAAGCAGGAAAAACACAAAAACCAATCCTCCATGTTTTGGGAAAAGGCATTGAAAATGCTTACAATAGCAACTTTTTTCTTTATGAGTATGCTGCGGTGACTCCAGACAACCTCTCCCATTGAATGGCTTCAGTATCTTGCTGCAGTCGTTCAGGTGTGAAATGTGCTTTTAACATGCCTTTCCCACTATTATGTGAAGTCGTTATTTTGGTCTAAGATCAAGTATAAACAGTTCTAGTGTAAAAAAAATTTTAAGGGAATTTTAAGTGTGAAAATGGAAGTGCAGATGTCATGTTTTTTAATGCTGTGCTCTACGCTGAGTCACTGTTCTAGAATCTGGGGGACAAAGATGCATTTATTCAGACAATATATCCAAGCCCCTTCCTGCCATGCACTAAGTGCTATCTAGGGGACTGTGGTGACATTGGTGGAAAAGTGACACGCGGTCCTCTTTCTCCATTCTGAATGGATGGGAGTGCCATCATACCTGCCCTCCCAGGCACTATGCTAACAGGGTATGTGATCAGGATGTGAAATGCAGTGGAAGCACCAAAGTGGGGCTCAGGGTGAGGCAATTAATTTCAGCCGAGAGAGTGCTCATTTCCTCTGGACTAAATCTGCCATTAGTAGTTGCTGAAGGAAACACACTCAGAGGCCATCAGGAGACCCACCTCATTCCTTAGGTCTGTGCCTATGCTGGCAGGGACCCCAGTTGGTATTCAGAATTTTTATGAAATTAGCCGACCCAGAAATGTACTCAGATGCTACCCTAATCTCAGAAAATTCCTGCTGGGTCAGTTTAATCTGCTCTCAGATTTCACAATGCCTATGAGGTCAGTGAATCCTGGGAGTGTTCTAGAACTCTCTGTGCTTGGACTCCCTGTCCTCTCTCTGCTGCCCTCCCCACACTGCGGAGTTTCCCAGGCCAGCCTAGCTGTGGTGGCAAACTCAGTGATGGTTTGTCTGAGACTTTGGCCCTCAGAGTGCGCCGGGCTTCAGTCGCTCAGTTCGCCGCCCTGCTTTGGGACATTCAGCCTGGAGCCTCCCACTGTGGCCTCTCTGTGAGTGGGAACAAGTAATTAAGTCCATATAGCCCTTGTAGAGAGACTCCTACCTCCCCCTTGGAAAGCTTCACCAGTGCAGATGGCATTTAATACCTTTCATCTCTCCCAAGGAAATCTACTCTGGAAGCTTTAAGTTGTCCAGTGAAAGCATCTTCAAGTACATCTCCCCTCCAGGACGCCCCCTCCCTGCTACTGTTTGCACTGGGGGCACAGGAGGAAAGCCCAGAGTCCCCACCACTGACTTCCTCCTAATGAGAAAATTCCTCCACTTTCTGTATCTAGGGACCAGCTCTCCTGAGACACAAATCCTCTTTGTGTCCAGCTTATCTCCAGCTGCTGCCATGATAAATAGTCCAGCCCAAGGGAGCCTGGGGAAGCTACCCCACAAAACGAATCACTTGGCTATTAACAACACAGACGAGGAAGCAAGCTTGAGGAAATATTTAAGGACCACCTCAGACTCCAGACTGTATTCTCCTTCGTGCAAGTTGCCTGAGGAGTCTGTTGGTTATATAGAGCAGGGAACATTGCCAGTGTGTTCTTTGGAATTGACCAAAACAAAACAAAAAACCCCAAACAAAAAGCAACCTTCCGACAAACCGCAACATTTTTTTTTACTGTTTAACCAGCCAGCTGTTTCCAGTGCCATCTGCTTAGCTACCTATTTCCTGAATCATCCCTCCATGTCTGCCGCCACCTGCTTTCTAGGCTTGCGTTTATTGGGGAATTCTTGTTGGCTTGGTCTGATGTTCAAGCACATCCCAGTGTTCAGCCCACTTCGGGGGCTCACTCACAGCAACTTAGAACAATTCCCTGTGGTTGTCACAGGAGTGCTTTGGGTTGGTCCAGGCCTTCATGGGGCAAGCCAAAGGGGCAGGAGAAAAGTGAACTGTCTGCCCTGGGAACGGTTTGCAGCTTCAGCAAGATGCATGCCCCCGCTTTATCCTGAGCCTGCAATGGATGGATCCCCCTTGCTAGATAGGAAAGCTCAAGACAAGCGGGGACTGCCTCTGTTGTTTTGCCTTCCCACGATCTCCTGGTACTTGGTAAATTCTGTTGCAGCCAGCCTCCCTTGTTCAGCTTAAATCCTGGGTCCTATGTGTCAGGAAGTCTTTGCAGCTGACCTGGCAAGTAGTCTTTAGATCTGGCCAATGTGTGACATTTCTAGGAACTGGGCCTCCCGGAGAGGCTGTGTAGGCCATCTAGGAAGCGATTTCACGTGTAAGAAAGCTAGAGGGGGAGGTGGGGGTGGCAGTCTTGTCCATGCCTCTCCCTACCCCACCCCCTTAATCATCAGTCATCGACTGTGTAGGTGGCACATGCTGTGACCAGGCCAGGAGGCTTGCTAAGACGCATGTGGGGGAGGTGTCAGGTGGGTTCTCTGCACTCTGGATTATTTGTGGCCGGCCTGCCTGCCTCGCTGGCGGCGACTGCCACTGCTGCCTCCGTGCTGTACTTCCCTCAGAGCCCCAGCCTGCTCCGAATTGCTTCCATGCCTGTGTTTAAGATGGTCCATCTGCCCAGGTCACGTTTCTACCTTCCTGTCCCTTTCCTCTGACTTCACTAGGCTATGTTAATTCATCTTTCACATTTCCACTCAGGCATCCCTTCCTCCAGGTGGCTTCCCGGACACCACCCCACCCCTTCTCTGCGTTCCCGTAGCATCCTATATGTTCCTCCATCACGGTACTCTCCATGTGTCATAGAAAGTCGCTTCATCCTCATGCTTCTCTCCCCCAGGTCTCTGAGCTCAGGGGCAGGGACCATGCCATCTTCATCCCTGACTCCTCGGTTCCCAGCACAGTGTCTGGCATATTGCAGGAGCTCGATAAAGATGCACTTTGAATGGAACTAAACTCAGGAAACTTGCAGTTGAATTTGTGTGGAACAGACTAGACAGGCTCTGGGGTAGACCAGCAGGACTCTTTCAGCCGCTCTTCCTCAGGATCTCTATCCACAGGCAGCCTCTGTACATGATCATCAACTCCACAGAGAAGGATTGAGGGTGGCCATTTTCAAAGTGGAAAGTGATTAATGGGCCAATGTGAAGCTCATTTATCTGCAGCCGGAGCCTTCATTAACTCTGTTCCTTGGACAGATGCCACCTTGCCACGGAGCTGGTAGAAGCAAGCACTTATATCCAGCATAATGCAAGAAGGGCTGTGCTTCAGTGCCAGGCACCTGCCTACCTCTGGGAGCTGCCTACAGGGCTCTGAGTTCCAATTCTTAACATTCTACTTCACTGTGTTAGGCTTGACTGTTAATTGGTGCTTTATCATTCTCTGAAGCTTCTATATACTCCAGGAATTGTGTTAATCAATTTATACACATGGTCTCATTTGTTTTTCTCATAGCCCTCCAAGGGAGGTCTTACTAAGCCCATTTTCCAGATACGGATGTTATTCTATTGTGCTTAAAGAGATTCACACACACGATCTCATGAATCCTATCTTGTGAGGGAGGTATTTCAGCCGCATGTTAGGAAGAGGTAAACTGAGACTGAGATGATGACTAAGCCAATTCCCTGGGTCTTACAACTGAGAGGCAGAACTCTCTGGGAAGACCTAAGTCTTCAGGCCTGAGGAACAGCCACCCTCCCCTACTTCTCTATCTCCATCGCGCCAGTCTGATAAATAATTCCAGGAAACGTTCATGGCTCAGAAACATCTTTTTGAGTTAGATCTTCTCCAAGGAGTAATACAGTTTCATTAAACACTGCATATTCACATGGGATGGGAATTTAAAGACCCATTCCACAGTCCCCTCATTTTACAAAAGAAACAACAAAGACTGCATTGTTAACATGTTAACCTGGGCTGGCATCATCTCAATGAAGCTCCACAGTAACTTTATGTGGTAAGTCATTATCCTCATTTTCTAGATGAAGCTGACCAGAGGCTTAGGGAGTCTTAGCAATTTGCCCATAGTCACTCTACCAGTAAGTGACAGAGCTAACAACAGTACCTCCTGAAAACATTTGTTCTTAAGGGTGTCGCTAAGAGCCTACTCTGAATTGCAAGAATTTCACCCTGCAGTAGGAGTGGCAAGAGCACCTATTACATCTCACATTGCAAACTTAGGGAAGCCTGGCTTAGAAACTAATCCTGTTATCGACACTGGAGATTAAGCATTCAATGGGGAAGTGAGTACTGTTTGGAGAATACTTGCTAAAGAAATATTTCAGGTCTAATAGCTACCATGGTACTCAGCAGTGCTTTACAAAAAAAGAGAGAGAGAAAGAAAAAGAAGGAAGGAAGGAAGGAAGGAAGGAAGGAAGGAAGGAAGGAAGGAAGGAAGGAAGGAAGGAAGGAAACAAGGAAAATAAAACCCGCAAGCAGTACTAGTTTTCTTGATGGCTGTCTGACCTCTTGTGGCTGGCATCAGGTATTGCAGTTTCTGGTAACTGAAAGGAAGACTTCCATGACAAAACTAATAGTAATTTATGAGATAAATATTGTCTCCATTTTAGAGAGGCTTGTATCTTTCCTAAGATCACTTAACAAATATCATTTCAAGGGCAAAATAAAAGAGAGGACAGTTCTTAATTAGAAATTCCAGTAGGAGGGAAAAAATAGAAGAAATCTTTGAAAAATGAATGAGAATTCTCATTCATTCATTCATTCATTCTATTCATTTAAATAGTAATAAAAGTAAAGAAAGATTAAAATCCCAAGAACAAAATGGCCTATAAGGTTTCATATTTGATAGAGAAGAAAAAACTCACTATTAGACACATCACAGTGAAATTTAAGATAATGAAGACAGGCCATTTTTCAACTTTCCACGAAAAAGTTCAGCAGTGAAGGAGGATCAGATTGACATTAGACATCTCAGTAAGAAACCTACACATAAAGTGCTAGCAACTTAATGTGTTTTATATCACTGAAGGAAAATAACTTTAAACCTACAATTCTATATTTAGCTCAACTATCATTTAAATTAATCTAAAATTAAAAAGACCACAAAAGGTTTACCACTCAAAGACCATCTTTGATGAGAACACTTAAAATCTGCTCTCATAGCAATTTTCAAATATGCAAAATACTTTTGCAGAAAATATTCTGCCAAGAAGAGAAACTCAGGAGAGTGCTATGTGTTTTTTAAATTTACAAGAAGGATGACTAATTGACTCAGTAAAGTATACTGTTATTTAAATGATAAAGGACCCAAAAGAGTAAATAACAATTAAAATTTTAGATAATTTCAGAAAATCTGATGGGATTGGTGATGGTGACAGAAGAGAAATGAGAGCATGTTAAATTATAACAATTGATATATTTACAATGTTATAGAGAAAAATGAAAATACAGGGTCTAGTAAGTTATGGGTAAACACTAAATTTTTTTAATAGAGCTTTCAAATTAACAGAGATAAATTTGATCTATTCAATGAAAAGCAGAAAAGGAGAAAAAAAGGAAAAAATGTATAGTAAATGGAAAGAATGTATAAGATGGCAGTTATAAATTCCAATAGAACAAATTATAATAAACATGTGTTTTGAACTCACCAAACAAAAGGAGAGAATCTTAAATTGGAAAAAAAAAAAAGATCCAGCAATATTGTGTCCACAGAAGACAGAGATAAAAGGTGTAAAAACTTGAAAATGAAAGGACAGAAAATTACATACTAGGAAAGTATGAATAAAAGTTGAGATAGCAATTTTAATATGATGTAAAATATAAATAAAGGCAAAACTAATGAGAGACAAGGAGGAATACTTTATAAAATAAAGGAAATGAAGATGATAAAATAGTAATAAAAATATATACACATAAAAATATAAAAAACAGTTAAAATAAGAATGGTAAAATAACAAAAACTAGTTAATATAGTAACTATTATAATCAGAAAGTTAAATACTATTATATATAGAATTAAAATGAAAGATTTATCTTTCTCTGACGCTGATAGATCAAATAGATAAAATATGCAAATCTATGAAAATATTTGTTTTATATAATCTATAATCTTGAATACATTTGGGGAAGAGGTAAAGAGAACGAGCTTTAAAATGAATAGAAAGAGTAATTCAAACAAATGAAATATTCACAGAATGTTCACATATACCAGGTCAGCAAGGAAGCCTCAGAAATTGAAGTCAGGCTGTTATCCAACCTTAACATGATATAGTTTGAAATCTATACTAAAATAACTAAAAATGTATGTTTGAAAACAATTACGAACTACTAAATAGTTTTTGAATTAAAGAAGATACTTTTACAAGAATTAAAAATACTTTGACCTAAACTGCAATAACCACTATTTGTGTTAAAATTTATGGGATACAGCTAAAACAGTACTTTGAGCTAAATTCATAACTATAAATATATTTATTAGAAAATAACAAGTATTGAAAACAAGTCAGATAAGCCCCCCTAAAATGAGGCTGGAAATCAAATAAATAGAGAATAACAATTTAAAAGCAGTAACAAAACTGATGAACAAAACCAAAAGCTGGCTTTGAAAAGACTAATAAGATAGATAAAATCAATAAATATAAAAGAGTAAGATCCAAATAGACACAGTGTGAGAAAGGAGATGTTGCTACAGTCACAAGAAAGCATTAAAATAATGCAAGAATATTACAAACTATCTGCCAATAATTGTGAAAACAGACAAAATTGATACATTTCTAGAAAAACAAAAAATGTCAAAATTGGCAAAATATTTTAACAAATCAAAAAGTATTAATATTTAAATAGTAATTGAAGATGCCCCCCCACTCCACCCCACCCCGCCCCACCAGAGTCTCAAACTCAGTTTTATAAGAAAGTACTGTACTAAAAAATGTCAAGGAACAGACAAGTTTATTTTTATTTATTTATTTACTATATATATATTTTTTGAGATAGGGTCTCACTCTGTCACCCAGGCTGGAGTGCCCTGACATGATCTTGGCTCACTGCAACCTCCACCTCCCGGGTTCAAGCGATTCTCCCACCTCATCCTCCTGAGTAGCTGGGATTATAGGCGTGTGCCACCACACCTGGCTACATTTTTGTATTTTTGTAGAGACAGGGTTTCACCATGTTGGCCAGGCTGATCTTGAGCTCCTGACCTCAAGTGATCCCCCCACCTCGGCCTCCCAAAGTGCTTGGATTACAGGTGTGAGCCACCACACCCAGCCCAGAACAAATAATCTTTACCTGAAGAGTTGTTGCAGAAAATGGTAAAAGGAAAAACACTTTTCTTCGCTTTATATGAACAGTATAACCATGATTCAGTAAATTATAGTCCTATTTGGTTTATGAGTTTTAATGCAAAAATCTTAAATGAAATCTTAACTTACCAAATTCCACAGTTTATGAAAAATAATAAAATATGATCAAGTGAAGCAATGCAAGGATGAAATGATATCAACAATTTTATTAAAGTAACTTACCTTTATAATGGAGTGAAGACAAAAGGAATGTGACTATCTCAATAGATTAGAGATAGAAAAAAATCACAATAAATGTCAAAATATTTCTAGTAAAAATTATAAAATAGCCTTTAACAAAGCTACAACAAACACAATGTTTAAATAGAGAAAATTTCTAAGCATTCCTTGTAATACTGGGAACAGTGTAAGAATACTCACTATCATGACTATGAACTGTTTAATGTATACAGGAGGCCCTAGCCAATGGGTAAACATAAAAAATAAATGAGCATAGGTATTGCAAGGAAAGAGAAAATAAAATGTTATTATTTATAGCTGACAAAATTATTTACATAGAAAACACAATAGAATCAACAGGTAAACTAATAGATCTAATGAGAGGGTTAACATTTCACCAACACCATATCCTATTAGAAATGTAATAAAACATAAGATATCATTTACAGCAACTAGAAATAGGGATTAATCTAACAGAATATACAAGACTTCAGTTGGGAAAATTTATGACTCCATGAAAGGGCAAAAAAGACGACCCAAGAACATGGATGTGGCATGTTTATGCATGGGAAAACATCACAAGAATGTCAGTTCTCTCCTATTTACAAATTTGTTGCAAATTCATTAAAAATTCCAAAAAGAGGTTTTAAGCAATTTCACGTATTTATTATAAAATGTATATAGAAGAATCAAGGTCCATGAATACCTAATCCAGTTTTGAAAAGTAAAAGAGGACATTTGTCCTACCTACCAGACACAGGGAATAGTAGCCATAAATTGCTGTGACCCCAAATCTCACAATGGTCCACACTTTGGGGCTCCAGCCACAGTGTCTGTTCATCTGTTCATATTACCTCTAAGTCGAGAGCTCCTCTCTTTTAAAACTCTGAAGATAAGTCCAGTGGGGTGAAATACATTACTACAATTTGATGATAGGTAAGAGAAATGGCATAGAATTTGGTATATTTCAAACTGACCAGGTCCTAATTCACATTTTGAACTAGCAGAAAAATTCAGCAAATCAATTTCAATAAACCTTAAAAACCAATTCAACAAACCTCCCTCAGCAATGTGCTTCCAGTCAGTTTCTATGAACTAGGCACAGCTCTGGGCAGCACAAATTTCTACACACTGTGGAAGATACAAGGGAGACCCAACCATGCTTTGATGGCACTTAGAACCTAGTTGGGAACAGAAATCACACATAGAATATTTTAGAAATCTCCACATACATCACTGTACAGAACCACATTCATGCTGTTGAAATGACTGATGCATAAGTGGAATTAAGCAAAACCAGGGAGAAAGCGTGGCTGGGGCAATGCTCACCAGGAAGTTTAAGATTAGAAAGAACCAGGAGGAGAGTAGCCCAGGCTGGAGGGAGAAGGGTGCACATGGGGGTCCAGCAGGTACAGAGAAGGTGCTGATCTGTATGCATCTCCATCACTCCCGATCCCTCACCTTCACCTGACACAAGCAGGCTCAACAGAGAGACTGGGACAATGTTTATCATCCCACCCAACCACAGAGACAAAGAAACTAAGACCTGGAGATGGGCAGAAACATGTTCAAAGTCACACAGCCACAGGACTGGAACTCAGGGCTTCAAACTCACAGACAAGTGTGCCCCTCCTCTGTATAAAGCTGCCCCTCTGACTGCA
Organism: Pan paniscus; assembly: GCF_029289425.2. Lineage (NCBI taxonomy): Eukaryota > Metazoa > Chordata > Mammalia > Primates > Hominidae > Pan > Pan paniscus. Next base: position 87,388,365 of record NC_073249.2, on the reverse strand, counting down.
TGGTCCGAAGGAGGGTGTCAACCATGATGTAGGGCGGTACCTTTAACAAGTCAAAGGGAAAATGTTCAGGCTGTCCCATTCCAAGAAAGAAGAGTGAAACTGGAGAGGGCTTTGAAATTGCTCCTGGTATATGTCTGGGAGGCGGGGATGTGGAGAGTGACCTCTGGTGCTGGTGGGCAGAACATCTTCAGTTACACAACCAGGAGAGTCTGAATTGTCCACTAGAGTTTGGTGCTCTGGACCTATGCCTGCAGACGTGGGTCATCAGTGAGAACTGTTACTCATCTCTTCAACTTGCTTTGTCCGGCAGCCTTATCTTCAAGGCAAGACATCCACATAATCGCTGTTACTGTTCTTTGGAGGGAAAAAAAAAGCAGAAGACCAGCCATGAGACCACACCCAGAAGTCATATCAAACAACCCCACTCAAAGGAAAGAAGACCCCTCCCCAGGCACAGAGCCATCTTGATGCCACCTGAAAGTTATATCTTTAAAGGCTGGGGTACTACAGGGAGCCCTCCTAACAAAATAGGAGATCTCTTTGTAAGCCAAGCCTCAGACCTTCCAGCACAAGTGTCTCCATTCACCAGCAAGAAATCTGCACCTCCCTTGGAGTAAGAACATCTGAAGCTTCTTCTAAGGAAGCAATGGGAATGGGAGGAAGAGGTTGATGGGGAATATTTCCTCTTCAGTAGCTGAGAATTTTGGAGCCTGCTGTGTCAGCATTGACCCGGCATGGAAAACTGATGGAGTGAGATTCATGCCCAGGTCTTGGGGAAGATTTCTGAGGGTTCTCCTCCTGGGATTTGTGATTCTTTTCTCATTGTTGAGACAAATGCTACCACCACCCCAACCAGTCCCAGCAACTCATCTGGGTTTGCCTAAGGGCTGCAGCACAGATACATTCCTGGGTTTCTAGATCTGCCACATTGTATACTTTTTATTCTATAAATTTGGGGGGAAAAGTAGCTGTGGAACTACATCTGCAGCTGGACCTATAGAAAGTGATTTTTTTGTGTCCATGAGTACACACTGCCCTTCATGGGGATGGGGGGACAGGGACACAATGGTAGGGAAGGGAGTTGTATTTTATGGTTAGCCTTGCTGGGGAAATGAGAAGCCGGCTATGGCAGCCTAAAGGGTGACTTTGCCGCAGACAGAGTAGAATGGGGATGGAGTGATTGCAGGCTCCCAGAGAACTCTCTGTCCTCTGTCTCTCTCCTAGGGAGGATATCTGATCTCATCCCATCACCTGCCACTGATAACTGCCGTCCCTTTCACTGAGAATATAACCACACATTCCAACATGGGAAAACAGGATTAAGACCTAAGTGTTTCTGGAAGTCTGAGCTAAATTCAAACAACATTGCAACTGATAGTAAATTCTTTCCTGAGAGCAGATTTCAAGAGTGTGGGTAAGGAAGAGTAGCTGCTCATGATATAATTTGAGAGGCTTCGGCAGGGATTCTCTGCACTCAGATTTACTGACCATCTCTCATTTTCCACCATGGCTTAATGCCTTTAAAAATGTATCTGACATAATTTGACACCCAGCACTTTATAAATGAATGCTTAGCAAATATTGAGCAAAGTGTAACAGTATACGCTTTGGGGAGGGCTTGAAGGGCTAGAGTGATTTTCTCATTTGAAAACCTGCCCATTTGCCCATTTATTCTCAAACTTGAATCGTCTGCACAAGGTCACAGAATGAATTTGAAGTCAGTTGTCTGCCCAGGAACCACTCTTGCTATCCTGGCTGCACACGCAGCAAGCTCTCTGTCTTGGCCCTCAGGGACTAAAAGACAGCACTTCTCAACAAAATGGAAATTGCTCTTAGTAGGATGAAGCTTTTTAGAGATAATGTCACAGAAAAGAGCATTTGTCTGTATTGAGTTTACAAAGTAAGGCATTGGTGGAAATAGGATTAAGATTGCTTTCTGACCCCCATGTGAGAGATTTTACCACAAATGTTTCCAACTCTAATTTCAATCCTCTCCATCTCAAGCTGGGGCTGGTTCTCTTTATTGGCTTTAAAAGGTGAACCACCATCCCCTGATTTGGTTTTTCAAATTTGGAGATCAGTTCCTTTAGGCTTGGAAAGACCTGTTTTGGAGAACCTTCTGCAGTCTGCAAAAATACAAGAAAGGAAATCACTCATTATCATGCAATTGCGTGTGAAATGTGACACTTCTCAAAGCAGTGGGTTTTCAGGGCTGCCCTTCTATGAGCTGAAAAACTGAAAACAAGTGGCTGGAGCTCACACCACTCCCGGTTCACAGAAACTCTCATTTCTAAGACCAACCTCTGACTTGAGCCACTCTGAGTAAAGAGGATTTGCAATCAAAGGATCCCAGCGCAGTCCATAGTATCAAGTGAACCCCATCCTTGGCAAGTTTACCTGGGGCAGTTCTCGCAGATACACTGTGAAGGGTACCCCTGTAAGGGCTTACGTCTGTACCTACAGGCGGGCTTTGCTATCTTAAGGGACTATCGGAAGTGGACTTCTGATGGGAATGCAAAAATGCAATTAAAAAAAATTCCAACTGTTATTTTAAGTTCAGGGGTACATGTGCAGGATGTACAGGTTTGTTACATAGGTAAACGTGTGCCATAGTGGTTTGCTGCACAGACCATCCCATCACCCAGGTATCAAGCCCAGCATTCACTAGCTATTCTTCCTGATCCTCTCCCTCCTCCCACCCTGAGCCCTCCAACAGGCCCCTGTGTGTGTTGTTCTCCTCTGTGTGTCCTTGTGTTCTTATCATTCAGCTCCCACTTACAAGTGAGAACATGCGGTATTTGGTTTTCTGTTCCTGCATTAGCTTGCTAAACATAATGGCCTCCAGCTCCATCCATGTCCCTGCAAAGGACATGATTTCATTCTTTTTTGACCTAAGCTCCTTTCTGATCCCCATGTGAGAGATTTTACCATAAATGTTTCCAATTCTAATTTCGATCCTCTCCATCTCAAGCTGGGGCTGGTTCTCTTTATTGGCTTTAAAAGGTGAACCACCAGCCTCTGATTTGGTTTTTCAAATTTGGAGAACAGTTAGGCTGCTTAGTATTCCATGGTGTATATGTACCACATTTTATTTATCCAGTCTATCACTGATGGGCATTTAGGTTGATTCCATGTCTTTAAAATATGCAATTTGTATACTTTATGAATTTAAAATACACAATTTGTATACTTGATGAATTCACAATCTCCATGTGGGCAAAACAAAACCAAAAAAGTCCCAATGTAAATAGAAAGTGGGAATGGCAACACAACTCAGTTAAGTTGTAAATAGATGTTTTCTGTTTACCAGCTATACACCACGTACTTTTTTTTTTTTTTTTTTTTTTTGAGACGGAGTCTCACTCTGTCGCCCAGGCTGGAGTGCAGTGGTGTGATCTCGGCTCCCTGCAAGTTCCACCTCCCGGGTTCATGCCATTCTCCTGCCTCAGCCTCCCAAGTAACCGGGATTACAAGCACCATCACCATACCTGGCTAATTTTTTTTTTTTTTTTGTATTTTTAGTAGAGATGGGGTTTCACTGTTAGCCAGGATGGTCTCGATCTCCTGACCTCATGATCTGCCTGCCTCAGCCTCCCAAAGTACTGGGATTACAGGTGGGAGCCACCACGCCTGGCCCACCAAGTACTATTTTCTAATATAACCTTTTAGAAATAATTTTAAAATGAAAAGAATTTTCTGGCTAGGCTCAGTGGCTCATGCCTGTAATCCCAGCCCTTTGGGAGGCCGATGTGGGTGGATCACTTGAGGTCAGGAGTTTGAGACCAGCCTGGTCAACATGGCAAAACCCCGTCTCTACTAAAAATACAAAAAATTAGCTGGGCATGGTAGCAGACGCCTGTAATCCCAGCTACTCGGGAGGTTGAGCCAGGAGAATCGCTTGAACCAGGACACGGAAGTTGCAGTGAGCCGAGATCACGCCACTGCACTCCAGTCTGGGTGACAGCAAGACTCTGTCTTACACACCCACACACACATGAATTTTCTTCCTCTACTTTTGTGTATTTGGTTTTCTTGTTCGTCACTGTGGTTTTCATATGGCCACCATGTCAGACTAGAGAAAGGGGTTGGTGATCAGAAGGTTTTCTGATATGCGCCTGATTAACCTCTGTATTAGAGGTACAGGCTGACATCAAAGTCATCTGCAAGGAGGTTCCTTTAATGCAGTCATTTCAACAAAAGGCATCACTGCAGGCTTCTAAGCTCAAAGCTGCTCCCCAGTGAAACGCCTCTTTGTGTCTGAGTTACAAATGATTTGGATGTCTCTCTCTATTTTGTCCACACAAGAGACAAAACAGGGTACTGAGGAATTATCCAGAATTTCCCAAAGAATAAACAGAAAAAAAAGTCTTAAAATAAGTTGCTTTTTATAAGACATTTTATCTTGAAATTATTTCAGACATAGCAAAGTTGCAAAAATAGTTTTTAAAAATTACCATATATTTCACCCACACCCCAATGTTAACATTTTATTATATTTGCTTTTTATTCTCTTTCCAAATATATACACATATATTGTGCATGTATATATGCACATATATATAAGCTATTTTCAAAGTTAATTTGCAGACATAATATCCCTTTAAATACTTCAGTATTTCTTCAAAAGTAAGGATATTACATAACCATACTACAATGATTAAAATCAGGAAACTAACCTGGATACAGTACTATTTGTTAATCTTATTCAAAATTTGAATTTATTCAAATTTTGCCAACTGCCTCAATAATGTCCTCTATAGCAAAAGAAAAATAGTATAAGTGAGGTGTTTGGGGATCATTTTATATTCTAGTCTCTTTCAGATATTCAGAGTAAACAATAATATACTGAAGATTCTTAGAAATCTGTAGTCTCCTTAACCTTATATGTAAGTGTTTGAGAAAGATTATTTTAGGATTCTCTGTTAGCAGTTACGTTTATTATACTCTACTTCTTAAGCCAGAGAACTAAATTTAAAAGAAGCAAAATGTTTTTCTGCTTAGCTCTCAGTAAACCAGAAAAATTAAATAAACCCTAAGACTTTCAGCTATCTGATGCTTCCCACTATATTTTCGTACAACTATTGGGCACATTTGACTCCCTAAACACTCTGACCTCTTTCCACCGTCCCTTTCTAGCTCCATCCTGCATCATTGTTGAGTCTTCTAATTCAACGGAGGTTTTGCTTGGAGTCCAGGCTGGTGTATTTGACCAGTGGAGGAGCCACAGCGGAATAACAGTGAGGGTTATTCAAAAGTAGAACCCAGCTGGGTGCGGTGGCTCACGCTTGTAATCCCAGCAGTCTGGGAGGCTGAGGTCGGCGGATCACAAGGTCAGGAGATCGAGACCATCCTGTCTAACACGGCAAAAACCCTTCTCTACTGAAAATACAAAAATTAGCTGGGGGTGGTGGCGCGTGCCTGTAGTCCCAGCTACTTGGGGGGGCGGGGGCTGAGGCAGGAGAATCGCTTGAACCCGGGAGGCGGAGGTTGCAGTGAGCCGAGATCGCACCACCGCACTCCAGCCTGGACGACAGAGCTAGACTCTGTCTAAAAAAAACAAAACGACAACAAAAAAAAGTAGAACCCAAGCCTAGAACCTTCCTATTTCTCTTCAGGGAAAAACCAGGTTAACTCGATCTGACTCTCATCTCTGCATTGTGCTTTCCTTTTTAGAATGCTTTCGCACAGTCATGGCTCAGGTAAAAGACATGTTCCCAGGTTCTTCTCCCCCAACTTTTGTGTTGTTGTTGTTGTCGTCCTTTTTGTTCTTACCTGTATCCTGTAATACCCGTGTTTCTCTCTGAAGATTCGGTATGTGTAGACAATATTTTTAAACCTGTGGAAAAAATGACTGTGTGAATCAAAATGTTCTATGCAAATCCAGGTAACATCTATCGTTATGTTCCATATGCAATACCTTTGTTAATCTACAATCCTAAAAAAACTCTTTTTTTTTTTTTTTTTGAGACGGAATATCACTCTGTCGCCCAGGCTGGAGTGCAGTGGTGCGATCTCAGCTCACTGCAACCTCCGCCTCCCGGGTTCAAACGATTCTCCTGCCTCAGCCTCCTGCGTAGCTGGGATTACAGGCACCCACCATCATGCCCGTTAGAATGGCTATTATCAAAAAAGACAAAGGATATAGAGAAAGGAAAACCCTTGTACAATGCTGATGGGAATGTAAATTAGTATAGCCATATGGAAAACAGTATGGAGGTTCCTCAAAAAATTAAAAATAGAATTACTGGCCGGGTGCCGTGTCTCACGCCTGTAATCCCAACACTTTGGGAGGCTGAGGAGGGCAGATCACGAGGTCAGGAGTTTCAGACCAGCCTGGCCAACATAGTGAAACCACGTCTCTACTAAAAATACAAAAATTAGCTGGGTGTGGTGGCGTATGCCTGTAATCCCACCTACTCGAGAGGCTGAGGCACGAGAATCACTTGAACCCAGGAGGCAGAGGTTGCAGTGAGCCAAGATCATGCCACTGCACTCCAGCCTGGGCGACAGAGCGAGACTCTGTCTGAAAAAAAAAAAAAAAAAAATATATATATATATATATATATATATGTAATTACTATATAACCTCACTACTGTGTATATATCCAATGGAAATGAATCTAGTATGTTGAAGAAATATCTGCACTCCCACTGTTATTGCAATATTAGTCACAATAGCCAAGACATGGAATCAACCTAACTTGATTAATAGATGAATGAAGAAATTTACACACACACACACACACACACACACACACACACACACACACAAAATGGAATATTATTCAGCCATAGAAAAATAAAATCCTGTTACTTGCAACAACATGGATAAATCTGGAGGATGTTATCCTAACTGAAATAAGCCAGGCACAGAAAGAAAAATACCACATGGTCTCACTCATACGTGGCATCTAAAAAAAGTTGATATCATAAAACTAAAGAGTAGAATGAGAGTTCTCAGGCCCTGTCAGTGAGGGGGGAGGATTAGGGAGATATTGGTCAAAGGATACAAAATTTCAGTTAAACAAGAGATCTATTGTACAACATGATGACTATAGTTAATAACCATATATTACGTTCTTAGGCAGGGCACAGTGGCTCAGGCCTATAATCCTAGCACTTTGGGAGGCCAAGGTGGGTGGATCACCTAAGGTCAGGAATTCAAGACCAGCCTGGCCAACATGGTGAAACCCTGTCTCTACTAAAAATACAAAAATTTGCTGGGTGTGGTGGCAGGCACCTGTAATCCCAAGTACTCAGGCGGCTGAGACAGGAGAATCGCTTGAACACAGGAGGTGGAGGCTGCAGTGAGCCAAGATGGTGCCACTGCACTCCAGCCTGGGTGACAGAGTGAGACTCCATCTCAAAAAAAATAAAATAAAATAATAACCATATATTATATTTTTGAAAAATGCTGAGAGGATATTTTAAGTTTTCTCACTACAAAAATGATAACTTGATGAGGTAATGCATATGTTAATTAGCTGGATTTAGTCATTCCACAACGTATATATATTTTAAAACATCACATTGTACAAAATAAGTACATATAATTTTATCTATCAAATAAAATAAAATGAATTAGATTGTATACTTTAAATATGTACAGCTTATTTTACTTGAATTAGACTTAAGTTTTTAAAAATAAAACAAGTAAAATCTGCTGTTGAACCTCAATAAAAAAAGAAAAGAAAATACATGGATGGCAAATAAGCACTCGTAAAGATACCCAGTATCATTAGTCATTAGTGAAATGCAAATTCAACTCACAATGAGATACCACTACACACTTATTAATACAGTTAAAATGTAAAAGACTGACCGTTCCACATGTTGGTAAGGATGTAGAGCAATCAGAACTCATGTAATGCCCATGGGAATAGTGAGATCGCATGATCACTTTGGAAAACAGTTTGGCAGTTTCTTAAAAAAGATAAGCCTACATAGAACACACAACTTAGCTGTTCCAATCCTGATTATTTACCCAGGAGAAATGAAAGCATACGCCCACACAAAGACTTAGTCACAAATATTCATAGCAACTTTAGTTGTAATAGCTATAAATGAGTAAGCAATTTGGGATGCATCCCTACAATGGAGCACTATTCAGCAATGCAAAAAAATGAACTATTGCTGCATGCAACCACATAGATGGATCTCAAAATAATTATTCCGAATAAAAGAAGTCAGATAAAAATGACTACATACTCTATTATTTGATTTACATTAAATTCTGGAAAAATACACATTAATCTATAGTGCCAGAAAGCAGTTTGTGGTGGCCCAGAGTCTGGGCATAGGTGGGAGGTATGTTGATGAGAAATTACAAAGGGGTGCAAGGGAAGTTTTGGAGGTGATAAATATGTTCATTATCTTGGCTGTGTTAGTTTCATAAGTGTACATACATATGTCAAAATCCATCAAATTGTACACTTTTTATTTTATGTCAGTGATACCTCAATAAAGCTGTAAGACATATTCATGGCATAAAAAGGTAGATGAATATAATTTATCTTTCTAATATATAAACTAAATTTTAATTCCTTATACATATATGCTTTTGCTGTTTTCATGATTGGTTTTTGGCCTCAGATAGAAAAAGTGTTTCCTATTTTTGCAGTTATGTTCTCAATAAATATGTGGTGTCTTGACTCTCTGTGTGAGACTGATACCCAGTGGAGCCTACCTTTTTGTTTATTCTATGGAAATCATTGTCGTCATTTATGAGAAATACACTGGACTTATAAAAATCATTTAAAAATCTTAGGCATTAATTTCTCATCTGAGGTTCAAAAAGGCTGGAATACAGGACCTCTAAGTTTTCCCATATCTTTGAATTGTTTTACTCTATCTATTTAGCTTTCAAAGTGATCGTTCCATGAGGTGCTGTGCACGGATCTCTGAGTCCTTGCTCAACGCATGAACAGCCCACAGATTAGCACGGTCTCATGTTGTGGCCATTGTTGTGGGGAAACTTGTTTGTGTTCAAGTTTTTATTTTAACTAACCTTCAAAAGGTCAGCTGAAGGAAATGGAATTGACTGCACCCTATAATATCAACAATGTGTTCTGCATTTTTCTGTGCCATGATGCAAGTGGGGAATCCAAGTCAACAAAGAAATATTTTAAGACTTTTGACCTCTGGCCTTATCACTGCTCCTGATCTCAGTGTATCTTGGTGCAACCTTTTGTGGTACTAATTTTTCAGTGTGCATGAAGATTTTTTTAAACATCTAGGATTTTATCCTAACTAGGGAGTAAGGCAAACTTTCACAGATGTAAGTACAAAAATGTTAATCATTCCAAATTACACTGAGTCCACTGGACTAAATTGCAAATGAAAATTGAAAATAACCTAATGTATGATATGTATACATTATGATATATCAAATCAATAAAATACTAAGCAGTCATAAGGGGATGACCTGCTTTCTTTGATGGGGAAAGAGACCTACAATTATGGAGAAAACAGGTTGCAAGCGATCATGTATAATGAACCATTTATGTACATATATTGGTTTATACATGCGCAGAGAAGTCTGGAGAGATGTATGCCAAAATATTAAAAATGGTGATTTCAGAGTGGTGAGACTGATATAGTTTGTTTTGTTTTTTATACCTTTCTCTATATTTGATTTTTCTAAAATGAATTTTCATTAGCTTGATAAACCACCACAACAAAATGGATCATTTCTTTTCTTTCTGTACTCTACAATCCTTGCAAAAGTCTCAGAATCTGAGACTCATAAATGACTCTCAAGGCAATAGATAGACATTGCCATTATTCTTCTTAATGAGAGCATGCAGTAGGTTAGGGCTCAGGTCTTCCTCACCTGCAGCCTTCCTATGGCTTTGCAACATCCTCCTTTTGTTCACACTTGCAGATGAATCCTTTGCACCTCCTAATATCTACTCCATTTAATTTTACTGATGATAAAGGCAGACAGTTTAGACACTCACAAAGTCACACTACACAGACAACCTTTTTACACACTGGAGTTTTCTAGACACTCTATTACATTGTAAGATCAGAAAACATTTCCTGTCCACAGTTACCACATAGCTTTCTGGTTAGTGCCATATGCTGCTAGGTCAGCTCTCTCTGTGACTTCCTTCTTTTATTTCTAACCTTCCTCACAGTATTTTCATCACTAGATATTTAGCTCTGTGAAAGTCCTGAAGTATCGGGGGAACCAGCCCCCAATATTTCAACGTAGGTTCTTTTCTATTCTCCCTAAGTGTCGGCCAGTCTAAGAAATAAAGGGAAAGAGTACAAAACAGAGAAATTTTAAAGCTGGGTGTCCAGGGGAGACCCATTTTAATGCAGCAGAGAAGAAGGGGACACTGCATATCAGAGTCCACTCCCAAGCCCTCAGGTCCCCTGCTTGGGGATTTTATAACACAGATCCAAGGTGATTACCTGAAACATATTTCAGTGAAGCTGGGGACATTGGTAAGAGAGGGAATGTAATAACATATTAGCAATTTGGCCCTAGGCAAGCTATTAAATAAGAAGCTACAGTTTATTTTCTCACAAAATAGTGATCATGTCGCCTACTGCAAAGGGATTGCAAATGACAAATAAGATAATGCATGTACCATGCTTAGCAAAATGTTTGGCTCATAGATAATACCTACATAGTAACTTTTTCTGTGTCAGTGAAGACAAGCAGGCTAACACTTGTATCATAATAGTAATTCTTGCTTTGCTTGCAAAGGGTTGTATCTTGAAGCATGAATTGGTTGATGTGACCTCTTCAGAGAAACCTTTCCTGTACCCAATGGAAAGCAGCAGCTGTGTCTCTCCCTGTCATATGACTCTGTTTCATTTTCATCATATTTTCTCCTCTTACTGAAATTAACTTCATGAGGGCAGAAACATTGCCAGCAGTATTTATCACTGTATTACCAATGCTTAGGACCACGCATGGAACATAATAAGTGCTCAGTATATGCTTGTTGAATGAATGAAGGTTCCACTTATTCTCCTGAAGTCTCAGCTCCAATATCTGGTTCTCCCCTTTTTGCTGTCAGCTCTACAGTGCCCTAATGATAGTCCAATCATCATAATTATCACATGCATCACTGTGTCTGTTTACTTCTTTATTTTCCCCACTAGGCTCTGAGTTGTGTTGAAGGCATCAACCGAGTGTCTAGCACACTGTCTGACATATGAGAGAATTCAAATATTTGTTGAACAACTAGAATTTAATAGTCCATACTTATCTGTATGATAATACATTTTTACAAGGCCCTATGAGGAGACAGCTTCAGGGGTCACTTGACCTAAGCCTTAAGCCTGAGGGTGAATGAAATGTTGTTTGCCTTTCAGTGACATGTGTAGGGAGGTGGGTGGGACCTGATCATGTGCAGGGGCTTAACAAATATTTATTTTTGCCTCTCCACTTGGTTTATTTTCATTTTTTAGCTTCTCTTTTTTTCTCTTCTTTTTTTTTTTTTTGAGATCAAGTCTCGCTCTGTAACCCGGCTAGAGTGCAGTGGTGCGATCTTGGCTCACTGCAACCTCCGCCTCCTGGGTTCAAGCAATTCTCCTGCCTCAGCCTCCTGAGTAGCTGGGACTACAGGCGCATGCCACCACACCCAGCTAATTATTTCTGTATTTTTAGTAGAGACAGAGTTTCACCATGTTGGCCAGGATGGTCTCAATCTCTTGACCTAGTGATCTGCCCGCCTCGGCCTCCCAAAGTGCTGGGAATACAGGTGTGAGCCACCACGCCTGGCCCATTTTTTAGCATCTCTTAGTGACCTTTGCTTTAGATGAATATGCAAGATGGGCTGATGCACCACAGAACAGTTGAGAATAAATATCAATTTTCAAAGAGAATCCCAATATAGGCTGGGTGCAGTGGCTCATGCCTGTAATCCCAGCACTTTGGGAGGCTGAGGTGGGTGGATCACTGGAGCCCAGGAGCTCAAAATCAGCCTGGGCAACATAGTGAGACCCCATGTCTACAAAAAATTTAAACATTAACCAGGCATGGTAGTGCGCACCTGTAGTCCCAGATACTCAGGGGGCCTGAGACAGGAGAATCTCTTGAACCCAGAAGGTTGAGGTTGCAGTGAGCCATGATCGCACCACTGCACTCCAGCCTAGGAGTTGGAGTGAGACCCTGTCTAAAAAAAAAAAAAGAAAGAAAGAAAGGAAGAGAATCCCATATTGACCATATACCCTGAGATCCTGGCCAAGGTCTGTCCTTGCACCTTCTTGTTTTTTCCCTTCCCACTGCTTGCCCCAGCACAACTAGCTCTTCACCGTCTCCCGTCCAGAGACACAACAGTTTCCGTTGCCATCATTTCCCAGCTTCATTGTGTTCTCCATGTCAAATTGAAGTTCCTAAATTCACCAGTCTTTTCACTTCCCTGCTCAGAAACCATCCATGTTTCCCTGTTATCTGTAGAACCATTCTTTTAAAACTCCATGATCTTATCCCACCCTCCTTTTCCAAAAGCTGGTTTCCAAACTACATTTTAGGAACCTTGTATGTAAATCCTTTAAAATATCCCACTTCTAGATTCCTGTTCCTACCTCCTCCCCTTCCTAAAATGCCCTCCATCCCATTTACATGTAACCAGATCTTATCCATTCTTTGTTTATTTTATTTGAGATGGAGAGTCTTTCTCTGTCTCTCAGGCTGGAGTATAATGGCGCGATCTCGGCTCACTGCAACCTGTGCCTCCTGGGTTCAAGCGATTCTCATGCCTCAGCCTCCCAAGTAGCTGGGATACAACTGCACCCACCATGCCTGGCTAATTTTTGTATTTTTAGTAGATGGGGGTTTCATTATGTTGGCCAGGCTGGTCTCGAACTCCTGACCTCAGTGATCAGCCCACCTCAGCCTCCCAAATTGCTAGGATTACAGGCATGAGCCACCGCGCCTGGCCAATATATATTTTTCTTTAAATGGTACTGTTGGATGTAGATATGAGAGAAATAGCCTGTATCTCCAGTACCATTTAAAGAAAGAAATATGTCCCTGTGTATTCTATTAGTAATGACAATCACTTTTGTCTATAATCAGACTTCTGAGCCTATTCCAAGGCCCATTTGTGTACTTCCTTGTAAAATCCAGTTTTAGAAAAGAACCCTACTAAGTCAGTTTGGCAAGGACCCCTCACCCTAGCTATCTGATCACTGTTGGATTCTGATCAGATTCCTCATCCTCCACCATCCCCCAGGCAACATCTGATCACCCTGGCCTGTCTTCAGCTACAATTCTGTTAGGCTGGTTTAGCCAGAATCCACTTTACCCCTGATGTTTCCTCTGAGTAATTTTCTGTCTACTGACAGCCACACTGCTCCTTGGCCATAAATTCCCACTTGTCCATGCTGGATTCAGAGTTGAGTCCAGTCTCTTTTCTGTGCCGCAAGAGCTCATTGCAGTGGTCCCTGTACCTTTGTGATGATCCTGAATAAAGTCTTCCCAACCATAATTTAACAAGTGACATTGAGTAATTTTTTTCTTTAACAAGAGACATTTGGATTTTAATTTCTGTTACAGGTATAATAAAAGGTTCAGTGGTCCCTACTTTACAAAGAAGAACATACATAAAAATAGGAGGTTTCTAGTGATTTCTGTTCAGGATTGCTTTCTAAACTGGGCATAAACAAGTTCCTTCAGCTGGGTCTCTTTGATACTGTGGCCTGGAATTTGTTTTTCTTTTTCTTTCTCTTTTTTTTTTTTTTGAGATGGAGTTTTGCTCTTGTTGCCCAGGCTGGAGTGCAATGGCACAATCTCAGCTCACTGCAACCTCCACCACCCGGGTTCAAGTGATTCTCCTGCCTCAGCCTCCCAAATAGCTGGGATTACAAGCATACGCCACCACACCTGGCTAATTTTGTATTTTTAGTAGAGACGGGGTTTCTTCGTGTTGGTCAGGCTGGTCTCGAACTCCCGACCTCAGGTGATTCACCTGCCTCCGCTTCCCAAAGTGCCGGGATTACAGGAGTGAGCCACTGTGCCCAGCCACTCTTTTTTCTTTTTTTCGGACAGAGTCTCACTCTATTGCCCAGGCTGGAGTGCAGTGGTGCAATCTCAGCTCACTGCAGCCTCTGCCTCCTGGGTTCAAGTGATTCTCCTGTCTCAGCCTCTCAAGTAGGAGTATTACAGGCACACGCCACCACACCAGGTTAATTTTTGTATTTTTGGTAGAGATGGGGTTTTGCCATGTTGGCCAGGCTGGTCTCAAACTCCTGACCTCAAGTGATTCACTTGCCTCCGCCTCCCAAAGTGTTGGGATTACAGGCATGAGCCACCATGCCCAGCCTGGAATTTCATGTTTAACTTAGACTCTGGAAATTCCAAATGAGTTTTAACACAAACAAATTATTTGAGAAATTCAGGTCTCTGTTTCTTTACCTATGAAATGGTGACTGCTTATGCTTGCCTTGATAGACTACTAGGATGAAAGGAAATGACGAATATTGAAGTTCTTTACAAATCTAACAAAATGTGAAATATGACTGTATTTATAGTTTACGTATTGCAAGCGGATGCTGCAGAATAAGTCTTTCAGATTGAAATTTCTTGAAGAACCCCTAGCCTTTTCCATACCGAATAAACAGATCTCTGGAGGACAGGACCTCTGACATTTGTACCTTCTTTCCATCCCTCTGTACCCCTATACTTCCTGCAGCCCTTCCCTTCACCACCACCATATCCCTCCTGCTGCTGCAGAGTCTGCTTGCAGGGCCTTTACACCAGGGAGAGCAGGCAGATGGAGGAGCATGGACAGATACATTCCTCTCCTGGCAGTGTCCATTACTTCTCATTCTACTCATTGAGACTCCAAAGTCAGAGTGAAATACTGAGGGATATGAATTCCTGTACTGTGTGGCAGCCATTGCCACATTCAACATACGATGTCAGATGTGTGCAAGATGAGGCTACTCACGAGACACAGAGGCACAGGACTCCTGGTATCGACTCGCTGTCTCTTAAAAGAAAGTTACCATCCACCCCTTCCTTGAGCAGCAAGGTCTCACAGTCTTGCTTGGTCAGACGTCCGTGGTAGTAAGGCAGATCCATGGAGAACGCTCTTGTATCCCAGGAAGCCCTGTTGGCCTGAAATTCACCCCCAAGTCAAGGGACAGCTCTGAGGAGAGATGTGTAAGCAGCTGTACCTCCTGTGGAGCTACCTCTTCCTCTAGCGGTCTGTGGGACTCAGCCAGCTTCACAAGATTCAGGAAATGAGGAGGGCGGGGTGATAAAATGACCAACACTTTTCACCCTCTAAATGGCCCACATGTGACTCACAGAAGTAGGTAAAGCATATTTAAACACACAATGGAATCAGTGATGCTCATGGCTAGGGAGGCAATGCTGAAGTCAAGCTTCCTGGAACTGTGTTGCAGCCTTGTATATTACCATGGACTATCATCAACTTCTTTGGCTACTGGTATCCTTTCCAGGAAGCACACCGCTGCTTTTGCTGTAATGGTACCCATTTTCTGCTGAAGTTGCCTAGGATTGGGCTATGCTTAGCTTAGACTGGGTGCTCAAAAACCATTTGGATGCTGAGAGAATTGATATGCTCAGATACAATGGGAAAATTGAAAGGGTGGGATTTCCGTGGATCAAATGACACTAAAAATGGAAGACATTAATGGCAATAAAAAACAGTGGGACACTGTGGATGAGGACAGCCCATTCCATGGCTAAGGCTCCCAGCCACTGGTGAAAAAAGGCCATTTGAACACCCTCAAGCATTGTTCCTTTTGGAGAAAGGGCTGGTGTAGGTGGGAGGGATATCTGGGTATACTCATATATCTACAGAAAATCACTACATATATCTCAAAAATGTTATCTATGAAAATAGAACTATGTGCTAACGATTCATCTTTACTTCTCTTAACTTCTTTTTTTTTTCTTCATCTCTGTAGTACCTGGAGATCTTAACTTCTTCTTAACCTAGATGTTTATTTCACCTTGCTACTTTGCTTACCAGCTGTTTACTCACAGTTGGGTGTATCTTCTATGGAACTTCCTTGTAACAGATCTTTGTTCTTCCTTGGAATTCCCACTCTGCATTTGGCATAGTGCAGTTTCACTTATCAGGGAACTCGTTATCAGACAGATATGCTCTCAAATAGCAACTTTTCTTCTGTGGTTTTGGACAATTCATTATTCAATTCTCTGGAAACTATGGCAGTTGAAGACAGAGTTGTTAATAATGAAAGAAGAAATTTGGTATTTCTTGTGAATAAATTCACAATCATGGTGTAAAGATGCTTTTTGACATAAGAGAGGAAATAACTGAAAGCATGCTCAGGCTCTTGGTCATCACAGGGGCTTGCTTGCCCTTTTTGCTGTTTCAAAATCCAACCCTCACAATAAAAGAAATGCAAATTACCTGCATGCTGAGATAACAACTCTCACCTATCATATGGGTGAAAATCAAAAGTTTGAAAGCTTATTGGGTTGGTCATGGTGAAAGAAAATAGAATATCTTGTATATCATTAGTTGGAATAAAAAATAGTTACAGCTATAGTAAAAGATGGTTTGGCAATATCTTGCAAATTTATGTATGCCTTCACCATCTGATAGAACAATCTCAGTTCTAGAAATCTGTCACAAAACTACACAGGCAGAATTAGAAAATGACTTGTGAATAAGGTAGTATTTTTTAATAGAAAAAGATTACAAACAACTCAAAGACTTGTGAATAGAGGGACAGGTGAATAAACTGTGATTCATGTATACAATGGAATATTACTATAGAGTAATAAAATGGGATGAGGAAGATCTCTATATGCTGATATGCAATAATCTTCAGGATGTATTTTTAGGTGAAAGCAGCAAGATGCACAATAGTATATGCAGTATGGGGGATATAAATAAATATATACATTTATAATATTTGCTCATATTTAAAAAACAAACAAAACACCCACTGGAAGAACAAAACTAAAACTAATTAAAACTAAAAACTTCTGCCTCTAAGAGGAGAGCGGAAACATGCATAGAGGTGAGACTTCTCTCAGTAAAACTTGCTGTAGAGTTGTTGGTTTTTTGTTTTGTTTTGTTTTGAGACAGAATCTCACTCTGTTACCCAGTCTGGAGTGCAGTGGTGTGATCTCGGCTTACTGCAACCTCTGCCTCCCTGGTTCAAGCGATTCTCCCACATCAGCCTCCCAAGTAGCTGGGACTACAGGCACGTGCCACCATGACTAGCTAATTTTTGTATTTTTAGTAGAGACAGGGTTTCACCATGTGGCCCAGGCTGGTCTCAAACTCCTCACTTCAAGTGATCTGCCTGCCTCGGCCTCCCAAAGTGCTGGGATTACAGATGTGACCCACTGCGCCCAGCCTGTTGTAGAGTTTTGAATGTAGAATCATGTAATTGTTTTTTTGTTTTGTTTTGTTTTGTTTTGAGACGGAGTCTCACTCTGTCGCTCAGGCTGGAGTGCAGTGGTGCGATCTCGGCTCACTGCAAGCTCTGCCTCCTGGGTTCACGCCATTCTCCTGCCTCAGCCTCCCAAATAGCTGGGACTACAGGCCCCTGCCACCACGCCCAGCTAATTTTTTGTATTTTTCACCATGTTAGTCAGGATGGTCCCAATCTCCTGACCTCGTGATCCACCCACCTCGGCCTCCCAAAGTGCTGGGATTACAGGCGTGAGCCACAGCGCCCGGCCATAATTGTTTTACACATTGAAAATAAACAAGTAAAAGGGTATTCCTAAAAGGAGGAATAAAAACTAAAATAATGTATCTAACTGAACATTACTTTGGTAATATAATCATAAAGAAAATTATTTCAACTGACTTTAGAATGTAGAATTTGAGTGAACAGTTTTAATTAAATATCTTGTACATTAAATAAACTAGCAAATAAATTTAGTAATAATTTGGTGTAATTTAAATATACTTAACTCATATTATAAGATAAACAAAAATCATACTGATATTAACATTTTAAGAACTAAGTAAGGTAAACAACTGTACCAGTTTGCTTATGTCTGAGGGGTTTCCCAGTATCTACGACTTTCAGTGTTAAAGACAGATGAATCCTGGGAAAATTCTAGAATCAAGATTTTTTTTCAGTATAAGAAAAGAGATACACATATAAAAGCAAAGAAGTTAAATAAAATTTTTGATGCTAAATTTGAATTGGAAATATCAGCATGGATTTACAACTTGCTTTTCAACAAAAGGCCTAAAACAGGGGCCAGCAAACTTTTTCTTAGGCATTGCAGGCAATAGTCTCTGTTGCAACCATTCATCTCTGCCATTGTAGTGTAAAAGCAGCACTATGGGCTGTAGTTTGCCAATCCCTAGCTAAAACAATGAAAACTTGGTAGCAATGAGCACACCCAGGGATAAGGCTATGGTCTCTAAATACCATTTCTCCTATAAAAGAAGCAAGAACTTTTTAGAGAAATGGCTGAATTCATGCCAGGGACATATAAGTGTGTCAGTGAAGACTAACTGAGTCATGTCAAAGGACATAAGACCCAATATGGAAAAATTTAAGTATCAAAGGAATAATGATTGTGGTTGATCAAAATACGTTGAATTTATATTATCCAGTAAAAGATCAACCTTGCCCAAATATAGATGTAGCCCTTTGTCCTAGCTCCTCGGAGAAAAGCTTTAAGCTCTTGGAATCCAGTGTGTGGGATATTCAGTAGAACAAATAATGTGGTGTCTTCATAGGTTGTAAAAACTGAGTCAGATAGTTGGGTGAGAACTGCTCTAGGTTAAAAAGATGGTTATGCAGCATGAAACCAATGCTAGATGACATCTTGTTTGGATCTTGGCTTGAAAAAACCAAATACCAAAAATTTAGTGCTGGGGGAAATTTAAGTATTGATTTGATATTAGATAGTGCATGTAGCAATGGCATTATGCTTTTGTGAATATAACTTTTAGAGATACGTATTGAAGTGTTATGTCTGATACTGGGTGATTGTGTGTGTGGTTCATTATATTAATGTCTCTTTTTGCATGTGTTGTAAAGTTTTAATAGTAAAAATATCTTTCCATTCCCATATTATTCTGATCCCATGTCACCTTTGAGAATAGCTCCACAGTACACAGGAATATCTTCAATTTCTTGCGTGGGTCCCCTTTCTCTCATCCACAGAAACAAAAACCTAGCACCATGTTTGTAGAACATGACCCTATTCTTCTGGCCATGGGTGATTTGATCAAGGATAGGCCTCCGACCTAAGATAAGTTAATCACAGACCCTTATCCAGGAGTTTAGAGAAAATGGGGAAATGAAGGAAATGAGAGAGAAAAAGCGAGAGAGATGAAAGGAAGGAAGGAAGGAAGGAAGGAAGAAAGAAAGAAAGAAAGAAGAGAAAGAGAAAGAAAAAGAAAAGAAAGAGAAAGGGAAGGAAAGAAAGAGAGAAAGAAAGAAGAAAGAGAGAGAGAAAGAAAGAAAGAGAAAGAAAGAAAGAGGGTAGGGGGCTGGGATGGGTAGGAAATGGGAATGGAAATTAATTCTCTAGGAATGGCTGTGTAACAGGTACATTTTTACACTGTATAATGGTGGCCATATCCCAGCAAGCTGTCAGGAGAAGAGAACTGGTCTGCAAAATGAGGAATGAAGTGGACACATGAAAAAAAGCAGAGTCAAAAGATAGTCTCACTTGGATTTCCCATGGGTTTTCATTCCAGGATTCAGTGATTTCTGAGGTCTGGCTACATGCTTGCCCTTGAGTTTTTTTGTCATTTTAATAGATTTCCCTTTTGTCATAAGCTAGTTGGCATTTGTTTTTGTTATTTTCTACTAAAGATGTCAAATAAATCCAGCCTTACAGATAAAATTCTGTTCTCAAGACCAAGGAAGCATGAGGCCAAATGTGAATCACAGTGTTGTTCTGAGTGAAAAGTCACGTAGAAACTGGACAGTGTGGTGTCAACCCCAGAAAGCCCAAGATCACAAGATCATCACTGACCACAGCAGCATGGCAAATGCTTGTGTTGTGCTTGTTAAAAGATGCCTGATGGAGGGCAACAGTGTAGGACCTCCCACTTCATTCCTACTGTCTTATCGTAGGAGATAGCACTTTGTCTATCTCCTTAAAGAGCTAACTCATTGCATCACCATCATTCATTGAACATACTTTATAGTGGGACCCCAATATTCTTGGAATCTCCCTGACTCTAAGGGCAGAACCGCCTATGTGAGAGGCAGTGTGGTGTGGGGGCTTCAGCAAGAGGCCTTGCCACCTGTTCATTCTTGCACTGCTACAAAGAAACACCTGAGACTGGGTAATTTATAAAGAAGTTGAATTGGCTCACAGTCCACTGGTTATGCAAGAAGCATGGAAGCATCTGCTCTTGGGGACGGCTCAGAGAGCTTTTACTCATGGTGGAAGGCAAAGAGGGAGCAGGACTGAGAAGGGGGAGGTGTCACACACTTTTATACGACCAGATCTCACAATAACTCACTCACTATCACAAGAACAGCACCGAAGGGATGGTGCTAACCCGTTCATAAGAACTCTGCCCTCATGATCCAATCACCTCCCACCAGGCCCCACCTCCAACAATGGGGATTACAATTCAATATGAGATTTGGTGGGGACATAGATTCAAACCATATCACCACCAGACTGCCTGGATTTGAATTCCAATTTCACTACTCAGTGATGAATGCAAACTGCCTAGCTTTTTGTGCCTTTGTTTTTCAGAAAATGGAGATGATCATTATAATGACCATATAGAGTTGCTGAGAGGATTATATACATAATGCAGCTGGCACGTAGTTAGGGCTTGGTTTTCTATTATTGTTCATATCTGAGAGATTCCACACAAGATGGCCCCTGTTTTGTCTGGATGGTGATATGTCTGCATGGGAGGCCTTGACCTTTGGCAATCATTCTGGAGCCACAAGAGTGTCAGCCCGAGGGCCAGCCGGTCTGCCGAGAGAGGAAAGGCAGAGAGAAAGAATCTACGTCCTTGAAAATGGCACTGGGCGGCTTTAACAACTGACCTAGAAGACCATTCCTCTTCTTGACTTCCAATTGGATGGGAGAATAAATTTCCTCACTCTTCAAACTATTTGAATACGGGCATTTTTTTTTTTTTTTTTTTTTTTTTTTTGCAGTGAAAAGATCCTAACAAGTACCCTGGCATATGCAATTGAATTTTTTATTAGTTCAAATGTTATCTTCATTGATATTTTGAATATAATTACTCATCTACTAATATTGTGTAGATGTTTTATAACATCAAACATTGTGTAGATGAGCACACAATGAGTTTTATAACATCAAACATCCACTTAAATAGCTCAGATGTTTACCTGCATGTCACAAGTATGCTCTTGTTAATTTAACATCAAGCTATTATTTTGAATAACTAATATAGTTTCAATAACTAATACAGTTATGGAAAATAATAATAACATCCAATAATAATATTGGATGTTTCCAGTGTGGATGTTGACACCCACACTATCCAGTTTATATTGGAATCTACTGAATGTTTCCACAATAATGTTGACCTTCTACTACTTGTTGATCTCCTCTTACATTGAACTAGCAGCTTTCTTTTTTTGAGACAGGGTCTTGCTGTGTTACCCAGGCTGGAGTGCAGTGGCACAATCTTGGCTCACTGCAACCTCCACCTCCTGTGCTCAAGCGATTCTCCCACCTCAGACTCCCGAGTAGCTGGGATTACAGGCATATGCCACCTCGCCTGGCTAATTTTGTATTTTTAGTAGAGATGGGGGTTTCACCGTGCAGGCCAGGCTGGTCTTGAACTCCTGACCTCGAGCAATCTGTCCGACTCAGCCTCCCAAAGTGCCGGGATTACAGGCATGAGTCATTGTGCCCAGCCCTGGACTAGCAGCTTTCTGAAAGCCACTCTACCACAGATGTATTATCTCTCATTTTTCCTCTCATTTCTCAAATAAAATTTTAAAAGCCATGCTGAAACTGGATTAGTTATATAAAATAATAGCTTGGTGTTAATAAGAGCATACTTACGACATGCAGGTAAACTTCTGAGCTGTTTAAGAGGTGAATACAGATACAATAGCAATAGTATATCCATTTAACAGCTTGAACTATTTAATATACTAGAAAAAGGTTTTTATATGCATCATTTTATTTTAAAAATAAAATACTCAGAAGTAAGCAAAATGATAATAAAAAAAAATCCCTGAAGAGTGCAAAATAAAAATCTCAAAACGAGCTGAGATACTCTAATCAAATATAAAAGGTCAACTTGGTGAGTACTGTGTGAATTTTAGAAGATGTGATTAGGAAGTTTGTTCATTAGGAATATATACATTTTGCACCTTTCTTCCCCATGCAATTTGGTTTAGGTAAACTGTGGAAAGAGAGTTTCTGGGGTGCCAGTTGAGTTGGTCTCCCCTGTGTGAGACACCCATGGGGAGCCATGGGTGGCCTCTGAGGAGAAAAGTCTCCTTATTGCCTTCATGCCTTTATGCCCCGAGAGCATAACTGCTCAGCGGCATGCCACAGGTTGCTCAGGGAGATAACACTCCCTTGAAGCAGTGGAGTATAATCAAACATCTTGGCTCCTCCTGAAACCCACTCCCACCCATTTCAGTCTGGATAAGTTAAAGATCTTAAGTAGTTTAGACATACACCTTTGCTCAAGGAAATTCACAGAAACTGCCACTGCTATACATCTTATTGAATGACTCACGAGTTCTCCTTCACTGATTAATCCTTTTCCTCATTCCCTCCTCGCCCTCCCATCTGCCCTAAGAACGAAGAGCTTGTAAACCAATAAACTGGGCGGAGCCCGAGAGCTCTGGGCCTTGAGTAAGCCTCAGCTGCTCCCATCCCCTGGACTCGCCTTTTAAAGCTTATTCTGTCTCTTTCTAACTCCTTTGTCTCTGCCGGACTCCGGGTACCCTCTGGGTGGTGTGGGGCTGGTTTCCCCCAACAGTAAACAAGATGAGTCTTCTTGGAAGAAGAAACTGAGTTTAACCCTGAATACTTGACCTACAAGGCTTGGTTGCTGGGCTAATTCACAGTGAAGAGGATCACGCTATTCAACGTACAGACACAGGTGAGTGAGGAGAAGAAAATTAATGAAATCTACCTCATTCTCCACAGGAGGAACCTGGGTTTACTTCTTAAGGGGACCTGATTTGTTAGGTGTATAAGTTTCCTATTGCTATTGTAACAAGTTACCACAAACTTAGCAGCTTAAAACAACACAAATTCATTATCTCACAGTACCCTTAGGTTAGAAGTCTGGCAACTTTGGCTAGGTTTCTGCTTAGAATCTCACAAGGCCAAAATCAAGATGTTAGCAGGCCTGTGTTTTCTTTAGAGGTCCTAGGGGAGAATCCATATCCTTGTTCATTCAGGTTATTGGTGGAATTCCATTTAAGGTCATTGTAGCACTAATGACTCATTTGTGTCTTGTCTGTCAGTTGAGAGGCATTACCCGTTTTTAGAGGCTTCCCACATGCCTTGGTGCACAGCCTTCATCCTACAACTTCAGAACCAGCAATGGTGGGTGACGTCTCTCACAGGCTTCCAATCCCTCTTCTGTCTCTCGATTCCACTGCATATCTCTGACCACTATTCTCCCTTCTTCTTCTACTGTTAAGAAATCCCATGGGGGCTGGGCACAGTGGTTCACGTTTGTAATCCCAGCACTTTGAGAGGCCGAAGTGGAAGGCTCACTTGAGCCCAGGAGCTCGAGATCAGCCTGGGCAACAAGATGAGACCCCCATCTCTACAAAAAATCAAAAAATTAGTTGGGCATGGTGGTGCATGCCTGTAGTCCCAGCTACTTGGGTAGCTGAGGTGGGAGGATTGCTGGAGGCCAGGAACATCAAGGCTGCAGTGAGCCATGTTCACGCCACTGCACTCCAGCCTGGGTGATAGAGTGAGACCATGTCTCAAAAAAACAAACAAACAAAAAAAAAAAAGAAAGAAAAAGGAATCTCATGATTTTGCATTGGGCCTACCCAAGACAGTCCAGAATAATCTCCATGTCTTAAAGTCAGCTGATTAGTAATGTTAATTACATCTGTCATGTCCCTGTTGTCAAGAAACTTAACATATTCACAAAATCCAGGGCATAAGGAACCATTATTCAGCCCACAAAATTAGGGATATGATCAAAGGAAGAAATATTAAATAAAATTAAAACAAAATGCTGAAACAAATATCAGGGACAATCAGAAGAGAAAACAAAAAGGTAGTTCATGGTCAGCTCCAGGAAATCACATGTCTGCTGCACTGCCAAGGCTCTGTGGCAGTCTTGACTTCTCTGCCAACTTCTAAACTATGTTTCCTGGGCTCTTGGTGGGAGTCTAACCCCTGAGAAATCTCAAGAGGAAGGAGATTGTAATCAATTGGCCACTTCTAGCTCCAGCCACAGCACAACTGTGGTTATTGTTTATGTCCAGCATATCTGATAACACCAGCATTAGGGCTCTCTGATCTACTGCCAGAGTGAGCGGGGGTGTCAACAAGAGATGCTTTTGTACACGTTTTCCTTCCGGACTTACAAGAAACATAATTTCACACACTAAACCTGTTTTATCCTCTTATCATGAACAGTTGTCTGGAGGAGTTGTTGGCTCTCTCCCTGAAGGCTCTTAGAAGAAAGCAGATTAATATCACTACCTAGTTTCTTGATTTTGTATCTCTTGCCCTCATAATACCAAAAGAAAGAAAGCCAGAAAGCATCAGGGTAAATGAAACCAAAAGTGTAACTGACCTTTACCTACTTTTTGCTGCCGCTCAGTATCTTGACCATGTTAAAGGGCCCAGAGTATGTTATTGTCCTCCAGAGCATTCTTCCATTTCTCTGTTAGGGGCTTCAGAGTGTAAGGATGCAAGTGACATCACTGATGGCAAGGTGGGGAAGTTTCTCACAAGACCTTGGGGACTGGATATCTCTTATTAGAGGTGATCACTGACATGGACATTGGCCCAGAATGCTTTCTGGAAAGACTTCTTGTTCCCTCCTTGTATTCGTTTCCTGGGGCAGAGTCCCAGAAGCCAGGAGGTTTATTGTCTTACAGAGGCTTGAAGTCTGCAACCAAGGTACCAGCAGGATAGCGCCCTCCAGAAATTCATGTCCTACCCCAAACCTCAGAATGTGATCTTATGTAGAACTGTGGTCATGGCAAATGAACTTAATTAGGCTCTAAGATTTAGAAGAGGAAGAAAGAGGTGGAAGAAGGAGACTAGGTTGCTAGATTCTTGAGAGGAGCCCGTCTAAACAAGAACTGTAGAAATGAACCCTACCCCTCAGAGCAATGCCAGAGCAGAGAAATAATGTACCTTGATGACCAGAACTCACCAACAGATCCCAGCTGATGCAACTAGTTATAATTGGCTGAACAAACTCAGATGATCTGTTTCTTTTTCCAGAGGCTAAGATTTCTCAGAGTCTGGGATTAGAAGAGTCTGAGATCTTTACTGTTTTTTCTCCCCTTCATCCGTAAGTCTTCTTCTCTTGGGATGTTCTAAAAAGGACCCTGTTTTCTCTTTTCATTTTTTCAAAAAACTATTGCTTCCAGCAGCTAAAAAAGCCTCAAGGTACACTGGAATCCACTATCTCTGAGAACAGTGCCTGTTATGCCATGTTCTAACATGTTCCTTGAAGGGAGGAGGTGAAATCATACTTACAGGTGTACCCCAATGGACCAGGGGATGCTGTGTCCTAGGATGGATCCACTCACAGTGACTCCTTAGGCTCTGCAACCTGGACCAGACTTACATCTAGACAGCCTTAAATCCTATGAGCAATAGCATCTCCTGCCATCCCTGCTGGGCAGCCTTGTGCAGATAACTGACCTTCATGGCCTCTATAGGACCCCTGGGATATTCTGAGAAGATCTGGGGAGTGCTGAAAAAAGGATGCCAGGCTGGGTGCAGTGGCTCGCGCCTGTAATCCCAGCACTTGGGGAGGCCGAGGCAGGCAGATCACGAGGTCAGGATATGAAGACCAGCCTGATCGACATAGTGAAACCCCGTCTCAACTGAAAATACAAAAAATTAGCTGGGCGTGGTGGCGCATGCCTGTAGTGCTAGCTACTCTGGAGGCTGAGGCAGGAGAATTGCTTGAACCCGGGAGGCAGAGGTTGCAGTGAACTGAGGTCATGCCATGGCACTCCAGCCTGAGCAACAAGAGCGGAACTCCATCTAAAAAAAAAAAAAGAGGAAGTTGTGGTCATGGGCTAGTGCTTGGATAGATTTGAAATTCAGGTTCACATAAGCTGGGTACTCAAAGGCAAAAAAAAGCAGAACAGACTCAGCAAGACTTCAGATTCCTTATAATCAGCCACACAGACTCAAAAACAATTATGCTTAAATAAGAGACAACTTTGGAAATCTCTTCAAGAAACAGGAGAATTAATACTGTTAAAATGTCCATACTACCCAAAGTGACCCACAGATTCAATACAATCCCCATCAAAATTCCAATGACATTTTTAACAAAAATGGAAAAAATAATCTTAAAGTTTGTATGGAACCACAAAAAAAACCCAAGTAGTCAAAGCAATCATGAACAAAAAGGACAAAACTGGAGGCATTATACTATCAGACTTCAGAATGTACTACAAAGCTATATTAATCAAAACAGCATGATACTGGCATAAAAACAGACACATAGGCCAAAGGAACAGATAAAAAGCCCAGAAACAAATTCATGCATTTACAATTAACTGATTTTTGACAAGGTGCCAAAACACACAATGAAGAAAGGAAAGTCCCTTCAATAAAAGGCATTGGGAAAATTGGATATCCACATACAGAAAAATGAAATTAGACCCTTAACTCACACTATATTCAAATATCAACATGAAGTACATTCAAAACTGAAATGTGAGATGTGAAGCTGCAAAACCACTAGAAGAAAACATAGAGGAAATGTTCCATGACATTGGTCTGGGCAAAGATTTATTGAATATTCCCCCAAAGCATAGGCACTAAAGGCAAAAATAGACAAATAGGATTGCGTCAAACCAAAAAGCTCCCGCACAACCAAGGAAACAATCAACAGAGTGAAGAGATAACCTATAAAGTGGGAAGAAATATTTGCAAAGCATACATCTGATAAAGGATTAATATCCAAAGTGTATGAGGAAGTTAAACTACTCAATCGTAAGAAACAAATAACCTGAGTAAAAATGGACAAAGGATCTCAATAGACAGTTCCTAAAAGAAGGCATACAAACGACCAACAAATATAAGAAAAAATAGGCCAGGTGCGGTGGCTCACACCTGTAATCCCAACACTTTGGGAAGCTTAGGCGGGCGGATCACGTGAGGTCAGGAGTTCGAAACCAGCCTGGCCAACATGGTGGAACCCCATCTCTACTAAAAATACAAAAAAATTAGCCAGGCATAGTGGTTCATGCCTGTAATCCCAGCTACTCGGGAGACTGAGGCAGGAGACTCGCTTGAACCCGGGAGGCAGAGGTTGCAGTGAGCTGAGGTCATGCCACTGCACTCCAGCCTGGGCAACAGAGCAAGATTCTGTCTCAAAAAGAAAAAGTGCTCAACATCACTAATCATTAGAAAAATACAAATTAAAACTGCAATGAGATATCACCTTATGTCTTAGAATGGCTATTAACAAAAAGATAAAAGATAACAAATATTGGCAAGGATGTGGAGAAAAGGGAACCTTGCACACTGTTTATAGGAACATAAATTAGTACAGCTATTATGAAAACACAGTATAGAGGTTCTCAAAAAATTAAAAATAGAACTACTATATAATCCAGCAATCTCATTACTGGGTATGCAGCAGGACAAGTAGTCAAGGAAGCGACCATGTCCTTGGACACAGCAACCTTGGTGACCATACAGTCAGTACAATAAGCCTCAGCATTTGCATTGTAGTCAAGCTCATTCAAGCAAAGCTATCTCCAGTAAGGCCTTTCCCCTCTACAGAGCATGTGCCTTCTGATTTTTACCTATACTCCAACTGACCCTTTGCTCATTTTAATAGTAAGAAATACACCCCTGGGTGGAGATTAAGATGCTTATGAGACACGCGACATATGAACAAGCATGTACAGCTACTGTGCCTGTGCAACTAGAGGACCACCCAGAACACGCTTACTAGTAACACCTCTTCCCACCCCCTTATGAATAATATGAGACTCCCATGAAGGGAATCTCCTCAGTGCCAGTCTTTGCTGTCTCATCCTTATGAGCAGCCTGCCCTGGATCTTCTTTCTCTCAGAATGTACTGTCTATTCTGCACTTTTAACTTTCAAAACATTCTTTTTACTTTGGAATAAATTATTCTACGCTGCATATCTTTTTCTGTGTGTCTTTTGTTTAAATTCTTTTAAACTAAGAAGATAAAAACTGAAGTATCACAATAGCCGTCAACAAGTATATAGCCAAAGAAAATGGAATTAGTATGTTGAAGAGTTATCTGCACTACCATGTTCATTGCAGCACTATTTACAATAGTCAAGATATGAAAGCAACATAAGCATCCATCAATGAATGAATGGATAAAGAAAATGTAGTATATGCACATGATGGAATACTATTCAGCCTTAAAAAAGAAGGAAATCCTATCATTTGCAACAGTATGAATGAACTGGGAGGGCATTATGTTAAGTGAAATAAGCCAGGCACAGAAAGACAAATACCACATGATTTAACTTATATGTGGAGTCTAAAAAAGTTGAACTCATAGAAGTAGAGAGCAGAACAATGGTTACCAATGGTTAGAGAAACGGGGTTGGGAAAAGTTTGGTTAAAGGTTACAAAATAAGTTTAAGAGATCTATTGTACAACACGGTGACTATAGCAAATAATGATTATCCGTATTTTTGAAAATTGTGAACGGAGTAGTTTTGAAGTGTATTCACCATTAAAAAAAGCATGTGAGGTAATGCATATGTTAATTAGCTTGATTTAACCTTTCTACAGTGTATAAATATTTTAAAACAACATATTGTATATAATATATTCAATTTTAACTTGTCAATTAAAAATAATTTTCTTAAAAAAGAAAAATGTGAAATATTATATTTGAAAAATAACCAATAGAACTTACAGAAATAAAAAGCAAAAAAAAAGTTATATTTTAAAAAGCCAATAGATGTAATTGGCAGCAGACGGGATATTGTAAAAGAGGTAATTCATGAATTGGAAATTAGGTTAGAAAAAAATATTCAGAACGTAGTACAGAGAAACAGAAAGGCATAACATATGGAACAGAGGTTAAGAGGCACGAAGGATAGGGTAATAAGTCTTAAGAGTTGCTTTATTAGAGTTCTGGATAGCAGGAGAGTGAAAATGGGACAGAAGTGGTACTGAAAGAAATAATGGTTGAGAATTTTTAGGACTAATGAAAAACACCAGTGCATAGAGCAAAGAGGCAACAAATTCTACGAAAGGGAAATGAAAAGAAATCTACATCACAGCCGGGCACGGTGGCTCACGCCTGTAATCCCAGCACTTTGGGAGGCCGAGACGGGTGGATCACCTGAGGTCAGAAGTTCGAGACCAGCCTGGCCAAAATGGAGAAACCCCATCTCTACCAAAAATACAAAAATTAGCTGGACGTGGTGGCGGGCGCCTGTAATCCCAGCTACTCGGGAGGTTGAGGCAGGAGAATCTCTTGAACCTAGGAAGGTGGAGGTTGCAGTAAGCCGAGATCCCGCCACTGCACTCCAGCCTGGGCAACAAGAGCAAAACTCCGTGTCAAAAAAAAAAAAAAAAAAGGAAATCTACATCAAGATGCGCCTTAGTAAAAATGTAGAATTCCAAAGATAAACAGAAAATTTAAACGGAGTCAGAAAAAAAAGACAGGTTGCTTTAAAGAAACAACAGTTGGCCGGGCGCGGTGGCTCACGCCTGTAAACCCAGCACTTTGGGAGGCCGAGGCGGGTGGATCACGAGGTCAGAAGATCAAGACCATCCTGGCTAACACTGTGAAACCCCGTCTCTACTGAAAATACAAAAAATTTGCTGAGCGTGCTGGCAGGTGCCTGTAGTCCCAGCTACTCGGGAGGCTGAGGCAGGAGAATGGCGTGAACCGGGGAGGCAGAGCCTGCAGTGAGCCGAGTTAGCGCCACTGCACTCCAGCCTGAGCGACAGAGCAAGACTCCGTCAAAAAAAAAAAAAAAAAAAGAAACAACAGTTAGACCTCTGACATTTTCCCTTTAACAGTGAAAGTTATAAGGCAGTGGTATAATATTTTCAACATACTAAGAAGGGATAATTCTCATCCTACAATATTATGCTCAGCAACAGTATAAGAATAAACATTAAATAAAAATACTATCAGACCCCCCCCAAAAAATATGGAAAAAGTTCACCATGAGTAGCTCCTCCATTTATGAGGGATATACTTCAGATGGAATTAAATAATGCCAAATGAAAGAACTGAGCTGTATATTATCCTAAAGAAAGGGAAATATAGAGATTAAATTACAATAGATTAAATGTAGATAAGATTAAGCGAAAAGTATAACATCCAAAATAGTAGACGGAAAAATAGATGATAACAAAATGATTAATCCAAAAAGAAGGCAAGAGAGAGAAAAAGAAACGTAGAACTTGTGGGACAAATAAAAAGCACAACATAGGATGGTACATTTAAACCCAAATGTATTGGCATCACATTAAATGTAAATGGACTAAGCGCTCCACTTAAAACACCAGCGTTGACAAATAGGATTAAAATAAACAAAATCCAGCTTTGTAATGTTTAGTAAAGAAACATTTAAGACATATGCACACAGAAAATTTGAATGTAAAAGCATAGAAAAAGATTACAGCATGTAAATATAAACAAAAGAAAATTTGTGTGGTTATATTAATATAAGACAAAATAAAGTTTATGACAATAGCATTAACAGAGAGGATCGCCTTGTAATAATGAAAGTTTAATTTCCGAGTAATATATAAGAAATTGACATTTACATGCACCTTAGATAGTCTTAAAATATATAATACAGGCCGGGCATGGTGGCTTATGCCTGTAATCCCAGCACTTTGGGAGGCCGAGGCGGGCGGATCACCTGAGGTCAGGAGTTTGAGATCAGCCTGGCTAACATGGTGAAACCCCGTCTCTACCAAAAATATAAAAATTAGCCAGGCGTGGTGGCGGGCACCTGTAATCCCAGCTACTTGGGAGGCTGAGGCAGGAGAATCACTTGAACCTGGGAGGCAGAGGTTGCAGTGAGCCGAGATCTTGCCACTACACCCCAGCCTGGGCAACAGAGTGACACCCTGTTTTAAGAAAAAAAAAGAAAAATGTATGATGCCCTTTAGGAAAACAAAGCATTTCAGACATCTAGATCTAGCAAAAGTTTCACAAGACTCCTAGAATCAAATTATAAAGCATTATTTGGAGAAATGAAAGAAGACCCAAATGAATAGAGGGATATGTATACAATATGGAAGAATCAATACTGTAAAGATGTATATGGTCATGTAAGAAAACACCACCTGTTTCCCAAAAACCTATTGAAATAGAAAAACGCAGTATAAAAAAAAAGTGGTATGTGGGTTCCAGATTGATATATAGATTTTTTAGAAATCACAACAGTTTCTTTTTTTTTTTTTTTGAGACAAGGTCTCTCTCGGTCACCCAGGCTGGAGTGCAGTGGCATGCTCACGGCTCACTGTAGCCTCAACCTCCCAGGCTCGATCAATCCTCCCACTTCAACCTCCCAAGTAACTGTGATTACAGGTGCATGCCACCATGCCTGGCCAATTTTTTTTTTTTTTTTTTTTTTTTTTTGTAGAGACAGGGTTTCTACATGTTGCCCAGGCTGGTCTTGAACTCCTTCCACCTCGGCCTCCCAAAGTGCTGGGCTTACAGGTGTGAGTCACCATGCCCAGCCATTTTTGTTTTGTTTTGTTTGTTTTTTGAGAAACAAGTTCTTCCTCTGTTGCCCAGGTTGGTGTGCAGTGGCACAATCATAGCTCATAGTAACCTCAAACTCCTGGGCTCCTGAGTAGCAAGGACTATGAGCTTACGGCACCATACCCAGCTAATTTTAAAATTCTTCGTAGAGATGTCATCTCACTATATTACCCAGGCTGGTCTGGAACTCCTGACCTCAAGCAGCCTCCCACCTTGACCTCCCAAGGTTCTGAGATTACAGGCGTGAGCCACAGTGCCCGGCCCACAGCAGGTTTTTTTGCCGGGAGGGGGAATGGAAAATGACAAAACGATTCTAAAATTTATATAGAAATGAAAATAGTCACTGCTAGTCAAGACACTCTTGAAGAAGAAAGGGGACTTAACTAATTCTAAAGATATTAAAATCTATTATAAAGCTACTAAAATTATGACAGTGTGGTTATAGCACAAGAAAGGCCAAATAAACCAACGGAACAAAATTAAAGTTCCAGAAATACACACTATTATATGTACACACTCAGTCTCTGACAAAGGAGATACTACAGAGCTATGGAGAAATGACAATTTTTTTGACAAATGGTGCTGCGTCAATTAGACATTCATTCAGTGTGGAAAAAAATGAAACTCACACCTTACTTCACACTTTACATCTCCAAATTCCAAGTATATTGAAGACCCTCATGTGACATGTAAATTTTTAAAAAATCTTCTAAAAGATATCCGTATCTATAGAAGAGTATCTGAATTCTGCCAGGCGCGGTGGCTCACGCCTGTAATCCCAGCACTTTGGGAGGCCGAGGCAGGCAGATCACCTGAGGTCCGGAGTTCAAGACCAGCCTGACCAACATGGAGAAACCCCGTCTCTACTAAAAATACAAAATTAGCCGGATGTGGTGGTGCACGCCTGTAATCCCATCTACTCTGGAGGCTGAGGCAGGAGAATGGCTTGAACCCGGGAGGCGGAGGTTGCTGTGAGCCAAGATCACGCCATTGCACTCCAGCCTGGGCAACAAGAGCGAAACTCCATCTCAAAAAAAAAAAGAAGAGTATCTGAATTCTGTGTGACCTTGTGGTAGGGAAAGAGTTCTTAGAACAACAACAAAAAAAGGCTAACCCTAAAAGAAATGATGATGTACTAAATTAATCTTAAGAAATTCCACTCATCAAAAGACCGTTGAAAAGTAAAGAGACAAAGCACAGAATAGGAGAGAAGATTTGCAACACATAAAACAAAAAGCTCTTATCCCCAAAATATATAGAATTGTACAAATCAAAAGGAAAATGACAGACAACTCAATCGAGAAATTAGCAAAAAACTTGAAAAGCATTTCAAACAATAACCAATAAACATTTTTAAAGGTATTCAATCGTATTAGTAATCAGGGAAGTAAAAATTAAGACTAAAATAAGATACCAATACACATCCACAAGGAATAGTTAAAAAGACTAATAACATCAGGTACTAGAGGAGCAATGAGAACTCTCATATACTGTAGATGGAAAGGTAAATTGGTACAATATGGTTTTTCATTATCAATTTTTTTTTTCTTTTTGAGACAGAGTGTCACACTGTCACCCAGGCTGGAGTGCAGTGGTGCGATCTCAGCTCACTGCAACCTCTGCATCCCAGGTTCAAGCAATCCTCCCATGTCAGCCTCCTGAGTAGCTAGTATTACAGGCATGCATCACCACACCGGGCTAATTTTTTTTTTTTATTTTTAGTAGAGAGGGGTTTCACCATGTTGGCCTTGAACTCCTGACCTCAAGTGATCTGCCTGCCTTGGCCTCCCAAGGTGCTGGGATTACAGGTGTGGGCCACCAAGCCTGGCCTCATTATCTATTAAAGTTTAAACACAGACATGCACTATGACCCAGTAATATTCTACTCCTAGGTATATACCCTTAAAAAATGAGAGCGCACTGTGCAAAAAAATTTACAACACTCTTCGTAGAAATATTATTTACGATAGCATCAAGCTGAAAACAACACAAATGCCTATCAGTAATAGAACATGTCAGTAAATTGTCGTGTGCACATACAGTGGGATACTATATAGCAACGAAGGTGAAGAAACTACAGCTACTTGCCACAGCATGGGTGACTCTTACAAATGTAATAGTAACCAAAGGAAGCCAGATATAAAATACAGAAACTGTATTATTCCATTTGTATACAACTTAGAAATAGGCAAACCTAATCTATGGTGTTAGAAGTCAGACTATCTGGTTAACTTTTGGGGGATAAGTGCATCTGAGTATTGGGAGAAGGCAAGAGATGGGGCTTCAGGGCTGCTGGTAATTTTTTATTCCTTGACTTGAGTGTTGGTAACATTGATGTGTGGACGTTCTGTTAATTTATTGATCTCTCGTTTATCATACACATATTTTTCTGTATGTTACAGTTCAATAAAAATATAATTAGAAAAATAATTCCCACTAAGAAATTTCAACCCCACTGAGCCCCAGGGGAGCAGGAAAGTGTGGCCAGCCTCTTGCACTGCTTTGTCTCCAAAATAAACTACCAAAATCAAACAGCAAAAAAAAGAAAAAGAAAAGAAAAGAAATTTCAACCCCAAATGCCTTCATTGGAGAGTTCTATTTTAATTCAAAGAAGAAATAATTTAAATAATTTACACAATCTCATCTAGAGAAATGAAAAAGAGGAAATATTCTTCAACCAATTTGTGAAGTGACGTTACATCGAGAGAACGCACTTTAAAAATAATTGCCTTAGACATAAAATATACTTGAAAAATATTGGCCTCAGGCTGAATTAATAGTCTAAATATATAAGAAGCTAAATACAGATTGATAAGAAAATTACCAAGTATCAGCCAGGGGCAGTGATTCATACCTGTAATCCTAGCACTTTGGGAGGCCGAGGCGGGCATATTACTTGAGGTCAGGAGTTCAAAACCAGGCTGGCCAATATGGTGAAACCTCGTCTCTACTTAAAAACACAAAAAATTAGCGGGGCATGGTGGTGCACACCTTTAATCCCAGCTACTAGGGAGGCTGAGGCAGGAGAATCACTTGAACCCAGGAGGCGGAGTTTGCAGTGAGCCGAGATTGCGCCACTGCACTCTAGCCTGGGCGACAGAGACTTTGTCTCAAAAAAAAAAAAAAAGAAAGAAAGAAAAAGAAAAAGAAAAAAAAATTACCAAGTACGAAATAGATAGGTAAGAGCATAACTCATGTAGCAAATCAATTTTTTTTAAAGTGCAACCTCACTAGTTACAAAAAGTTATATAAATTAAAAAGTTATTTTCTTAATTACCAAATGGTATATATTTTTTAAATCATACTCTCCGAGGCTGGGGAACCTACGCATTGGTAGAATCATTTTGAAGGGGAATTTGGCAATCGTATAAACAGTATAAAATTGTTAACATCCTTTAATCCAAATACTATATTTCTAAGAATTTATCTTTTTATTTATCTTATGGAAGTAATCCTAAATAAGGATAATGATTTAAGCAGAAAAGTATAATCTTGTCACTATCTCACATAGTGAAAAATTGGAAATACCTGAAATGTTCTATGTTAGTGGCCTGGTTAAATAAACTATAGTGCATTCACTTGGCAGTCTATTTTTATGTGATCATTAAAAATAATGTGCATAAATAATATTAATGACAGTAAAATATGCTAAGAATATAACTACACAAAAAGGCTAAACACAAAATTGTATAAAGATTTTGACATCAATTATCTATTTTAAAACATATTCAAAAGAGGCCAGAAGAAAAGACAAAGTACTAAGCAGTTTTTCTACTTTTTGGAATTTTCTCCAGTTTTCAAACTTACTATATATAATAAGTGTATGTTCCCTTTTAAAAACCTGCCCAAAGCATCTTTTTAAAAGTAGCATAATAGCAATAGAAAGAAAGAATATTACGTATCTATTTCTCACTTTAGTCATATGTATTATTCTTAATATTGTAATTGTTAAAATGTTACAAATTTATATATTCTGTGCTTAACATTAAAACTGTGTTCATCCATGGCCAGGCACAGTGGCTCACACCTGTAATCCCAGTGAGAGGTGACAGCGTGCTGGCAGTCCTCACAGCCCTCGCTCGCTCTCGGTGCCTCCTCTGCCTGGGCTCCCACTTTGGTGGCACTTGAGGAGCCCTTCAGCCCACCACTGCACTGTGGGAGCCCCTTTCTCGGCTGGCCAAGGCCAGAGCCCACTCCCTCAGCTTGCAGGGAGGTGTGGAGGGAGAAGCGCGAGTGGGAACTGGGCAGCGTGCAGCGCTTGAGGGCCAGCTGGAGTTCCAGGTGGCGTGGGCTTGGCGGGCCCCGAACTCGGAGCAGCCGGCCGGCCCTGCGGGCCCCGGGCAATGAGGGACTTAGCACCTGGGCCAGCGGCTGCGGAGGGTGTACTGGGTCCCCCAGCAGTGCCAGCCCACCGGCGCTGCGCTCGATTTCTCGCCGGGCCTTAGCCGCCTTCCTGCAGGGCAGGCCTCAGGACTGCAGCCCGCCATGCCTGAGCCTTCCCCCGCCTCCGTGGGCTCCTGTGCAGCCCCAGCCTCCCCGACGAGCGCCGCCCCCTGCTCCAAGGCACCCAGTCCCACCGACCACCCAAGGGCTGATGAGTACGAGCGCATGGCGCGGGACTGGCAGGCAGCTCCACCTGCAGCCCCAGTGCGGGATCCACTGGGTGAAGCCAGCTGGGCTCCTGAGTCTGGTGGGGCCTTGGAGAACCTTTGTATGGATACTCTGTATCTAACTAATCTCATGAGGAGGTTGAGAACCTTTATGTCTAGCTCAGGGATTGTAAATACACCAATCGGCACTCTGTATCTAGCTCAAGGTTTGTGAATGCACCAATCAGTACCCTGTGTCTAGCTCAGGGTTTGTGAATGCACCAATCGACACTCTGTATCTAGCTGCTCTGGTGGGGCCTTGGAGAACCTTTGTGTCCATACTCTGTATCTAACTAATCTGATAGGGCCTTGGAGAGCCTTTATGTTTAGCCCAGGGATTGTAAACGCACCAATCAGCACCCTGTCAAAACAGACCACTGGGCTCTACCAATCAGCAGGATGTGGGTGGGGCCAGATAAGAGAATAAAAGCAGGCTGCCCTAGACGGCAGTGGCAACCGGCTGGGGTCCCCTTCCACACTGTGGAAGCTTTGTTCTTTCGCTCTTTGCAATAAATCTTGCTACTGCTCACTCTTTGGGTCCACACTGCTTTTATGAGCTGTAACACTCACCGCGAAGGTCTGCAGCTTCACTCCTGAAGCCAGGGAGACCACGAGCCCACTGGGAGGAACAAACAACTCCAGATGCGCTGCCTTAAGAGCTGTAACACTCAGGGGGAAGGTCTGCAGCTTCACTCCTGAGCCAGCGAGATCGTGAACCCACCAGAAGGAAGAAACTCCGAACACATCAGAACATCAGAAGAAACAAACTCCAGACACGCCACCTTAAGAGCTGTAACACTCACTGCGAGGGTCTGTGGCTTCATTCTTGAAGTCAGTGAAACCAAGAACCCACCAATTCCAGACACACCAGCACTTTGGGAGGCTGAGGCAGGTGGATCTCTTGAGGCCAGGAGTTTGAGACCAGGCTGGCCAACATAGTGAAACCCCATCTCTACTAAAAAGACAAAAAAAATAGCCGACTGTGGTGGCGCACACCTGTAGTCCCAGCTACTCGGGAGGCTGAGGCAGGAGAATCGCTTCCACCCAGGAAGCAGAGGTTGCAGTGAGCCGAGATGGCACCACTGCACTCCAGTCTGGGCGACAGAGCAAGACTGACTGAAAGCAAACAAATCACAACAACCCACAAAACAAAACTAAACCAAAAAACCGTATGCATGGAACATTTTAAATTTTTTGCTATAATAGAAGCCAAGTTAAGTTGATTTTATGTCTGTGGATCTTGATGTTTTCTTTGCAGGTCTTTGGCCCTTGATAGAAAAAAGATTTCATATATTTGTTATAGGTCTTCAATAAATAAATGTTGGCTGGACCTTAGTGGAAGACAACTCTGAATATGACAAAGAGGATGAAACTGTTCAATACTCTCTAAGATTTTCAAGACAGACTATTGAAGTAGCTGCTTTTATCAGTTCTCCATGGAAATCCTTATCTTCATTTAAGATGTGAGACCTCCATAGAGTTTATACCATCTGTTTGTCCGTCTTTGGCATAATATTTCCAGTTGTGGTTGCAAGGCTAGACTATGAAATGTAGTTGTTTGTTGTCTGGGTTCTTTTTTGTCAGAGGGATGAGCGTTAAGTACCTTGGCCATGTTTCATAGTCTCTGAGTTTTACATCTGCTTAGAAAAGCCTTCTTAATTCCAAGACTATTTTTAAATGCAATGCTTTCTTCTGGTACATTTATAAGTGTTTTTATGTTAAAGTACTAGACCTAATTTTAATTAAATTTAATCTAAGATACAAGAGAGGTTTCAGCTAATTCTCTTTCAAATAAGCAGCTAGCTGTTGTAACACCATTAATTGAATCATTCTTCTTTTCCCTACTAATTAGAAATTCCCCTTTTATTCTATGCTAAATTCTAAATGTATTTGTTCCTGTTTTTAGATGTATTTCTCTCCACTATTCTGTCAGTACCAAACTCTTAATTACTGTAGCTTTCCAATACATTTTAGTATTAAGTTCATCTCTGTTTCCCCAGCCTCCCCACCAAATTTGCCTGGCTTTAAAGCAAAATTAAAATGGAGGACAGGCCTGAAAAATTCCTCAGCAAACAAAACTAAGCCTTAAAAATAGCCTTAGCCTTGCTTAAACTACAAACATAGGTGAAATTTAACTTGAATTATTTTTGGTAAAAGTTATGTCAGTCAGAACCTAAACCTCAGCCAATCATAAGTGGCCAATTAACATATGATTATGTGACTAGGGACTTTGCAGCAACGTAAACCAAAAAGGGTAATTTTGTAACTACAGCCAATTAAATGTCTTTTATTTTGCTTCCTCATTTTCCCAATAAATGTTTTCCTCCAATGTTTCATCACAAGAATACTACACCTCTTCCAGTTTGGTGTTCCCCAGTTTGTGAATTTCTTCTTACTCAAAATCTTTAAAATTTTATTGTTCTTCAGATTTTTCTTTAACACAGTATTTTTACTTCTGATGAATTTTATACTCACTTTGTCAAATTTACAAAAAAACTCTGTTGGTGTTTAGATTTATAGAATTTATAGATTTATCTGAGAAAAAAGTGGCATGGATCCCAAATCAAGTCCTTTTATTCATTCAAATTTTCTTTTATGTTCTTGAGTATATTTTAAACATTTTTAAAAACACTTCTCTTGGTTACAAAAATTGCTAATATTTTTGTTGTTATTCTCATTATTATTGTAAATGGGCATCTGTCTTTTATTATATCTTTTTTGTGATTATTGTTTGAATAAATAAAAACTACCATTTTTGTATTAATTTTGTAACCAGTCACTCTAGCTAATAGTCTTCAAAGTTTCATTTTGTTTCCCAGTTAAGTTTCTTGGATTTCCCAGGCATAAAACCACGTCATGTGCAAATACTGCTAATTTTGGCCTTCTCCTTAAAGATTTTTAAACCTCATTTATTTTGTCTGATGGCACTGGCTAGTACTTACAGTATAAATTTATATCAAAGTGGTGATAATATGCATATTTATTTCATTCTTTTATTTATTTATTTATTTGCTTGAGGTGGGGTTTCACCATATTGCCCAGGCTGGTCTTGAACTCTGGGCTCCTGGGTGACCCACTTGTCTTCACCTCCCAAAGTGCTGAGATTACAGCATATTTATTCCATTCTTAAAACCAATGTGAGTTCTTTTAGTGCTTTATCCTTAAACATAATTCTGACCATTAGTTAAGGAAGTATACCTCTAGCACTACATTTTTCAGATTATGTATGTTAGTGTGAGAGTGTTTGAGAATGGTAGTTGAATTTTTCCTACCTTTTAAGAACCTTTTGAACATTTAATTTTTATTTTTTTACCTATTTATATGACAAGTTATGTTTATATGACAAATTTCCTAACATAGAAGCACTCTTGGGTTCTTGGAATACACACTGAATCATAACTATTATACTTGTAATATGCTACTAGATTCCAGCTATTAGTAGTTTAAGACTGACATTAAGTGAAGTTGGTCTGAAGTTGTTTCTGTGTGCATGTGAACATTCTTTGTTCATTTTTAAAGCTTCAAACACAGAATTTATGAGAAATCTGTAAAACAAGATAAGCAACTCAATATTAAAACAATAAAAGATATAAATAGGCGGCTGGGCGTGGTGGCTCACGCCTGTAATCCCAGCACTTTGGGAGGCCGAGGCAGGCGGATCACAAGGTCAGGAGATCGAGACCATCCTGGCTAACATGGGGAAACCCTGTCTCTACTAAAAATACAAAAAACATTAGCCGGGTGTGGCAGCGTGTGCCTGTAGTCCCAGCTACTTGGGAGGCTGAGGCAGGAGGATGGCGTGAACCTGGGAGGCGGAGCTTGCAGTGAGCCGAGATTGCTCCACTGCACTCCAGCCTAGG
The DNA here is from genome assembly GCF_029289425.2 of Pan paniscus. NCBI lineage: Eukaryota > Metazoa > Chordata > Mammalia > Primates > Hominidae > Pan > Pan paniscus. The sequence goes on along the minus strand of NC_073249.2, from coordinate 87,348,024 downwards.
CGACACAGTAAGACTCTGTCTCAAAAACAAACAAACAAAAAAAGATATAAATAGGCAATTCTCAGGAGTTAAAATACCAATAGCTAATAAAGATATGGAAACAGATCAACCTCAATAGTAATCCAGAAAACACAAATTAAATAAGGTGTTAGCTTTTTCTCAACATCCCTGACGGGGCGGCAGGGCAGAGGCGCTCCCCACATCTCAGACGATGGGCGGCCGGGCAGAGACGCTCCTCACTTCCTAGATGGGATGGCGGCCGGGCAGAGACGCTCCTCACTTTCCAGACTGGGCAGCCAGGCAGAGGGGCTCCTCACATCCCAGACGATGGGCGGCCAGTCAGAGACGCTCCTCACTTCCCAGACGGGGTGGCGGCCGGGCAGAGGCTGCAATCTCGGCACTTTGGGAGGCCAAGGCAGGCAGCTGGGAGGTGGAGGTTGTAGCGAGCCGAGATCACGCCACTGCACTCCAGCCTGGGCACCATTGAGCACTGAGTGAGCGAGACTCCATCTGCAATCCCGGCACCTCGGGAGGCCGAGGCTGGCAGATCACTTGCGGTTAGGAGCTGGAGACCAGCCCGGCCAACACAGCGAAACCCCGTCTCCACCAAAAAAATACGAAAACCAGTCAGGCGTGGTGGCGCGCACCTGCAATCGCAGGCACTTGGCAGGCTGAGGCAGGAGAATCAGGCAGGGAGGTTGCAGTGAGTCGAGATGGCAGCAGTACAGTCCAGCTTCGGCTCAGCATCAGAGGGGGACCGGGGAAAGAGAGGGAGAGGGAGACCGTGGGGAGAGGGAGAGGGAGAGGGGGAGGGGGAGGGGGAGGGAAACATATGTTTTAATTTCTTTGGGTAAATATCTAGGAATGGTCTACTTTTAACTTTTTAAGAAATCAAACTATTTTCCAAAGTGTCTTTACCATTTTACATCGCGTAGTATTTGTATTATTGTTGGTATCATCAAGTATCATTTATCCCATTGTGGTCAGAAAATATATGTAATATGATGTGTACTTTTTTGAATTTGTTGAGACTTGTTTTGTGGTCTAAGACATGGTCTATTTTGGAGAATGTTCTGTGCACTGATTAAAATAACGTGTCTTCTGTGGCAGTTGGGTGAAATGTTCTGTCAATGTCAGTTAGACCTACTTGGTCTAGTGTATAGTTTAATGCTTCTCTGTTGACATTCTGTCTGGATGATCTGTCTATTACTGAGAGTGGGATGTTGAAGTTCCCTACTATTATTGAATTGCAGTCTATCTCTCCCTTTAGATCTGTTAATGTTTGCTTTATATACTTGGGAGCTCCAGTGTTGGGTGCATAGATACTTATAATTGTGATATCTTCTTGCTGAGTTATCATTATATAGTGACCTTCTTTGTCTCCTTTTATAGTCTCTGATTTGTAGTCTATAATATCTCATATAAGTATAGCTACTCCTGCTCCTACTTGGTTTCCAGTTGCATGGAATATTTTTCTCCACTCCTTTACTTTCAGTCTGTGTGTGTCTTTATCGGTGAAGTGAATGTCTTCTAGGCAGCGTATAGTTGGGTCTTGTTTCTTTATTCATTCAGCCACTCTGACTTTTCGTTGGAGAATTGAGACCTTTTAAATTGTGTTATTATTGATACATAAGGACATATTACTGAAATTTTGTTGCTTGTTCTCAGGTTGTTTTGTAATCCCTCTTTCCCTTTCTTACTGTCTTTTTTTGTGGTTAATCAATTTGCTATGATAGTATGTCTTAATTTGTTGCTTTTTATTTTTAGTGAATCTATTATAGGTTTTTGCACTGTGGTTACCATGAGGCTTACAAAAAACACATCATAGATATAATGAGACATTTTAAAGAGGTGACGACTTGTCTTAGATCACAAAGAAAAGAATAGAAACAAACAAACAAAAAGAAAAAGAAAAAATAACCCTCTACACTTTAATTCCATCCCCCTCACATTTTGACTTTTTGTTGTCCCAATTTGCATATTTTATACTGCTTATCTCTTAACAGGTTGCTCTAGCTATTACTGGTTTCAATAGATTTGTCTATGGGGCTTCATACTAGATTCATGAGTGAACTGCACACCACAATTACAGTATTAGTGTATTTTGGGTTTGTCCATGTACTTAATTTTACCAGTGGATTTTGTACCTTCAAATGACTTCTTTCTGCACATTTGTGGGGTTTTTTTTCCTTCTCTTTAGCATTTCTTATAAGGTGGGTCTGGTGATGATAAATTTTCTCCTCTTCTGTTTGTCTGGGAAGACTTTCTCTCTCCTTTATTTGAAGGATAGCTTTGCTGGTTACAGTATTCTAACATGGTAGTTTTTATCTTTTAGCACTTTGAAAATATCATCCCATTCCTTGCTGGTCTGTATGGTTTCCATTGAGAAGTCTATTGCCAGATGAATTGGAGTTTCTTGCTATGTTAGTTGCTTCTTTTCTCTTGCTGCTTTTAGGATTCTTTGTGCTTGACCTTTGAGAGTTTATTATATGCCTTGGGGTAGTCTTATTTGAGTTTAATCTGTTTGGTGTTCTTTGTCCTTCCTGTACCTGGATATTTATACTTTTCTCAAGTTTTGGGAAGTTTTCTGTAGTTACTTCTTTTTAAAAAAATAAATTTTAAAAACTTCTTATTACATTATTTTGTTGAGACCAGGTTTTACTCTGTCACCCAGGCCAGAGTGCAGTGGAGCAATCTTGGCTCACTGCAACTCTTGCCTCCCAGGCTGAAGTGATCCCTCCACCTCAGCCCTGCCAAGTAGGTGGGACTACAGGCATGTGACGCTATGCCTGAATAATTTTTGTATTTTTTTTATAGAGAAGGGATTTCGCCATGTTGCCCAGACTGGTCTCGAACTTCTGTGCTCAAGCGATCCATCCTCTTCAGCCTCCCAAAGTGCTGGGATTATGGGCATGAGCCACTATGCCCAACTATTTCTTTAAATAAGCTTTGTACCCTTTGCTTTTGCTCAACCCCCTCCTGAACATCAATAATTTATAGATTTGATCTTTTGAGGTAGTTTTCTACATCTTGTAAGTTCCCTTCACCACCACCCCACATCCCTCCTGCTGCTACAGAGTCGGCTCACATTTACACCAGGGACAACAGGGCAGATGGAGGACCATGGACAGGCACATTCCTTCCATCCTTTCCTGGCAGTGTCTACGATTTCTCACTCTACTCATTGGAGCTGCAAGGTCAGAGTGAAATCCTGAGGCATATTAATTCCTGTGATGTGTGGCAGCCGTTGCTGCATTCAACATAAGATGTCTTGTGTGAAAGATGAGGCTACTCAACAGATACAGAGGCACAGGACTCCTGTCATCGACTCGCTGTCTCTTAACAAAAAGTTGCCATCCCCACCTTCCTTGAGCAGCAAGGTCTCACAGTCTTGCTTGGTCAGAGGGCTGATCCATGGAGAACCCTATTTAATCTTAAGCTGATTTGACAGCAGTAAAATCAGCCCCAACATTTTAATTATACATTCTAAGTGGAGGATATTCTAAGGATAAGTAGATTTGTAAAGAAATTCTATACTCATTCAGTGTTTATTGTTGCTATAAATAATTTTGGTATTATTATTTTAAAACTATATATTTTTCCAAGATAAACTGAACATGTTTTTACATCAGTGCTGTCAAAAAATAGGCTTTCTCTTGTAAGAAAGAAAAGATACGTGTAAAACAAATAATCTAAATAAAAATCAGGAAAATATATGCAAACTTTTGTTCTATTTTTTAGAATATGAATTTTCTAGTTCTTTTCTCTAAAAAGACCTGGAAGCAATGCAACCCAATATCAGTATGTATGCTTAGAGACAAAATTTTGATCCTTACATACTATTCCCCCATGAAAAGAATCAGTCATCTTTTGAGAAATGGCTGATCTCCTGTCTATAGCAGATAATGAACAAGATAAGCCTGGGATACTTTCTTGTTCAAGAATTCAAAGAAATTTAAAAATATTAATGCAGGCATGTTAAAATAATATAGGAACCAACATAAAGTTGGGGGAGGGTGCTCATATTGGCCACAAGTGAGAAAATTTAAGCACCAATATAGAGATGATTGCAGTTGATTGAAATAGTTAAGTTTATAAATTCATGAGAAAAGGGAAGAGTGAAGGAGAGACCTCCCTCCAAAAACAAAAAGGGGGAAAAAAAGGAGGGGAGAAAAGAGTACTGAATTCTCTATACTAGAAGATATTTATGAGGTTCAATAACAAAACATAGCATAAGGATTTTGTCTGGATCCTGATTAAAACAAAACCAACTACGACATGTTTTTTGCCATCAGAGGAACTTTGAATATGGACCAGGTATTTTACAATACCAATGAATTATTTTTCAGTTTTTTAGTTGGGATAATGGCATTAAGGTTATGTAAGAAAGTATATGTATCTATTTTTAAACACATAGTGAAATATGTAGGGATGATAGCATAATATATAGGATTTGCTTTCAACACTTGGATAAGAAGAAAGGAAGAAAAGTATACATAAAATAAGAGTGGCAAAAATAGTAATAAATATTGAGTTTGTGTTGGTAGATATTTTGGGAGTTCATTTACAATTATCTCAACTAATGCTTGGCTGAAAATTTCTAAAAACAGTCCTATGTTAGGCCAATTCTCTTGAATTATTAGCAGTTGAGAATGGTTTTCCACTTTACTAGAATACCCTTACTTTCTCACATTATGGAAAGTAAGAATGAGATAGGCAAATTTGCAGATAACCTTACTGCCCTAACTAGAGTCCCTTCTCCCAGGAATTTTGAATCGGGAGAGAAGGAAGAAATGAAGACAGGGAGAGAGAACGGTGATGAGTCTCTAGATATGGCTAGCCCTATAATAGCTGTGTACTGGTGACCATATTCTACCAGTAGGCAGGTGGAGAGAGAGCTGATCCAGAAAGAGAAAAGTAAATTAGACACATACAGAACAGGGTCAAGAGACAGTCCTGGTTGGTGTCCCCTTGGTTTTCATTTCCTAGATTAAGTGCTTTTTGAGTTCTGGCTACATGCTTGCCCTTGGGCTCTTTATTCTTGTAATTATCCACCCCTTAACCCCATCATAAGATAGTCTACATTAGTGTTTATTACATGATGCCAGTGGTATTTTATTAATCCAGCCCTATGTAACAAAGTCCATTGCCAATCCAAAGAAGTATTGGGTCAAGCTCATCAATGCCAACAGTGCTGGAGGAATTTTTTTGCTGATCAATTGAATTGTATTGCACCTGTTTTCTTAAAAAGTGCATTGTTGGGACAGACCATGTAGCACCTTCCACTTAATTCCTATTACTTATTTGGAGGTAGCAGCACATGGTGGTTTTATTCTTTTCATTTAACTTTGTAAACCATTCAGGGTGTATTTTATGTTAAGGGTAAGACAGGGATTTAAATAGAAAAAACCAGCCAATTATTATTGTTATTATTATTGAGACAGAGTCTTGCTCTGTTGCCCAGGCTGGAGTGCAGTGGCACAATCTTGGCTCACTGCAACCTCCACCTCCCGGGTTCAAGTGATTCTCCTGCCTCAGCCTCTCGAGTATGGATTACAGGCACATGCCACCATGCCTGGCTAATTTTTGTATTTTTAGTAGAGATGGGGTTTTACAATGTTGGCCAGGCTGCTCTCGAACTCACGGCCTCAAGTGATCCACCTGCCTAAGCCTCCCAAAGTGCTGGGATTACAGGTGTAAGCCACTGTGTCTGGCCAAAACTAGCCAATTATATCAGAACCATTTCATAAGTGTATTAGGTTCTTCTACAGTGGAATCTCAATATTTCTGAACAAATGAGGACTATAAGGACTGAAGCTGAGGCAAGTGTCTAGCCCAATTAAAAGAAAATAACACATTGTATATATGTATCAAAATATCACATTGTACCCCATAAATACGAACAAATATTGTGTCCATTTAAAAAACTGAGTGAAAGATACAGAGATTTCCCATATGCTCTCTGCTACACACACACACACACACACACACACACACACACACACACACACACACACACGAAGAAGGAGGAAAGAAAGAACAAAAGAAAAAAAGCCAGGAAGCAAACAAGAAAGAACGAGAGAAAGAGATATGGTTAGCTTTGTGCACCTACCCAAATCTCATCTATCTCATCTTGAATTGTAATCCCCACATGTTGAAGGAGAAACCTGGTGGGAGGTGATTGGATCATGGGGGTGGTTCTTCCATGCTGTTCTTGTGAAAGTGAATAAGTTCTCATGAGATCTGATGGTTTCATAAGTGTCTGGCATTTCCCCTGCTTGTACTTCTCTCCCCGGCTACTGTGTGAAAAAGGTCCTTGCTTCCCCTTTGCCTTCCACCATGATTGTAAGTTTCCTGAGGCCTCCCCAGACATGTGGAACTGTGAGTCAATTAAACTTCTTTCCTTTATAAATTACCCAGTCTCAGGAAGTTCTTTGTAGCAGTGTGAGAATGGAGAAAGAAAGAAAAAGAAAAAAAAGGAAAAGAAAAGAAAAGAAAGAAAGAAAGAAAGAGAGAAGTGGTTAGCAAATGTGATCATGTGATCAGCATGGGGAACAAAGAGAGTTTAATCTATTAGCTGTTCATGCTGCAGAACAGGACTTAATGTTCTCTTTTGCCTTCCTCTTAACTCCTTGTGATCTTCAAGGCAAACCAGGTCAGTCCTGCCACCATGAAACCTCTTGCTCAGCTTCTCCTCTTTCTCCTCCAGTTTCAGAAAGGTGAGTGAGTCAGAGGCTCCTTCCCTGACCTCCCAGGGGGTAGGAAGTCTACACAGGCACAGCCCAGCCAGATATTTTCAGAACTGAGACCTCATATTAGGGAGATTGGGGGACAAGAAGATAGAAGACATTGAGAGACTCCTGGACATGGGAAAGACTGACTAGGGAGTGAATGAGGGCAAGGAGGAAAAGGAAAAGAGAAAAATCTAAGGTACATAGAATAATGACATTGTGAAAGTCAGAGTTGGAAGCATTCTGAAAAGCTCTGCATTTTATCTCCCTTGTTTTAAAAAAGAAGAGAAAAGGACTGGAAGAATCAACAGGCTTCCCCAAAGCTGCACATCTCAATAGAGGCAGGATCAGGACTAAGAAGCAGGTGTCCTGTATGTCATCTGAGATCTTTATATCACATACCTTTGAGATACCAGAACTGCAGTGACAGTGAAACTCCAGTTCTGTGGGGCAGAAACATTTCAGAAAATAGGAAGTTGTGAGAGTTGAAATCTCAAACTGAAAAAAAAAGAGGGACCAGGCAGGGCAAGGCTGGCTTCTGACTTCCCCAGTGGTCTCCATTCTGGTCTTCCAGGGCCAATAGCTCTCAGGGGAACACAACCCCAGAGACAGGGATGAGTGATCCTAGCTGGAAGGATCCCTGGGGTGATCACTGGAGATCCCAGCAGGAAGGAGAGTTTAAGCATTGCCCACTTTGAGCTCCGGCCACAACACCACTGCTAATACCTGTTTATGTCCAACATTCTTGTGGGCCCCAACATAGGGGAGCTATGACTGACTGGGAGACTTGTGGGGAGGGACAATTGTCAGGGACATTTTGTAGCCTTTTCCTTCTGTGTTCACAGGGAATCTAGTTTCACAAAGCAGCTCAACCCCATTGATGGGGAATGGGGTTCTGGGGGAGTCAGTAACTCTTCCCCTGGAGTTTCCTGCAGGAGAGAGGATCCAGTTCATCACTTGGCTTTGCAATGGAACATCTTTTGCCTTCCTAGAACCCTATGAAGGCAAAAGTCCAAAAATCTACGTGACTCATCCGAAATGGCAAAAGCGACTGAGCTTCACCCAGTCCTACTCCCCGCAGCTCAGCAACCTGGAGATGGAAAACACAGGCTTTTACAGTGCCCAGATAGCCACAGAGACCTCTGCAAAGCTGTCCAGTTACACTCTGAGGATATTCAGTGAGTAAGGGCATAGAGGACCAGGTCCCTACTGGTAAGGGTGAGTGGGCTACCCACTAAGCCTGGCGGGCTGTATGACCCTTGGTAAAGGCGGTCTCCCAGTTTCACTTTTTGTCCGTCCAGAACCTTTCCTAGGTAGATTCTTTTTCTTTTCTCTCCTTATTCTTTTTTGTCCTTCTTCAGTCTGGCAGCCCCTGGCTGTGGTTGTGGCTGGCTGAAAAACATACAACTTACCCCTTCCTTTATGCCGGTGCTCAAGAGTTGGAAATGAAAGAGTCAGAGATCTTTGCATTAAAGGGGTCTGGATTTCTTGCTGAGTTCTTACTCCTTGATGATCTGAGTCTTCTCCTAGCATGACCTGGAAAGGTCCTTAATTGCTATTTGTGTCTTTTAAAATTACTGTTTCAAAACAGAGCAGCTGCCAAGGCCTCAAGTTAGAGTGGATTCTATCATCTCTGAAAATGGGATCTGTAATGCCATCTTGAGGAGTTCTGTGGAGGAAGGAGGAGAGACCATCACATATGAGTGGACATCAATGGGACCAGGGGCTGCTGTGTCCCACGTGGGGTCAGTCCTCTATGGCTCCTGAAGTCTTCATGACCTGGATTGGATCTACACTTGCACAGCTCTGAATCCTGTTAGCTACAGCAACTCTACTCTTATCCTTGCTGCACAGCTTTGTGCAAGTAAGAGTCCCCTTCTGGTCTCTCTAGCACCCCTTGGAAATGTTTTGTCTGGTCTCTGTAGCACCCCTAGGAAATGTTTTGGGGTGAGGGCACAGCAGCCCTTGTCACCTGCCAACAACCCTCATTCGACTTACACACATGTGCTCTGTCCTCTCTCATTCTACTTTCTCTCTTTCAGGTTCCAAGGCAGCTGAAGGCACCTATTGCCCAGTGAAATGGATTTTCCTGGGGAACAGGCTTCTTCTCCTTGTGTTCCTTGGTGTCCTACGAACTTGGCATATTCAGGCACAGGTGCTCAGCAAACCCTTGAGGCCTAACTCAGGGTAATAAGAGGCCACCAGTACCCCAGGAGAGCCAGGCTGTGCCCAACTGAGGCCATTACTTTTCTGTGGCTCAATTAAATTACATTTATTGACCCGTACTCTTTTCAAGGTGAAGTACTATGGATTGTCAAAGGCCATTGGGATAAATTTTTTTATTTTGTCATGTCTGAGCCCATGTACATGCTTATTTTTTTTTTTAAAAAAGAAGAAGTTTGGTCAAGAAGAGATAAAATAACTGCACGAACACCATATGTTATCTATTCTAAGCATATTTTTTCTCCACAATTTAAGGTTTCTGAAATCAAGATAAGTCATAATATAAATGTATACAGCTAAAAGGAATAGGATGTTTTTCTCCCAAAATATCATTATTAAAATGATCTGTTTTTTAAAATTCAGTGGTGTCTTCTGTTGATAGAGATGTAAATTAGTACACTATTATGGAAAAACAGTATGAAGGTTCCTAAAACAATTAAAAGTAAAACTACCATTTGATCCAGCAATCCTACTACTGGGCATATATCCAAAGAAAATTACATATCGAAAGGATATCTGCACTCTCATGTTGATTGCAGCATTATTCACAATAGCCAAGATATGGAAGCAACCTAAGTGTCCATCAGTGGATGAATGGATAAAGAACATGTGGTATATATACACAATGGAACACTATTCAGCTTTTATTTATTTATTGAGATGGAGTCTCACTCTGTTGCTCAGACTGGAGTGCAGTGGTGTGATCTCAGCTCACTGCAACATTGCCTCCCGGGTTCAAGCAATTCTCCTGCCTCAGCCACCCGAGTAGCTGGGATTACAGGCACGTGCCACCATGCCCAGCTAATTCTTGTATTTTTAGTGGAGATGAGGTTTCAACATGTTGGCCAGGCTGGTCCTGGCTCCCGACCTTGGGTGATCTGTCTGCCTCGGCCTCCCAAAGCGCTGAGATTACAGGTGTGAGCCATTGAACCCAGCCAGCTTTTAAAAAGAAGAAAATCTGTCATTTGCAATGGCATAGGTAGACCTGGAAGACCTTATGTTAAGTGAAATAAACCAGGCACAGAAAGATACATACTACATAATCTCACTCATATGTAGAATCTAAAATAGTTAAACTCATAGAAGTAGAGAGTAGAATAGTGGTTACCAGGGGCTGGGATAGTTGGGTATGATGTTGGGGACATGTTGCTCAAAGGATACACAATTTCAATTACGAAGAAGCTCAAAAAATCTATTGTACAATATGGTCACTATAAGTTAATAATATATTTCAACTTAAATAAAAATTTAAAATATCTTAAGAAGCAATACAAATCTGTTCAATATTTATTAGAACTAGATAGTTCAAGGGGCAGTTCCAAGATGGCTGAATAGGAACAGCTGCAGTCTACAGCTCCCAGCATGAGCGATGCAGAAGATGAGTGAGTTCTGCATTTCCAACTGAGGTACTGGGTTAATCTCACTGGGGACTGTTGGACAGTGGGTGCAGGACAGTGGGTGCAGCGCACCAAGCATAAACCAAGGAAAGGGGTGACAGACGGCACCTGGAAAATCGGGTCACTCCCACCCTAATACTGCGCTTTTCCGATGGTCTTAGCATATGGCACACCAGGAGATCATATCCCATGCCTGGCTTGGAGGGTCCTACACCCACGGAGCCTCACTCATTGCTAGCACAGCAGTCTGAGATCAAACTGCAAGGTGGCAGCGAGGCTGGGGAAGGGGAAACCACCATTGCTGAGGCTTGAGTAGGTAAACAAAGTGGCAGGGAAGCTTGAACTGTGTGGAGCCCACCGCAGCGCAAGGAGGCCTGCCTGCCTCTGTAGACTCCACCTCTTGGGGCAGGGCATAGCTGAACAAAAGGCAGCAGAAACTTCTGCAGACTTAAATGTCCCTGTCTGACACCTTTGAAGAGAGTAGTGGTTCTCCCAGCACGCAGCTTGAGATCTGAGAACAGACGGACAGCCTCCTCAAGTGGGTCCCCGACCCCCGAGTAGTCTAACTGGGAGGCACCCCCCAGTAGGGGCAGATGGACACCTCACACGCCAGGTACTCCTCTGAGACAAAATTTCCAGAGGAACAATCAGGCAGCAACATTTGCTGTTAACCAATATTCACTGTTCTGCAGCCTCCACTGCTGACACCCAGGCAAACAGGGTCTGGAGTGGACCTCCAGAAAACTCCAACAGACCTGCATGCAGCTGAGGGTCCTGACTGTTAGAAGGAAAACTAACAAACAGAAAGGACATCCACACCAAAACCCCATCTGTACGTCACCATCATCAAAGACCAAAGGTAGATAAAACCACAAAGATGGGGAAAAAAAACAGAGCAGAAAAACTGAAAATTCTAAAAATCAGAGCGCCTCTCCTCCTCCAAAGGAATGCAGCTCCTCACCAGCAACGGAACAAAGCTGGATGGAGAATGACTTTGATGAGTTGAGAGAAGAAGGCTTCAGATGATCAAACTACTCTGAGCTAAAGGAGGAAGTTCAAACCCATGGCAAAAAAGTTAAAAACCTTGAAAAAAGATTAGACGAATGGCTAACTAGAATAACAAATGCAGAGAAGTCCTTAAAAGACCTGAAGAAGCTGAAAACCACGGCACGAGAACTACGTGACAAATGCACAAGCTTCAGTAGCTGATTCAATCACCTGGAAGAAAGTTTATCAGTGATGGAAGATCAAATGAATGAAATGAAGCAAGAAGAGAAGTTTAGAGAAAAAAGAATAAAAAGAAATGAACAAAGCCTCCAAGAAATATGGGACTATGTGAAAAGACCAAATCTACGTCTGATTGGTGTACCTGAAAGTGACCGGGAGAATGGAACCAAGTTGGAAAACACTCTGCAGGATATTATCCAGGAGAACTTCCCCAATCTAGCAAGGCAGTCCAACATTCAAATTCAGGAAATACAAAGAATGCCACAAAGGTACTCCTCGAGAAGAGCAACTCCAAGACACATAATTGTCAGATTCACCAAAGTCGAAATGAAGGAAAGAATGTTAAGGACAACTACAGAGAAAGGTGAGGTTACCCACAAAGGGAAGCCCATCAGACTAACAGCGGATCTCTTGGCAGAAACTCTACAAGCCAGAAGACAGTGGGGGCCAATATTCAACATTCTTAAAGAAAGGAATTTTCAATGCAGAATTTCATGTCCAGCCAAACTAAGCTTCATAAGTGAAGGAGAAATAAAATACTTCACAGACAAGCAAATGCTGAGAGATTTTGTCACCACCAGGCCTGCCCTACAAGAGCTCCTGAAGGAAGCACTAAACATGGAAAGGAATAACTGGTACCAGCCACTGCAAAAACATGCCAAAATGTAAAGACCAGCGATGCTAGGAAGAAACTGCATCAACTAACGAACAAAATAACCAGCTAACATCATAATGACAGGATCAAATTCACACATAACAATATTAACCTTAAATGTAAATGGGCTAACTACTCCAATTAAAAGACACAGACTGGCAAATCGGATAGAGTCAAGACCCATCAGTGTGCTGTATTCAGGAAACCCATCTCAGGTGAAGAGACACACATAGGCTCAAAATAAAGGGATGGAGGAAGATCTACCAAGCAAATGGAAAACAAAAAAAGGCAGGGGTTGCAATCCTAGTCTCTGATAAAACAGACTTTAAACCAACAAAGATCAAAAGAGTCAAAGAAGGTCATTACATAATGGTAAAGGGATCAATTCAACAAGAAGAGCTAACTATCCTAAATATATATGCACCCAATACAGGAGCACCCAGATTCATAAAGCAAGTCCTTAGAGACCTACAAAGAGACTTAGACTCCCACACAATAATAATGGGAGACTTTATTTTTTATTTATTTATTTATTTTTATTGACACTGAGTCATAGGATGCGTAATCTTTATGGGGACATCTATCTGCCTCATGACATGCTTATTATAGATTTCTGTGAATATCTTTTTTTTTTTTTTTTAGTATTTATTGATCATTCTTGGGTGTTTCTCGGAGAGGGGGATATGGCAGGGTCACAGGATAATAGTGGAGAGAAGGTCAGCAGATAAACACGTGAATAAAGGTCTCTGGTTTTCCTAGGCAGAGGTCCCTGCGGCCTTCTGCAGTCTTTGTGTCCCTGGGTACCTGAGATTAGGGAGTGGTGATGACTCTTAACCAGCATGCTGCCTTCAAGCATCTGTTTAACAAAGCACATCTTGCACCGCCCTTAATCCATTTAACCCTGAGTTGACACAGCACATGTTTCAGAGAGCACAGGGTTGGGGGTAAGGTTATAGATTAACAGCATCCCAAGGCAGAAGAATATTTCTTAGTACAGAACAACATGGAGTATCCTATGTCTACTTCTTTCTACACAGACACAGTAACAATCTGATCTCTCTTTCTTTTCCCCACATTTCCCCCTTTTCTTTTCGACAAAACCACCATCGTCATCATGGCCCGTTCTCGATGGTCGCTGTCTCTTCGGAGCTGTTGGGTACACCTGCAGAAAGGCTGTCACTTCACACTTGGAAGATTGCACAGTGGCCAGGCAGAGGCGCTCCTCACTTCCCAGACGGGGCGGCCAGGCAGAAGCGCTTCTCACTTCCCAGACAGGGCGGCCGGGCAGAGGCGCCCCTCACTTCCCAGATGGGGCAGCCAGGCAGAGGCGCTCCTCACATCCCAGAAGATGGGCAGCCGGGCAGAGGCGCTCCTCACCTCCCAGACGGGGCAGCCGGGCAGAGGCGCGCCTCACCTCCCAGACGGGGCAGCCGAGCAGAGGCGCTCCTTACATCCCAGACGATGGGTGGCTGGGCAATAATGGGAGACTTTAACACTCCACTGTCAACATTAGACAGATCAACAAGACAGAAAGTTAACAAGGATATCTGGGAATTGAACTCAGCTCTGCACCAAGCGGACCTAATAGACATCTACAGAACTCTCCACCCATTCTCCATCCATACAGAATGTATATCAACAGAATATATATCAGCAGAATATACATTCTTCTCAGCACCACACAGCACTTATTCCAAAATTGACCACATAGTTGGTAGTAAAGCACTCCTCAGCAAATGTAAAAGAACAGAAATTATAACAAACTGTCTCTCAGACCACAGTGCAATCAAACTAGAACTCAGGATTAAGAAACTCACTCAAAACCACTCAACTACATGGGAACTGAACAACCTGTTCCTGAATGACTACTGGGTACATAACGAAATGAAGGCAGAAATAAAGATGTTCTTTGAAACCAAAGAGAACAAAGCCACAACATACCAGAATCTGTGGGACACATTCCAAGCAGTGTGTAGAGGGAAATTTATAGCACTAAATGCCCACAAGAGAAAGCAGGAAAGATCTAAAATTGACACCCTAACATCACAATTAAAAGAACTAGAGAAGCAAGAGTAAACACATTCAAAAGGTAGCAGAAGGCAAGAAATAACTAAGATCAGAGCAGAACTGAAGGAGATAGAGACACAAAAAACCCTTCAAAAAATCAATGAATCCAGGAGCTGGTTTTTCGAAACGATCAACAGAATTGATAGTCTGCTAGCAAGACTAATAAAGAAGAAAAGAGAGAAGAATCAAATAGATACAATAAAAAATGATAAAGGGGATATCACCACCAATCCCACAGAAATACAAACTACCATCAGAGAATACTATAAACACCTCTATGCAAATAAACTCGAAAATCTAGAAGAAATGGATAAATTCCTCGACACATATACCCTCCCAAGACTAAACCAGGAAGAAGTTGAATCTCTGAATAGACCAATAACAGGCTCTGAAATTGAGGCAATAATTAATAGCCTACCAACCAAAAAATGCCCAGGACCAGAAGCATTCACAGCCGAATTCTACCAGAGGTACAAGGAGGAGCTGGTACCATTCCTTCTGAAAGTATTATCAATAGAAAAAGAGGGAATTCTCCCTATCTCATTTTACGAGGCCAGCATCATCCTGATACCAAAGCCTGGCAGAGACACAACAAAAAAAGAGAATTTTAGACCAATATCCCTGATGAACATCGATGCAAAAATCCTCAATAAAATACTGGCAAACCGAATCCAGCAGCACATCAAAAAGCTTATCCACCATGATCAAGTGGGCTTCATCCCTGGGATGCAAGGCTGATTCAGCATACGCAAATCAATAAACGTAATCCAGCATATAAACAGAACCAAAGACAAAAACCACATGATTATCTCAATAGATGCAGAAAAGGCCTTTGACAAAATTCAATGACTCATGCTAAAAACTCTCAATAAATTAGGTATTGATGGGACATATCTCAAAATGAAAAGAGCTACCTATGGCAAACCCACAGCAATATCATACTGAATGGGCAAAAACTAGAAGCATTCCCTTTGAAAACTGGCACAAGACAGGGATGCCCTCTCTCACCACTCCTCTTCAACATAGTGTTAGAAGTTCTGGCCAGGGCAATCAGGCAGCAGAAGGAAATAAAGGGTATTCAATTAGGAAAGGAGGAAGTCAAATTGTCCCTGTTGCAGATGACATGATTGTATATCTAGAAAACCCCATCGTCTCAGCCCAAAATCTCCTTAAGCTGATAAGCGACTTCAGCAAAGTCTCAGGATACAAAATCAATGTGCAAAAATCACAAGCATTCTTATACACCAATAGCAGACAGAGAGCCAAATCATGAGTGAACTCCCATTCACAATTGCTTCAAAGAGAATAAAATACCTAGGAATCCAACTTACAAGGGATGTGAAGGACCTCTTCAAGGAGAACTACAAACCACTGCTCAAGGAAATAAAAAAGGATACAAACAAATGGAAGAACATTCCATGCTCATGGATAGGAAGAATCAATATCGTGGAAATGGCCATACTGCCCAAGGTAATTTATAGATTCAATGCCATCCCCATCAAGCTACCAATGACTTTCTTCACAGAATTGGAAAAAACTACTTTAAAGTTCATATGGAACCAAAAAAGAGCCCGCATTGCCAAGTCAATCCTAAGCCAAAAGAACAAAGCTGGAGGCATCATGCTACCTGACTTCAAACTATACTACAAGGCTACAGTAACCAAAACAGCATGGTACTTGTACCAAAACAGAGATATAGACCAATGGAACAGAACAGAGCCCTCAGAAATAAATAATGCCACATATCTACAACTATCTGATCTTTGACAAACCTGACAAAAACAAGAAATGGGGAAAGGATTCCCTATTTAATAAATGGTGCTGGGAAAACTGGCTGGCCATATGTAGAAAGGTGAAACTGGATCTCTTCCTTACACTTTATGCAAAAATTAATTCAAGATGGATTAAAGACTTAAATGTTAGACCTAAAACCATAAAAACCCTAGAAGAAAATCTAGGCAATACCATTCAGGACATAGGCATGGGCAAGGACTTCATGTCTGAAGCACCAAAAGCAACGGCAACAAAAGCCAAAATTGACAAATGGGATTTAATTAAACTAAAGAGCTTCTGCACAGCAAAAGAAACTACCATCAGAGTGAACAGGCAACCTACAGAATGGGAGAAAATTTTTGCAATCTACTCCTCTAACAAAGGGCTAATATCCAGAATCTACAAAGAACTCAAACAAATTTACAAGAAAAAAACAAACAACCCCATCAAGAAGTGGACGAAGGATATTAACAGACACTTCTCAAAAGAAGACATTTATGCAGCCAAAAAACACATGAAAAAATGCTCATCATCACTGACCATCAGAGAAATACAAATCAAAACCACAATGAGACACCATCTCACACCAGTTAGAATGGCAATCATTAAAAAGTCAGGGAACAACAGGTGCTGGAGAGGATGTGGAGAACTAGGAACACTTTTACACTGTTGGTGGGACTATAAACTAGTTCAACCATTGCGGAAGTCAGTGTGGCGATTCCTCAGGGATCTAGAACTAGAAATACCATTTGACCCAGCCATCCCGTTACTGGGTATATACCCAAAGGATTATAAATCATGCTGCTATAAAGACACATGCACGCATATGTTTATTGTGGCACTATTCACAATAGCAAAGACTTGGAACCAACCCAAATGTCC
Organism: Pan paniscus; assembly: GCF_029289425.2. Taxonomy (NCBI): domain Eukaryota; kingdom Metazoa; phylum Chordata; class Mammalia; order Primates; family Hominidae; genus Pan; species Pan paniscus. The sequence continues at coordinate 87,331,069 of NC_073249.2, read as the reverse complement.
AACAATGATAGACTGGATTAAGAAAATGTAGCGCATATGCACCATGGAATACTATGCAGCCATAAAAAAGGATGAGTTCATGTCCTTTGTAGGGACATGGATGAAGCTGGAAACCATCATTCTCAGCAAACTATCACAAGGACAAAAAACCAAGCACCACATGTTCTCACTCATAGGTGGGAATTGAACAATGAGAACACATGGACACAGGAAGGGGAGCATCACACACTGGGGCCTGTTGTGGGGTGGGAGGAAGGAGGAGGGATAGCATTAGGAGATGTACCTAATGTAAATGAAGAGTTAATGGGTGCAGCACACCAACATGGCACATGTATACATATGTAACGAACCTGCACATTGTGCATATGTACCCTAAAACTTAAAGTATAATAATAAAAAAAAGAACTAGATAGTTGAGACTATTTCATAAAATAGCATTTAACTGCTTTGAAAAGGCAATAAGTAGCCCCAATAGGTGCGAAAATATTCAGAATCTGCTAATCCCATCCTAGCATTAGGAAATTCATCAAGATTAAAATTTTCATCATAAATATCAAGTGAAGGCCAGGTGTGGCAGCTCACACCCGTAATCCCAGCATTTTGGGAGGCCGAGGCAGGCAGATCACCTGAGGTTGGGGGTTCAAGACCAGCCTGGCCAACATGGCGAAACCCCATCACTACTAAAAATACAAAAATTAGCTGGGCATGGTGGTACACACCTGTGATCCCAGCTACTCGGGAGGCTGAGGCACAAGAATCGCTTGAACCTGGAAGACAGAGGTTGCGGTGAGCTGATATCGTGCCACTGCCCTCCAGCCTGGGCAATAGAGTGAGATTCCATCTCAAAAAAAAAAAAAGAAAAGAAATATCAGGTCAATATAGTCAATATTAAAAAATTTTTTTTAGTTTATTGCAAAGAGATCTGTAGGTAGGAAGCAAGATGAAGTACCTTAATACTTTCTTACTAGCTGGTGAAGGTGGGCTACATGTACAATTGAAGATAAATAATATTCTGGGTGGAGTGGCTCACGCCTATAATCCCAGCACTTTGGGAGGCTGAGGCAAGTGCATCACTTGACCTCAAGAGTTTGAGACCAGCCTGGGCAACATGGTGAAACCTTGTCTCTACAAAAAAATACAAAAATTAGCTGGGTGTGGTGGTATGCACCTGTAGTCCCAGATACTTGGGAGGCTCACTTAAGCCCAAGAGGTCAAGGCTGCAGTAAGCTGTGATCGTACCAGTGCACTCCAGCCTGGGTGACAGAGTAAGACCCTATCTCAAAAAAATAAAAATAATAAATAATAAAGTACATGAAATCACAGAGAGTAGTTATCACAATGGTGGAATATATCGTGTAAAAATAATCTAACAAATATAATTTCTTTTTTTTTTTTTTTTTTGGCTCATTTCGCTGTTTTATGTATATTTGTTTTTTTTTTTTTTTTCTTTTTTATTGATCATTCTTGGGTGTTTCTCGCAGAGGGGGATTTGGCAGGGTCACAGGACAATAGTGGAGGGAAGGTCAGCAGATAAACAAGTGAACAAAGTTCTCTGGTTTTCCTAGGCAGAGGACCCTGCGGCCTTCCGCAGTGTTTGTGTCCCTGGGTACTTGAGATTAAGGAGTGGTGATGACTCTTAACGAACATGCTGCCTTCAAGCATCTGTTTAACAAAGCACATCTTGCACCGCCCTTAATCCATTCAACCCTGAGTGGATACAGCACATGTTTCAGAGAGCACAGGGTTGGGGGTAAGGTCACAGATCAACAGGATCCCAAGGCAGAAGAATTTTTCTTAGTACAGAACAAAATGAAAAGTCTCCCATGTCTACCTCTTTCTACACAGACACAGCAACCATCCGATTTCTCAATCTTTTCCCCACCTTTCCCCCCTTTCTATTCCACAAAACCGCCATTGTCTTCATGGCCCGTTCTCAATGAGCTGTTGAGTACACCTCCCAGATGGGGTGGTGGCCGGGCAGAGGAGCTCCTCACTTCCCAGTAGGGGCGGCCGGGCAGAAGTGCCCCTCACCTCCCGGACGGGGCGGCTGGCCGGGCGGGGGGCTGACCCCCCCCACCTCCCTCCCGGACGGGGCGGCTGGCCGGGTGGGGGGCTGACCCCCCACCTCCCTCCCAGACAGGGCGGCTGGCCGGGCAGAGGGGCTCCTCACTTCCCAGTAGGGGCGGCCGGGCAGAGGCGCCCCCCCCCCACCTCCTGGACAGGGCGGCTGGCCGGGCAGGGGGCTGATCCCCCCACCTCCCTCCCGGACGGGGCGGCTGGCCAGGCGGGGGGCTGATCCCCCCACCTCCCTCCCGGACGGGGCGGCTGGCCGGGTGGGGGGCTGACCCCCCCACCTCCCTCCCGGATGGGGCGGCTGGCCGGGAGGGGGGCTGACCCCCCCACCTCCCTCCCGGACGGGGCGGCTGGCCGGGCAGAGGGGCTCCTCACTTCCCAGTAGGGGCGGCCGGGCAGAGGCACCCCTCGCCTCCCGGACGGGGCGGCTGGCCAGGCGGGGGGCTGACCCCCCCACCTCCCTCCCGGACGAGGCAGCTGGCCGGGCAGAGGGGCTCCTCACTTCCCGGTAGGGGCGGCCGGGCAGAGGTGCCCCTCACCTCCCGGACGGGGCGGCTGGCTGGGCGGGGGGCTGACCCCCCCACCTCCCTCCCAGACGAGGAGGGAGGATGCTCCTCACTTCTCAGACGGGGTGGCTGCCGGGCGGAGGGGCTCCTCACTTCTCAGACGGGGCGGTTGCCAGGCAGAGGGTCTCCTCACTTCTCAGACAGGGCGGCCGGGCAGAGACACTCCTCACATCCCGGACGGGGCGGCAGGGCAGAGGTGCTCCCCACATCTCAGACGATGGGCGGCCGGGCAGAGACGCTCCTCACTTCCCAGATGTGATGGCGGCCGGGAAGAGGAGCTCCTCACTTCCTAGATGGGATGGCGGCCGGGCAGAGACGCTCCTCACTTTCCAGACTGGGCAGCCAGGCAGAGGGGCTCCTCACATCCCAGACGATGGGCCGTCAGGCGGAGACGCTCCTCACTTCCCAGACGGGGTGGCTGCCAGGCAGAGGCTGCAATCTCGGCACTTAGGGAGGCCAAGGCAGGCGGCTGGGAGGTGGTTGTAGCGAGCCGAGATCACGCCACTGCACTCCAGCCTGGGCGCCATTGAGCACTGAGTTAACGAGACTCCGTCTGCAATCCCGGCACCTCGGGAGGCCGAGGCTGGCGGATCACTCGCGGTTAGGAGCTGGAGACCAGCCCAGCCAACACATCGAAACCCCGTCTCCACCAAAAAAATACGAAAACCAGTCAGGCGTGGCGGCGCACGCCTGCAATCGCAGGCACTCGGCAGGCTGAGGCGGGAGAATCGGGCAGGGAGGTTGCAGTGAGCTGAGATGGCAGCAGTACCGTCCAGCTTTGGCTCGGCATCAGAGGGAGACCGTGGAAAGAGGGGAGAGGGGAGAGGGGGGAGGTAGCTCTATCTACCACACAGTCCTTCTCTGAATGTATATCACAAATATAATTTCTTATAACAAATATTGTGCGTGAATAGTCTTGAGATTAAGGAGACATAATACCGTCACATAAAGATATCTCAAGGAAACTTCTGGTAACCAAAATTTGCCAAAACGCATTTCCTTCATAACAAAATAATGGTACGTATAAATGTGATAATAAAGGATTTAACCCTCATTTGCTTAATGTTTACATTCTTACTGCCTCCAAGGGGATGATCTTGTAATTACGTCCCCATGTTCATCCTTATATAACAAGATGTAATGACCAGCTCAGTGCTTTGTCAATCTCAAAATACAATAACAGGACTTTTCCTAATTTTTCTAGGTTCCTTATTAAGTTGTTAAATTACATTTTTTGACTCTGGCTTTTGTTACAAAACTGAATTAGGAAATATAGGGCTCCTAATTTTGTTTCCCCTATAGCCTGAGGATGTTTTGCCATATATGAATCACTGCAAATTTGAAAACGTGATTTTTTTTTTTTAAATTATACTTTAAGTTCTAGGGTACATGTGCACAACGTGCAGGTCTGTTACATATGTATGCTTGTGCCAGAAAACATGACTTTTAGGCAAGTGTATTATTAGGCAAATTGCTTGCCATTAAATTTTCATTGTAATTTTCTATGTAAATTTTCATAGTCTTCTCAACAAATGATGCTTGATCAATTGGATATAAATATGTCAAAAAACTTTGATCAATTTCCTATACAATATTGTAAAATTAACTCAAAATGAATTATAAGCATAAAAGTAAAATCAGAAAGTATAAGACTTCTAGAGAGAAACAGGAAAAATTATTTGTGATCTTGGGTTAGGCAAGAATTTTGTGGATAATAACAAAAGCACAATCCATAAAAGAAAAATTTGAGCTTCTGCTTTTTTTTTTTGAGACGGAGTCTTGCTCTGTCGCCCAGGCTGGAGTGCAGTGACGTGATCTCGGCTCACTGCAAGCTCCGCCTCCCAGGTTCACGCCATTCTCCTGCCTCAGCCTCCCGAATAGCTGGGACTACAAGGCGCCCGCCACCACGCCTGGCTAATTTTTTGTATTTTTAGTACAGACGGGGTTTCACTGTGTTAACCAGGATGGTTTTGATCTCCTGACCTCGTTATCCGCCCGCCTCGGCCTCCCAAAGTGCTGGGATTACAGACGTGAGCCACCGCGCCCGGCCAAGCTTCTGCTTTTTGAAAGAGAATGAAAAGACAAACCACAGACTAGGAGGAAATATTTACAAATCCTATCTCATAAAGTACTTGTATCCAGATTATATAAAGAACACCCAAAGATGCTGTTAATCTATAACCTTATCCCCAACCCCGTGCTCTCTGAAACATGTGTTGTGTCAACTCAGGGTTAAATGGATTAAGGGCGGTGCAAGATGTGCTTTGTTAAACAGATGCTTGAAGGCAGCACGCTCGTTAAGAGTCATCACCACTCCCTAATCTCAAGTACCCAGGGACACAAAGACTGCGGAAGGAAGGCTGCAGGGACCTCTGCCTAGGAAAACCAGAGATCTTTGTTCACGTGTTTATCTGCTGACCTTCTCTCCACTATTATCCTATGACCCTGCCACATGCCCCTCTCCGAGAAACACCCAAGAATGAACAATAAATACCAAAAAAAAAAAAAAATAGCCGGGCATGGTGGCGGGTGCCTGTAGTCCCAGGTGTGAACCTGGGAGGCGGAGCTTGCAGTGAGCCGAGATCGTGCCACTGCACTCCAGCCTGGGTGACAGAGCGAGACTCTCAAAAAAAAAAAAGAAGAACTCAATGGATGTTTGCTATGTCTCTCTTCTCTAAGCTACACCATATTTAGGATCTTTTAATTACAGTGAGGCAAAGCATAAAATAAAATGGCTGGGTGTGGTGCTCACATCTGTAATCCCAGCACTTTGGGAGGCTGAGGCAGGAGGGTTGCTTGCAGCCAGGAGTTTGGGACCACACTCTCTACAAAAAATAAAAATAAAGAAATAAACACCAAAAACAAAAAACAAAAAACACGCAAAACTCAATTTTAAAAAGACAAGCAATTAAAAAGTGGGCAAAATATTTGAATAGGGATGTCAGAGAAGTGGTTTTCATGCGCATTTGCCTAATGACTAAAGTGTTGAACAACTTTTCACGTGCTGGCAAATAAGCACATGAAATGCACATGAAAACCAGATGAGACACCACTCCATACATATGATAATGTCTAAAATTACGGTGAGCAGACCAACTATTTGGTGATGGTGTGGAGGAACTGGAGCACTCATATACTGCTGGTAGAAATACAAAATGGTACAACTGCTTGGAAAAACATTTTAGATATTTCTTAAAAAGTAACACATATAACATGATTTAGCCATTCCACTTGTAGGTATTTACACAAGAGAACTGAAAACATATGCCTATACAAAGAGTTATATGGAAATATTCATAGCACTTTTTATTTGTAATAGCCTCAAACTGGAAACCACCTAAATGCCCATCAACAGATGAATGATTAAACTGTGGCACATTCATCTGATAGAATACTGCTCATAAACTAAAAGGAAGAAACTACGGACATATGCAAAAACATAGATGTACCTCAAAACTATTCTGAGTGAAATAAACCAGACAAAAAATGAACATGAATTTAATTATTTTATTTATTTTTTTATTTTTATTTTTATTTTTATTTTTTGAGACGGAGTCTCGCTCTGTCGCCCAGGCTGGAGTGCGGTGGCTCACTCGGCTCACTGCAAGCTCTGCCTCCTGGGTTCATGCCATTCTCCTGCCTCGGCCTCCTGAGTAGCTGGGACTACAGGCGCCTGCCACAACACCCGGCTAATTTTTTTTTTGTATTGTTAGTGAGATGGGGTTTCACCGTGTTAGCCAGGATGGTCTCGATCTCCTGATCTCATGATCTGCCTGCCTTGGCCTCCCAAAGTGCTGGGATTACAGGTGTGAGCCACCAAGCCCTGCCTTAATGATTTAATTTATATAATGTTTTGAAAATGCAAACTAATCTATCATGATAGAAAGCAGATTAGTGGTTGTCTGGGAATGAGGGGGTTGAGAGTGGGAAGGAGGAAAGATTCCACTACGGCATAGGGAAGCTTAGGAGTGATGGGTATGTTTAGATTCTCGTTCCTAATGATGGTTTCACAGGTGAAAACCTGTGAAAACTTAATCATTGTACACTTTCCACAGGGGTAGTCTACAACATGTCAGTTGTACCCCAATAAAACTGTAAAGGAATGGAAAGAGCATCAGTGACCCACAGAGAAATCTCAAGGAGTCTAATATGTGTATTTGGAGTCCCCTAAGGTGAAGAGAGTGGAAAGACATAAAACAATATTTGAAGAAATAATGAACAAAATTTTCCTAATTTGATGAAAACTATAAATCTACAGGTCCAAGAAGCCCAATGAAACTCAAGCCAGATACACAAACACACACACACACACACACACAAAGACACACACTAAGGCATGCCATCACCTATAAGACTGCATAAAGTAGCCATAAAAATTTTACAAGAATACACGTCTGTAATCTCAACACTTTGGGAGATGGAGGTAGGTGGATTGTTTGAGCCCAGAAGTTGGAGAACAGCCGGGGCAACATGGCAAAACCCCGTCCCCGTCTCTAAAAAAAATTTTTTTTAAAAATTAGCTGAGCATGGTAACACACACCTGTAGTCCCAGCTACTAGAGAGGCTGAGGTGGAAGGATCACCTGAGCCCAGGAGGTTGAGGCTGTAGTGAGCCGTGATTGTGCCATTGCACTCCAGGGCAACAGAGCAAGACCCTGTTTCAAAAAACCCCCACAATTTATACAAATACTTACAAATAAACAGATATGTAAGGTGTATGTGGAGGAAGAGAGGAGAATGGGAGTGGGAAAGATGGATGAATAAAATGAAAAAGAGGCTTTTGGTGGATCAATGAAGATAATGTGCCACAGAAGGTGTTTAATGAATTAACTTGACCCTCTGTGGCTGAGGCCAAAATATCGACATAAGCAGGAATTTGGAGTAAAGGTTCAAACAGAAGAAATATTATGAAATAGCTAATGCTTTGACAGCAATTACAACGTGTAAGGAACTGTTATAAGTGGCTTGCACATATTAACTCACTGAATGTACACAATGCTACAATGTAGGAGTTCTTATTACCATCATCCCTGTGCTTGGTTTTTTGTTTGTTTGTTTGTTTGTTTTTGTTTTTTTGAGATGGAGTCTTGCTCTGTCACCCAGGCTGTAGTGCAGTGGCGCAATCTCAGCTCACTGCAACCTCCGCCTTCCGGATTCAAGCCACCGTGCTCGGCACATCTTCCCTGTTTTAAAGATAGGGACAGGGCCGGGCGCGGTGGCTCACGCCTGTAATCCCAGCACTTTGGGAGGCCGAGGCGGGCAGATCACGAGGTCAGGAGATCGAGACCATCCTGGCTAACATGGTGAAACCCCGTCTCTACTAAAAATACAAAAAATTAGCTGGGCCTAGTGGCGGGCGCCTGTAGTCCCAGCTACTTGGGAGGCTGAGGCAGGAGAATGGGGTGAATCCGGGAGGCGGAGCTTGCAGTGAGCCAAGATTGCGCCACTGCACTCCAGCGCGGGCGACAGAGCGAGAGTCCGTCTCAAAAAAAACAAAACCAAAAAAAAAAAAAGAAAAGAAAAAGATAGGGACAGTTGGCCGGGCTCAGTGGCCCACGCCTGTAATCTCAGCACTTTGGGAGGCCAAGGTGGGCAGATCATGAGGTCGGGAGATCGAGACCATCCTGGCTAACACGGTGAAACCCCGTCTCTACTAAAAATACAAAAAAATTGGCTGGGTGTGGTGGCGGACGCCTGTAGTCCTAGGTACTCGGGAGGCTGAGGCAGGAGAATATGGCGTGAACCCAGGAGGTGGAGCTTACAGTGAGCCGAGATTGCACCACTGCACTCCAGCCTGGGCAACAGAGCGAGACTCCGTCTCAAAAAAATAAAAATAAATAAATAAATAAAATAGAAATAAAATAAAGATAGGGACACTGAGGCACCAGCAGAGTAAATAATTTTCCCAAGATGCACAATTAATAAATGGTAGAACCAGGATTTGGATCCAGATGAACTGTTTCTAGAGTCTAATTTCCTCAGCTACTATACAATATAGGTTTGCAAGAATTTCCAGGAATAACAAAACGATGGGATTTTAAGCCCATTTTATCCAAATCTTTAATGACAAGGTAACTCAACAAGTAGAAGAAATTAGGAACATGCCAAGAAACTGGCACATGTGTATCATGTGTGTAGAGCACTGTTTTCTTGAGTGCAGCAGATATCAAGATAAAAAGGCTACAGTTGAAAGGGCACGGTGGTTCATTCCTGAAATCCGAGCACTTTGGGAGGCCAAGGTGGGTGGATCGCTTGAGGTCAGGAGCTCAAGACCAGCCTGGCCAACATGGTGAAACCTGTCTCTACTAAAAATATAAAAATTAGCCAGGTGTGGTGGCGTACATCTGTAATCCCAGCTACTCAGGAGGGTGAGGCGGGAGAATTGCTTGAACCTGGGAGGCAAAGGTTGCAGTGAGCCATGATTGCACCACTGCACTCCAGCCTGGGTGACACAGTGAGACTCTGTCTCAAAAAAAAAAAAAAATCGTCAAAAAAAACACCTCATAATAAAGAAGAGGGTACAGACTGAGCTGCCTCATAAAAGGGATGGGGCTGTACGGTTGGTATCAGGAAGGGATCACAGGCACAAAATACTACATCTAGTTTGGGAGAGTAGAAAATACTTTGCAAGAGAGGCATTTGAGATTAATATTGAAAGATGGGAGGAGACTGAGTAGGTCAGAGAAGGATTTTAGATAATAGGGCAATATAATTATCATTTATGGAGTGTCTCTTATGTTCCAGGTACTATATATCACTGAATACCCCTAACAACTGTAGGGGGTAGGCATGGTTACTCCCATTATTCAGATGAAGAAGCAAGCCATTATTATTTTCCCTGATCTTATTCTCTCTCTGAATGTTACCACTATACAAGTAGTCTTCCAAAATAGAAAACTGGAGATTATTAAAATTTCTTCTCATTCATCCCTATAGCCAATGACTAAATCATGTTCTTTTCATTACCTAAATAGTCTTATATCCATTCCTTCTCACCCATCCCTATGGTATGGTTTGTTTAATTTTATTTATTTATTTATTTATTTTTGAGATGGAGTCTCACTCTGTTGCCCAGGCTGGAGTGCAGTGGCACAATCTTGGCTCACTGGAAACTCCGCCTCCTGGGTTCAAGCGATTCTCCTGCCTCAGCCTTCTGAGTAGCTGGGATTATTGGCGTGCACCACCACACCCAGTTAATTTTTGTGTTTTTAGTAGAGGTGAGGTTTTACCATGTTAGCCAGGCTGGTCTCGAACTCTGACCTCAAATGATTCACCGACCTCAGCCTCCAAAGTGTTGGGATTACAGGTGTGAGTCACCACACCCGGCCCCTATGGTATAGTTTAAATGCATGGTTTCCTCATCTTTTTTCAATAATTCAATCACCTTTTGGCTAAGCCCTATCTCTAGTTTTACCCCCTCCCAATTCACCAGAATGATCTTTGTGAAACAAAAACTGATATCTATTTCCTTACTGGGATGTATGAGTTAGGGTTGTTCATGTTTCACATAATAGAAACCTTATCTCAAACCTATTCAGTAAGGAAACTCAACCAGAAAACTTCTTGGCTCATGTCATGGGAAGTTCAGAGAGAAGGTAGCGTTTGCTTAATCTAGGCTCCAGCACCATTTCCCTGCAATTCTCTCATGTCTGTCTCTCCACTATCAGTTTCGTTCTTCAGGCTAGTTGAAAGGTATCCACAGTAGTTTTGGCACTCACACTTATAGTATGATGTCCAGTGAGAGAGGAAAAACTGCCCCTTCTTGTGTTTCAGTCTTGGGAGTTAAAAAATTTTATCTGGAAACTGTCAGAAAACTTAAATTGTATTAGCTCATATTTCACCATATGTACAATTTCTGACCCTATCTCTCTGGTTAAGGGAATGCCATCCAGGGATGGGTTCAGGTCTGAGATCCTGAGCCAATCACTGACAAGGAGCATGGGATTATTAAAGTAGCTTAGAGTATTCAGAATATGCTCCCAGAGCTGGGGGTTCAATCTTCCATACCACTTGGATGTTACACAACAGAAGTGGGTAAAATTGATGTTGAGTAGAAAATCATGGGGTCACTACATGGATAAGGTCCAAACTCTTTTGCCCAACTGACAAAGCCCTTTGAGTTTTGTCCTCTGCTTACCTCTCAGGACTCATTCCCTGCCATTCTCCTTTGCACACTTAAAATTGAGCCATATTGAACTACCTGTACTTCCTGAAAAAGAACATGCTTTTCCAGATGACCATACTTTTCATATATCTAGATCTACATTTGCATCTTTGCATACTTTCTACTTCCCGGAATGCCAGCCCCCTTTGACTAACTGATAAACACATCTTTCAACATCAAACTCAAGTGTCCTTTCCTATATGAAGCCTTCCTCGATCTCTTGGACAAATTTAACCAATGAGTCCTTTGTGCCATTGGTTACCTAGTTCACACTTCAAATATCTTTTCTTTCTTTCTTTCTTTTTTTTTTTTTTTTTTTTGAGACAGGGTCTTCTTGCTCTGTCTTCTGGGCTGGAGTGCAGGGCACTGTCATGGCTCACTGGAGCCTTGACCTCCTGGCTCAAGCAATCCTCCCACCTCAGCCTCCTAAGTAACTGGGATTATAGGCACACACCACCATGCCCAGCTAATTTTTTAGTTTTGTAAAGATGAATTCTTGCTATGTTACCTGGGCTGGTCTCAAACTCCTGGACCCAAGCTATCTGGCTGCCTCAGCCTCCCAGTGTTGGGATTATAGGTGTGAGCCACAGTGCCTGGCCCACACTTCAAATATTGTAGTTATCTCACTGATGCACAATTATTTGTTTTTGTTTTTGTTTTGGTCTCCTCAACTAGATTGCAAGCTTTTTAAGGACAGGTACTATATCTTCTGTTTTTTTCTACTGCCTAGTAGAGTTTCTAGCACATTCCAAATACTCATAAATATCTCTTGAATGAATGAAGCATGCCCTCAGCATCATTGTTTCCCCTCCTCCTTTAGGTTCCCCTTGCTTAGTGTCACCAGCCCTGGCCAGTCTCCCCAGTGCTACTTTGTTGGTGCCCAGATCTTGTCATTATCAGGCTTAGGTGTAAGATAAGACCTGTATTGGGTCTTACACCTAGGAGCTGTTACCTCTCTAGTAAGCTAACTCACCAGGTGAACAAAAACACTTATATGTGGTAACACTAAAAAGCTGGGAGACCGCCTCCTAGATTTGTGCTTGTTACTTCTTTCACCACATCCCTCAGTGATATGCCTCTATCTCTTTGTGTCTCTGATAGGCAAGAGAACAGGCTGCAAGACAGATTTAGGTCCCTCCGATATCTGGATTACTGGAATAGCCTCCTATTGTCTCTCTGCTTATAGTTTTGCTCTTTTTCCATCTATTCTCAACATAACCATCAAAGAGATCTTTTAACAGTTTAGTCAGGCAGGGTGCAGTGGTTCACACCTGTAATCCCAGCACTTTGGGAGGCCAAAGTGGGAGGATCACTTGAGCCCAGGAGTTCAAGACCAGCCTGAGCAATATGATGAAACCTTGTCTATACAGAAGATACAGAAATCATCTGGGCATGGTTGTGCACACCTTTAGTCCCAGCTACTTGGGAGGCTGAGGTGGCAGGATCGCTTGAGCTCTGGAGATGGATGCTGCAGTAAGCTGAGATCACACCACTGCACTTCAGCCTGGGTGGCAGAGACCCTTTCTAAAAAAAAAAAAAAAAAAAAAAAAAGTTTAATCAGACCTTGTTTTTCCTTTGCTCAAAACCCTGCAAATCATTTCCCCTTTCACTTACAGTAAAAGTCAAACGCTCTACTAGGCTACGAAGCCCTGATGATCTGTTCCACTGCCCCGCTCCTCTCTGGCCTCATCTCCTACCCTGCCTCTTGCTCACTCAGCCTCAGCCACCCTGGCTGCCCAGTCCCTCTTAAGCACACTTGGCGTGCCTCAGAAACAAAGCCTTCACACTGGCTGTTCTTGCTGCAGGATGGCTCCTTCTGCAGATTCACATAGCTAATTCTCTCACCTCCTTCAAGTCTTTGTTTAAATGCTGTCATCTCAATGAGTCCTGCCTAGATTGCTCCTCTGAAAATTGTAGCTCCCCTCACCCCACCTTTAGGCACTCTTGGTTTCCCTTACTGTGCTTTTTAAAATTAAAACATAATGTTTTATTAATGCACTTATAACTTTTGTACCTACTATATAATTTACTAACCTATTAAGAGTATTGTTTGTGTCTGAATTCTCTGGGTAGAACATAAGCTGAACGAAGTCAAGGACCTTAATTCTGTTCACTGATGTATCTCAAGTTCCTGGAACGGTGTCTGTTCTATGGACTCACCAAAAATACCTGTGAAATGAATGAATGAATAAATGAATGAACGAATTATGACAGCTTTAAATTATGAATTTATGAATGAATGTTCATAATTCATTCATTCATTATGAAGTGAATGAATGAATGATGACAGCTTTAAATATGCAGGTGGTTCTTTTGAGAACAAAAGGGACACGGATTTTCATAATTCAAGGATAGAGTACATTTCTGATACTTACAATGGGGAGTCAGATACTTATAATGGGGAGTTATGTTTACAGAAAAGCTCAAAGAAAAAAAATCCTGTATCTTTTTACCCAATTTTATCACAAGCTTATGAAATGTAGCTATTGAGCAGTGTTAGAATAGACATATGTTGTAATCACGGCTGTTAAGTATAAAATTATCTGAAATGAGAAAGAATATTCTGCCAAATCATTTACATATATTCTACACTCGCTGCATCCTCTTTAACACTTTAGAATCCAGATTCTATCTTTTTAACTGTTTCTAATAACAATATTTGTGCATATTTATACTCGGTCTGCTTCCAGCCTTTTTTTTTTTTTTAGCTCCCCAAGGCATCTGATAAAAACCTCTAGTTTAAGAACAACTTATTTAAGACAAGAACTCTATCTTAACACATTTTTTTTGCCCCTAGCACCTAACACACAATATGTACAGAGCAGGCATTCAGTAAATGCTAACTGAATGCAGGAGAGGAGTCTCACCATCCTCTAGGACATTTTCTGCATTATACCGCAAGAGTTACTCTTCAACATAATAGAGGTGTTTGGCTTTAGCATTCTTGAATGGTATCAACTCCAAATACATAAACTGTGAAACTTAAATATGTACATTGTGAAAATCAAATTTTTATCAAGATATGAAACACTACCATTATCCTTAAAATTTATTTGTGTCTCATCCCAGTCAATTTCTGCCCCAACCCGACCAGAGACAAACACATTTCTGATTTTTCTCACCGTAAATTAGTTTTGACCTTTGGAAAATGTCCTATAAGTGGAATCATAAGGTAAGTAATCTGTGTAAGTCTTTTGCTCAGTATAATTTTGCCAGTTATTTTGTTTAAGATATTTGGAATTATGCTCATGAGTGAGACAGGTCTATACATTTCCTTTCTTGAACTATCCTGGTTTTTGTATCAAGATTATGACTTATGTCCCCATGTTGCTCTCTTCCTTTTGTTTAATAGCTAATACAATGACTGGCACTTAGTAAGTACAGAAGAATATGAATAAACAAATGAATAAACAGAGCTATAATAATTACATAATTGCCTTGTTATAACAAGCTCCTAGTCTTTGTCAAATTCTATGGTGGTTCAAATGAAAATATCAATACCTTCAAAGTTAACACTGGAAAATTAATTTTGACCCGATCCCAATGATGAATTTGTTAATTATGATAATGTAATAGTATTTTAATAATAATAAACCATTGTTGTTAACTTACTGTGGCTTACACTAATAATTGCCACCCAATATCCACCTTCCTTACTAATTAACACCTTCCTTACTAATAGAATCCTGATTTTAAGACAATGATGTGCACAAAGAAAAAGAACTTCACACACCTAGCCTCTCTTGCAGCTAGGGGTGGCCACACTACACAGGTCTGGTAAATAAGACCTTGATACATAATTGGCAGGGAATTGCTGGGAAGTTGCTTGTCTCCCATAGACATTGCATCTTCTTCCCTGTCGTTTCCTTATTCACGTATGGAATACAAACATAAATTGAAGATGAATTAGCTATGTTGTACCCATGAAGCAACTGAGACAATGAAAACCAGGTGCTAATACAGATGCTCCTTGGTTTACGTCCCAATAAATCCATCGTAAATTGAAAATATCGTAAGTCAAAAATGCATCAGGGTGGGCACAGTGGCTTATGCCTGTAATCCCAGCACTTTAGGAGGCCGAAGCAGGAGAATTGTTTGGTCCCAGGAGTTTGACACCAGCTTGGGAAACACAGTGAGATGCCATCTCTCAGAAAAAAATTAATGTAGTACGCCTAACCTACAGAACACCATAGCTTAACCTAGCTTACCTTAAACGCACTGAGAACACTAATGTTAGCCTAGAGTTGGACAAAACCATCTAACACAAAGCCTATTACATAAAAAAGTTTTGAATATCTTATGTAATTTATTGAGTACTGTACTGTAAGTGAAAACACAATGGCTGATGAGTACTTGATATACGATTTCTACTGATGCATACCATCATGAAGTCCAAAATTTTTAAGTCAAGCCATCAAAAGTTAGGGTCAGTCTATATGTTAATTGGGCTATAGGCTAATTGGCTGTGACAAAGAGACTGAAAGTACAGTGTCTTAGATAAGAGAGTTTATTTCTCTGTCTCTAGAGTTTGCAATTCAGGCCTCTGCCATTCACGATGTGGCTTCCATCTCTGTGATGAATGCATTTTCTTCACCTTCACCATTTCATGGCCTTTGGGAAGGGGGGTAGAGACCAGGAAAGCACACACCTGGTTCTGATGATGTTAAGACCCAGAGGGGTACACATTATTTCCATTCATACCCCATTAGCTTCTACTTAGTCACATGACCTCACCGAGCTGAGAGAGAGGCCAGGAAATCCAGGTAAAATTCTATTAGTAACAGAAGAACAAGAGAATGGATGCAGAGGGACAGAAACAGGTCTACCTCACGAATACTGGCACAGCAGAAAGGCAGAAGGCTCCTGGGTCCCTAATGGCATAAGAGAAGTCCATTCTGGCTTTCTACTGCCTTCCCCCAGCCTTCTTGTTCCATAAGAAAAATAAATCTCTGTTTGATTAAGCATCTGTTACTATTCTTGTTTTTTATAAGATGTACTGTTTATTTGTTATAGCAGAATTGTTTTTTATTTTTGGTAAAATATGCATAACATATAGTTTACCATTAAAGCCATTTTTAGTTGCACAAGTAGATAATGTTAAGTACATTCACATTGTTGTGCAACCATTACCACCAACCATCTCTGGAACTCTTCTTATCTCGCAAAATTGAAACTCTATACTCCTTAAAAAACTCCCTAGTCTCTCCTTTCCCCAGCCCCTGGCAGCCACCATTCTACTTTCTGTCTCAATGAATTCGATTACTATAGGTACCTTATGTAAGTGGAATCACACAGTTTTTGTCTTTTTGTGATGGGCTCATTTTACTTAGTATTATGTCTTCAAGGTTCATTCATGTTGGAGCACATGTCAGAATTTTCTTCCTTTTGAAGGCTGAATAAAATTGCGTTATGTGCATACACCACCTTTTTTTTATCCATTCATCCACTGATGGACACTTGGGTTGCTTCCACCTTTTTGAACATTGTGAATAATGCTGCTATTAACATGGGTATACAATGGGTACACAAACACTGCTTTGGGACCCTGCTTTACATTCTTTGGGAGTATATAACCAGAAGTGAAATTGCTAAATCATATGATAATTCTATTTTTAACTTTTTGAGGAACCACATTCTGGTTTTCACAGCAAGTGGGCCATTTTACATTCCCACCAACAGTGCACAAGGATTCCAATTTCTCACAAACACTTGTTCTTTTTTTTTTATTTCTCTTTTTTTATGGTGGTCATCCTAATGGATGTGAGATAGTTAAGCCTCTGTTATTTGGATTCTCTCTTACATGAACCCAAATGCAGTTTCTGACTTATATGCCGTACAACATTGTGTAGGTATCACTAGATTTAATCTTCAAAATCCTAAGGCAACTACTATTATCCCCATTTTTCAGACAGAGAAACAGGGGGTTCAGTGACTTGCTTAAGGTTACACAGTTAGTAGAAAAACCAGGATTTGAAATTAGCTCTGAATATTTTTTGGAGGCCCTATTTTTAACAATTCTAATTGCCTCCCTGCTTTTTGTCTGGATTACTTTGTGATTATTTACTACATAAACTATTCGGTTCACTATTCTGCCTCGTTGCTGCAATGTAAAGAGTTGGTGAATGAAGAGGTGAGGTGGGCAGGGGAGCTGTGGAAGCATGTGGGAGAAAAAAGTTGTGGTCTTGGTTCTGCCTCTAACTGGTCTGAACCAGTCTTTCTGAGCTTCTGTTTCCTCATCCGCAAAACAAAGGAGTTTGATTAGATGATCTCCATGGTTCCCTCCAGCTTAACATCACTGATAGTTGCACTTCAAGGGGGATGGGAGTGCTAACGGGAGGGAAGACAAAACGAGAAAGTATTTGACTGAGGATAATTATTGGGGGCAATGAGAGTGAAAGTGAAGAACAGATAATTCAGTCAATGAAGCAGTGAAATAGGTAAAAGGGAGAAAGCCACACCTGGGAAAATCATCAGGTATGTCAAAATGTGTTGTGGGTCTCTTGTTTGTTAATAAAAAAAGAGAGTGTTTGGAATTAAAGAAATTGAAAAACACACAAAGATTGATCCCCTAGGTTCTGGAAGAATTATTTGATATTTAAAATCAGAGTCCTGGACATTCTTAAAGTTTGACATTTCTAGTTCTAGTCAATTCAGTTTGTGTTTTACCAGTCCTATTAGCTTAACATTCTTATTTTTTTCATTCTATTTACTTAAAATAAGGTATCTTGATTATTCCTCCATATTAATGGATTTCAAGTGATCCCCCTCATCAATGTAGAAATGTACCTGAAATATCCTAAGCCCATGGCTGTCCACATTTCTTGTATTAAGAGAAGCCTGCTGGCCAGGTGCAGTGGCTCTCACCTATTATCCCAGCATTTTGGGAGGCCAAGGTGTTAAGGATCACTTGAGCCCAGGAGTTCAATGTCAGCCTGGACAACATAGTGCGACCTCATCTCTAGAAAAAAAATTTTAAAAATTAGCCGGGCATGGTGGTACATTCCTGTAGTTCCAGCTACTTACGAGGCTGAGGTGGAGGGATGCTGATGTACCAAGAATATGTATATAAGAAGAAGAAAAAAACAAAAAAGAAAAGAAAACTAAAAGTCAGGTGTTCTTGACTTACTACACACAAATGTCTAAATTAGGATTTCAGCCAAGTTTCAGTGGAACCCAATGGAACCCCAATGGTCCAGCAAAAAATTGTGATTGAAAAACAAACCTATCATTTTTGGTACATTATACACTGCCCAATGCTAGTGCTCACAGTGATGGACAGTAACCCAAAACTATGTTAGCAATTACATTAAGAGGTCAACCTATGGGGTCAGCCCCATAGGTTGGCACAGGGTAAGGCCATGTTTATTTAGTTGGCTCATTGTCAGTTTTTGATGTGATAATTGGTGATTGCTATATTGCACAGAGGGAAGGACCGGAGACTGATGACATCAACCTCTCCCTCCCAAATTGTCTCGCCCAATCTCTCTTACAAGCTACTAAGCCACCAACTGCTTTTATGGGAGCAAATTTCATCAATGTAATAAAAACTCGGCCGGGTGTGGTGGATCAAGCCTGTAATCCCAGCACTTTGGGAGGCTGAGGCGGGAGGATCACCTGAGGTCAGGAGTTCAAGACTAGCCTGACCAACATGGCGAAACCCCGTCTCTACTAAAAATACAAAAATTAGCTGGGAGTGGTGGTGGGCACCTGTAATCCCAACTACTCCAGAGGCTGAGGCAGGAGAATCGCTTGAACCTGGGAGGTGGAGGTTGCAGTGAGCCGAGATCGCGCCATTGCTCTCCAGCCTGGGTGACAGAGTGAGACTCCATCTCAAACAAACAAACAAACAACTCACAGGGAATTTTTTATTCTAAAGGAGGGACATTTATGTGCCATGATTCAGCTACTCTTTGCAGTTTTGCCATTGTAAACATTGCAAAATGTGGATGATTTCGGTTGGAAGTAAACTGTATTGTGAGGTTTTCATATTTCTTTTTTTTTTTTTTTTTGAGATGGAGTCTCGCTCTGTCGCCCAGGCTGGAGTGCAGTGGCGCGATCTCCGCTCACTGCAAGCTCCGCCTCCCGGGTTCACACCATTCTCCTGCCTCAGCTTCCCGAGTAGCTGGGACTACAGGCGCCCGCCAGTACGCCCGGCTAATTTTTTGTGTTTTTAGTAGAGACGGGGTTTCACCGCGTTAGCCAGGATGGTCTCGATCTCCTGACCTCGTGATCCGCCCACCTCAGCCTCCCAAAGTGCTGGGATTACAGGCATGAGCCACTGCACCCGGCCTCATATTTCTTATAATATTCTCATTTATTTATAATGCTCTTCCATTTTAAATTAGCAATTATGTTTTACCAATATGTCTGATGGTCACATGTGGCATTTTTTGAAGTTGAGTTGTGAAAATGTTAGTGCTAGGCCTAGGCCTGTGGAAAGTTCTGCTAAGACTAGCAATAAAAAATTACTACCTTCTGAATCACTTCACTGTACTAGTACAATAATGGCAATGACAGAAGTTCATATTTAAAATGGAAGCTGATTATCAATAGGTTTTACATAGGATGATAATCCAAACTGTCCATTGTTGAATGCCTCCCAAACATATGTCCACATCCTAATTCCTGGACCTTATGAGTGTTGTCTTATTCGGAAAAAGGGTCATTGTGGATATGATAAAGTTAAGGATTTTGAAATGGGGAGATTATCTTGTATTATATGGATGGGCTCTAAAGGGAGTCAGGTGTTCTTATGAGAGGGAGGCAGAAGGAGAGTTGACACAGGAGACAGTGATGTGGAAATGAAGTAGAGTTAACAACCGCAGGTTCCAGGAATAACTTTAGGGGCCATTACTTAGCCTACCACATGCAGTAGGAAAAACTGGGAAGCTCAAACAATACAATAAATCCACATATTGATAACAAGTTATATGTCATTGAGGATATTTCGTGTAGAAAAAACTAGAGAATGGCCGGGCGCGGTGGCTCACGCCTGTAATCCCAGCACTTTGCGAGGCCAAGGTGGGTGGATCACAAGGTCAGGAAATTGAGACCATCCTGGCTAATACAGTGAAACCCCATCTCTACTAAAATACAAAAAATTAGACGGGCGTGGTGGCATGTGCCTGTAGTTGCAGCTACTTAGGAGGCTGAGGCAGGAGAATTGCTTGAACCCGGGAGGCGGAGGTTGCAGTGAACCGAGATTGTGCCACTGCACTCCAGCCTGGGTGACAGAGTGAGATTCCATCTCAAAAAACAAAAAAAAACTAGAGAACACAAATTTTTTTATTTAGGATGATAAGTCAACAGAGTTCAAATATAAATATGCGTAGCAGTTTTAGGATTTTAAATGATGGCAAGATTTGCTGGGCGTGGTGGCTCACCCCTGTAATCCCAGCACTTTGGGGAGGCCGAGGCAGGTGGATCACCTGAGGTTGGGAGTTTGCGACCAGCCTGACCAACATGAAGAAACCCCGTCTCTACTAAAAATACAAAATTAGACGGGCATGGTGGCGCATGCCTGTAATGCCAGCTACTTGGGAGGCTGAGGCAGGAGAATCGCTTGAACCTGGGAGGCGGAGGTTGCGGTGAGCTGAGATCACACCATTGCACTCCAGCCTGGGCAACAAGAGCGAAATTCTGTCTCAGAAAAAAAAAAAAAAAGATGGTAAGATTTAAGAAAATCTTTTCTGCTGCAAAGAACTGACTAAACAAGAAAAGGCCAGGAAATATGAAGTATTCATTTTTGTGTTTAAAAAGGAAGGTATGGGCAGGGTGCGGTGGCTCATGCCTGTAATCTCAGCACTTTGGGAGGCCAAGGTGGGCTGATTGTGGGACTTTGCATTGGAGCTTAGTGCTGCCCTGTCACAGTGGAAGACAACACAAGGCAGAATTCTGCCAGCACCCATGGTGGTAGCATTTAGATCAGCCCTGGCAGGAGGAAATTGAGTTCTGGCTGGCTCCACCACTGGCTGAGTAAAGTGGCCTGGGGCCCAGAACAAACTTGAGTGGTAGCCAGACCACTGGGACTACAGTCCCTGGGCAAGCGATGCTGCTGCACTGAGCCTGAAGGCAGTAGATTTGGTGTGTGTGACCCAGTGAGACACCAGGAGTGGTGACCAAGGTAGTGCCTGTATTATCCCTCTCCCAACCTCAGGCAGTACAGCTTAGGGAGAGACTTCTGCTTGGGCAAAGGTAGGGGCAGAGTACAGAGGACTTTGTCTTGCAACTTTGGTACCAGCTCAGCCATAGTAAAATAAAGTACCAAGCAGATTCCTGAAGCCACCATTTCAGGCCCTACCTCCCAGACAACATTACTAGGTACAGCCTGGGCCAGAAGGGAACCTGCTGACCTGAAGGAAAGGACCCAGTCTTTACAAGATTCATCACCTGCTGACTAAGAAGCCCTTGGAATTTGCATATACATCAGTGGTAGCCAGGCAGTAGTTACCATGGGCCTTGGGCAAGACCCATTACCGTACTGGCTTCAGGTGTGATACACAGCAGTAGCAGCTGTGGGGGTCACAGGAGTGCCTGCATCATTCCTTCCTCAATTTCAGGCAGCTCAGCACAGAGAGAGATTCCTTCTGATTAGCGGAAAGTGAGGGAAGAGAGTGAAAGACTTTGCCTGGTAATCTAGGGAATTCTCCTTGATCTTACTGAGGCCAACCAAGGTGATTCCTCTGAGTCTGCAAGAGTCACAATGTTACTGAGCTCGAGGGCACCCCCTAATGCTGATAATGGCTGCAGCGATCACAGTCTCACATGACAACACTCAACTCCCTTTCAATAGATGGAAAGTCTTCTCAAGAAAGACAGGTACAAACAAGCCCAGACTGTGAAGATTGGAATAAATACCTAACTCTTCAATGCCCAGATATTAATAAGCATCACAAGCATCGGGAACATCCAGGAAAATATGACCTCGCCAAATGAAATAAATAAGATACCACTGACTAATCCCAGAGTGATGGAGATATGTGACCTTTCATTTTATTTATTTATTTATTTACTTATTTTTAATTTTTTTTCTTTTCTTTTTGAGACAGAGTGTCGCTCTGTCACCCAGACTGGAGTGCAGTGGTGCAATCTCGGCTCACTACAACCTCCGCCTCCTGGGTTCAAGTGATTCTCCTGCCGCAGCCTCCCGAGTAGCTGGGGTTACAGGCATGTGCCATCATGCCCGGCTAATTTTTGTATTTTTGGTAGAGACAGGGTTTCACCATGTTGCCTAGGCTGTTCTTGAACTCCTGATCTCAAGTGATCTGCTTGCCTCAGTCTCCCAAAGTGCTGGGATTACATGTGTGAACCAACGCACCCAGCTATATGTGACCTTTCAGACAAAGACTTCAAAATAGCTGTCTTGAGGAAGCTCAATGAACGTCATGATAACACAAAGCAGAGAAGGAATTCAGAATTCTATCAGATAAATTTAACAAATAAATCAAAATAATTTTAAAAAATCAAGAAAAAGTGCTGAAGCTGAAAAATTCAATTGACAAACTGAAAAATGCATCAGAGTCTCTCAACAGCAAAATTCATGAAGCAGAAGAGAGAATTAGTGAGCTTGAAGACAAGTTATATGAAAATACACAGTCAAAGGAGAAAAAAGAAAAAAGAATAGAAAAGAATGAAGCATGCATATAAAACCTAGAAAATCACCTCAAAAGGGCAAACCTAAGAGTTCTTGGCCTTAAAGAGAAGTTAGAGATAATGATTGAGGTATAAAGTTTATTCAAAGAAGTAAAAACAGGCCGGGCATGGTGGCTCCTGCCAGTAATCCCAGAACTTTGGGAGGCCGAGGTAGGCGGATCATTTGAGGCCATGAGTTTGAGACCGGCCTGGCCAACATGGTGAAACACCATTTCTACTAAAAATACAAAAAATTAGCTGGGCCATGGTGGTGCACGTCTGTCATCCCAGCCACTCAAGAGGCAGAGGCACGAGAATCACTTGATCCTGAGAGGCAGAGGTTATGGTGAGCCAAAATCGCACCACTGCACTCCAGCCTGGGTGACACAGCAAGACCTGCCTCAAAAAAATAAAAAAAAAGTAACAACGGAGAACTTTTCAAACCTAGAGAAAGATATCAATATTCAGGTACAAGAAGGTCACGGAACACCAAGAACACTCAACCCTAATAAGATAGCCTCAAGGTATTTAATAATCAAACTCTCAAAAGTCAAGTATAAGAAAGGATTCTCTCACGCCTGTAATCCCAACACTTTGGGAGGCCGAGGCAGGCGGATCACGAGGTCTCACCATGGTGAAACCTCGTCTCTACCAAAAATACAAAAAATTAGCTGGGCGCGGTGGCGGGTGCCTGTAGTCCCAGCTACTCGAGAGGCTGAGGCAGGAGAATGGCATGAACCCAGGAGGTGGAGCTTGCAGTGAGCCGAGATCGCACCCCTGCACTCCAGCCTGGGCGAAGAAGCGAGACTCTGTCACAAAAAAAAAAAAGAATTCTAAAAGCAGTAAGATAAAATAAACAAACATATAAAAGAGCTCTGATACATCTGGTACCAGTCTTCTCAGGGGAAATCTTACAGGCCAGGAGAAAGTGGAATGACATGCTCAAAGGGCTGAAGGAAAAATTTTTCATTATGGAATATTATAAACAGCAAAAATATCCTTCAAACATGAAGGAGAAATAAAGTCTTCCTCAGTCAGACAAAAACTGAAGGATTTCATCAACACGAGACTAGTCCTACAAGAAATGCTAAAGGGAGTTCTCAATCTGAAAGAAAAGGGCATTAATAAACAACAAGAAATTATATGAAGGTATAAAACTCATTTATAATAGTAAGTACACAGACAAAAACAGGGTGGTATAACACTACAATTGCTTACATAAACCACTCATATCTTGAGTAAAAGGACTAAAAGAGACACGTATCAAAAACAATAACAACAACTTTTTAAGAGACAGATAGTATAAAATGTTACAGAGACAACAAAAAGTCAAAAAGAGGGTGGTGGTGTTAAAGTGTAAAGTGTTTTAGTTTTCTCTTTGCTTGTTTCTCTTTTATTGTAATCAGAGTTAAGTTGTCATTAGTTTAAAATCATGGATTGTAAGATATGATTTGGAAGCCTTATGATAACCTCAAATCAAAAATATGTAACAAATACATTAAAAGATAAAAAGCAAGAAGTTAAAACATATTACCAGGGAAAATTACTTTTACACAAAGGAAGGCAGGAAGGCAGGAACGAAGGAAAGGGAAGGGGAAGCGGAAAGAAGGAAGGAAAGACCAACAAAACAACCAGAAAGCAAATAAACAAAATGACAGTAGTAAGTCTTTACCTATCAATAATAACACTGAACATGAATGTCCTAAATTTTCCCGTCAAAAGACACATAGTGACCAGGTGTGGTGGCTCACGCTTGTAATCCCAACCCCTTGGAAGGTCGAGGCAGGTGGATGGCTTGAGCCCAGGAGTTCAAGACCAGCCTGGGCAACATGACAAAATTCTATCTCTACCAAAAAGAAAAGAAAGAAAGAAAGAAAAAATTAGCCTGGCATGGTGGTGTGTTCCTGCAGTCCCAGCTATTCAAGAGGCTGAGGTAGGAGGATCATTGGAGCCCGGGAGGTTGAGGCTACAGTGAGCTGTGATTGTACCACTGCACTTCAGCCTGAGTGACAGAGTGAGACTGTTTCGAAAAACAGAAAAAAAAAAAAAAGACATAGAGTGCTTAAATGAATAAAAAATAAGACTCAAAGTATATGCTGCTTATAAGAAACTCACTTCATCTACAAAGACATTCATAGACTGAAAATGAAGGGGTAGAAAAGGATATTCCATGTAAATGGAAGCCAAAAAAGAGCAAAAGTAGCTATATTTACATCAGATAAAATATATTTAAACATGAAAGTGTAAAGAGAGACAAAGAAGGTCATTACAAAATGATAAAGGGGCCATGCGTGGTGGCTCACACCTGTAATCCCAGCACTTGGGGAGGCTGAGGCAGGTGGATCACCTGAGGTCAGGAGTTTCGCCAACATGGTGAAACCCTGTCTCTACCAAAAAATACAAAAACTGGCCGGGCACAGTGGCCCATACCTGTAATCCCAGCACTTTGGGAGGCTAAGGCGGGTGGATCACGAGGTCAACAGTTCGAGACCAGCCTGGCCAAATGGTGAAACCCCATCTCTACTAAAAATACAAAAATTAGCTGGCCGTGATGGTGGGCACCTGTAATCCCAGCTACTTGAGGGGGCTGAGGCAGGGAGAATTTCTTGAACTTGGAAGGCGGAGATTGCAGTGAGCTGAGATCATACCACTGTGCTCTAGCCTGGGTGACAAAGCAAGACTCTGGTCCAAAAAAAAAAAAAAAAGGATAAAGGGGTCAATTCAGCAAGAGGAGATGATTGTAAGTATACATACACTCGACACTGGAGATATATAAAGTGAATATTATTAGCGCTAAAAGAAAGGCCTCGATACAATAATAGAAAGGCCTTGATACAGTAATAGCTGAAGATCTTAACCCCCACTTTCAGCACTGGACACATCATCCAGACAGAAAATCAACAAAGAAACATCCAGCCTAGGGGAGGGATAGCATTAGGAGAAATACCTAATGTAGATGACGGGTTGATAGGTGCAGCAAACCACCGTGGCACATGTATACCTACGTAACAAACGTGCACGTTCTGCACATGTATCCCAGAACTTAAAATATAATTAAAAAAAAAAAAAAGAGGTTGGGCTTGGTGGCTCACACCTGTAATCTCAGCACTTTAGGAGGCCGAGGCAGGCGGATCACAAGGTCAGGAGATCGAGACCATCCTGGCTAACACAGTGAAACCCTGTTGCTACTAAAAATAGAAAAAATTAGCCGGGCATGGTGGCACACACCTGTAGTCCCAGCTACTCGGGAGGCTGAGGCAGGAGATTCACTTGAACCCAAGAGGCGGAGGTTGCAGTGGGCCTAGATTGTGCCACTACACTCCAGCCTGGACAACAGAGCAAGACTCCGTTTTAAAAAAAAAGAAAGAAAGAAACATCCAACCTAATCTGCACCAAAACATGGACCTAAAAGACGTTTACAGAACATTTCATCCAACTGCCGGACGATACACATTCTTCTTGGCACATGAATCACTCTCAAGGACAGACCATATGTTAGACCATGAGACAAGTCTTAAAATTTTTTTTTAAATTGAAATCATATCAAGTATCTTCTCTAACCACAATGAAATAAAACTAGAAATCAAGAACAAGAAGAACTTTGGAAACTATACAAACATATGGAAATTAAACAATATGCTCCTGAAGGATCACTGAGCCAATGACAAATTAGGAGGGATATTAAAAAATGTATTGAAACAAATGAAACATGGAAACACAACATACCAAAACCTGTAGGATACAGCAACACAGTACTAAGAAAATTTTATAGCAATAAATGCCTACATCAAAAAACTAGAAAAACCTAAAAAAAAAAAAAAGTCGTATTACCTGACTTCAAATTATACTACAGAACTATAGTAACCCAAACAGCATGGTACTAGCATAAATATGGACACATAGACCAATACAACACAATAGAGAACCCATAAATAAATCCACACATTTACAGTAAACTCATTTTTGACAAAGGTGCCAAGAACATACATTGGGGAAAGAACAGTCTCTTCAATAAATTGTGCTGAGAAAGCTGGATATCCATATACAAAAGAATGAAACTAGACCCCTATCTTTTGCCATATACAAAATTGAAATCAAAATGGATTAAAGGCCAGGCATGATGGCTCACGCCTATAATCCTAGCACTTTGGGAGGCTGAGGTGGGCCGATCACTTGAAGTCAAGAGTTTGAGACCAGCCTGGCCAACATGGCGAAACCCTGTCTCTACTAAAAATTAGCCAGGCACGGTGGCATGCACCTGTAATCTCAGCTACTCAGGAGGTTGAAATGTGAGAATCGCTTGAACCCTGGGGGCGGAGGTTGCAGTGAGCCAAGATCATACCACTGCACTCTAGCCTGGGTGACTGAGTGAGACTCCAAGACTCCATCTCAACAACAACAACAAAAAAGATTAAAGACTTAAATCTAAGGCCTGAAACTATAAAACTACTAAGAGAAAATGTTGGCTAAACACTCCAGGACATTGATCTGGACAAAGATTTCTTGAGTAATACCTCAAAAGCATAGGCAACCGAAGCAAAAATGGACAGATGAAGCTAAGAAGCTTTTGCACAGCAATGGAAACAATCAACAAAATAAAGAGACAACCCACAGAATGGGAGAAAATGTTTGCAAACTACCCATCTGAAAAGGGATTAATAACCAGAATATATAAGGAGCTCAAACAACTCATTATGAAAAAAAAAATCAAATAATCCATTAAAAAGTAGGCAAAATATCTGAATAGATGTTTCTCCAAAGAAGACATGTAAATGATCAACAGGTATAAAAAGAAAATGCTCAACATCACTAATCACAGAAAAATGTAAATAAAAATTACAATAAGATATCATCTCACTCTGCCCAGTTAAAATAGCTTTTATCCAAAAGATAGGCAATAATGAATGCTGGTGAGCATGTGGAGAAAGAGGAACCCTTGTACACTCTTGGTGGAAATGTAAATTAGTACAACCACTGTGGAGAACAGTATGAAGATTCCTCAAAAAACGAAAAACAGAGCTACCATACCAGCTATCCCACTGCTAGGTATATACCTGAAAGAAAGGAAATCAGTATACGGAAGGAATACCTGCACTCCCATGTTCATTGCAGCACTATTCACAATAGTCAAGATACAGAATCAACCGAAGTGCCCATCAGTGGATGAATGCATAAAGAAATATGGTACATGTGCATAATAAAATATTATTTGGCCATTCAACAGAAAGAGATCCAATTATTTGCAACAACATGGATGAACCTGTAGGGCATCATGTTATGTGAAATAAGTCAGGCACAGAAAGACAAATTCCACATGTTCTCTCTCACAAGTGGGAGTTAAAAATTATTTTAAATGAACTCTTGGAGACAGAGTAGAATGATGATTACTAGAGGATGGGAAGGGTAGTAGGGAGGGGATGCAAAAATACAGTTAGATAGAGTAAGTACAAAGATACAGTTAGATACGATAAATAAGATCTAGCATTCATAGCACAATAGGGTGACTATAGTTAACAATAATCTATTGTAAGTTAAAAAATAACAAAAATAGTGAAATTTGAATGTTCCTAACACAAAGAAATGATAAATGCTTGAGGTGATGGATACCCCAATGACTGTGATTTGATCATTTCACATTATATGCTTGTTGCAAATCATCATATGTACCCCATAAATATATACAACTATTATGTGCCCATAATAATTAAAAATTTAAAACTTTTTTTTCTTTTTTTTGAGGTGGAGTCTTGCTCTGTCGCCCACGCTGGAGTGCAGTGGCGTGATCTCAGCTCACTGCAACCTCCACCTCCCAGGTTCAAGCAATTATCCTGCCTCAGCCTGCCAAGTTGCTGGGATTACAGGTGCCCACCCCCACACCTGCCTAACTTTTTTTTAATTTTTAGTAGAGGTGGGGTTTCACTAAGTTGGCCAGGCTGGTCTCCAACTCCTGTTCTCAAGTGATCCTCCCACCTCTGCCTCCCAAACCGTTGGGATTACAGCCGTGAGCCATTGCGCCCGGCCAAAATTTAAAGCTTTTTGAAAATCAGAAAGAACTGCATAACAAAATTGAACAGTATTTTGTCTTCTTTCAATCCAAGTGTGTGACTTGGTAAGGGATTTTTTTTTTTTTTTTTTTTGAAACGGAGTCTCGCTCTGTCTCCCAGGCTGGAGTGCAGTGGCGCGATCTCGGCTCACTGCGAGCTCCGCCTCCTGGGTTCACACCATTTTCCTGCCTCAGCCTCCCGAGTAGCTGGACTACAGGCGCCCACCACCACGCCCCGCTAATTTTTATATTTTTAGTAGAGACGGAGTTTCACCGTGTTAGCTAGGATGATCTTGATCTCCTGACCTCGTGATCCAACCTCCTCGGCCTCCCAAAGTGCTGGGATTACAGGCGTGAGCCACTGCGCCCACCAGGGATCTTTTTTTCTAATGCGTCTACTCTTGGCTTTGAGAGACAAGAAAGAGCTCTGTAAGGTATAATCTGTTCATATACAAAAGATGAGATTTACTGACCTGCTCCTAGACAAGTTCTGGAATTTGGTAAAATGAAAATATCCTGCTATTCATAGAAAAACAATAATTTGCTTCAGTTTTTTTTGGTTGTTGTTTGTTTTTTTGTTTTTTGAGACAGAGTCTTGCTCTGTTGCCCAGGTTGGAGTGCAATGGCACAATCTTGGCTCACTGCAACCTCCACCTCCCGGGTTCAAGCGATTCTCCTGCCTCAGCCTCCATAGTAGCTGGGATTACAGGTGCCCACCACCACGCCCAGCTAATTTTTGTATTTTTAGTACAGATGGGGTTTCACCATATTGGCCAGGCTGGTCTTGAACTCCTGACCTCAAATAATCCACCCGCCTCAGCCTCCCAAAGTGCTGGGATTACAGGAGTGAGCCACCACACCTGGCTTTGCTTCAGTTTTTAACTACTTAAATCCATTAGAATTTTTTATAGTATAGAAAGTATGAAGAGTAAAGACAGAAATTGTCTCATTTTACTGGAAAATGAAATCCATGTATGCTTATCTTAAACTCAGAATTCAATATTCAGAATTAAACTTCAACTCAGAATTATTTGTGCAATTAAAAACAAGCCTAAGTTTCACATTAAGGAAGAAAATTTTTTTTCATTTTTAGCCTCAAAAATAACAATTTTGGCTGGGCATAGTGGCTCACGCCTCTAATCCCAACATTTTTGGGAGGGTGAGGCAAGAGGATTGCTTGAGGCCAGGAGTTTGAGACCAGCCTGGGCAACATAGCAAGACCCTATCACTATTATTAAATAAATGAATAAATAACACTTTTATGCAAGAAATCAATACATGTATATAATGACTTTGTCACTGCCACGCTTACATTTAAGCTTGATCATGTCACTCAGTAAGAAAATGTTCTCAAGTCTTGTACAAAATTGTATCTTATACTAGATTTTTATTCATATGGGTTTTGTTTATGATTTTCATAGCTTACCTATTCAATAAGTGTTAATAAAATTTTATGTGGTGAATAATATTAATCAAAATAAATGTGCAGTCTTTGTTTAAGCTAAATCAACCAAGCCTACCT
This sequence comes from Pan paniscus, assembly GCF_029289425.2. Lineage (NCBI taxonomy): Eukaryota > Metazoa > Chordata > Mammalia > Primates > Hominidae > Pan > Pan paniscus. The sequence goes on along the minus strand of NC_073249.2, from coordinate 87,301,071 downwards.
TTAGAAAAAAATCAAACACCATTTTGGCTTGTCAGTTATTTAACAGAAATTTGTCATCTGCCTTCTGAATTTTATTTTATTTTATTTATTTATTTATTTATTTGTTTGTTTGTTTATTTATTTTATTTTGAGACAGAGTCTTGCTCTGTCACCCAGGCTGGAGTGCAATGGCGTGATCTTGGCTCACTGCAGCCTCTGCCTCCCAGGTTCAAGTGATTCTTCTGTCTCAGCCTCCCGAGTAGATGGGATTACAAGTGCCCACCACTTAACCCTGCTAATTTTTGTATTTTGAGTAGAGATGGGGTTTCACCATGTTGGTCTGGCTGGTCTTGAACTCCTGATCTCAGGTGATCTGCCCGCTTTTGCCTCCCAAAGTGCTGGGATTACAGGTGTGAGCCACCATGCCCAGCCTGCCTTCTAAATTTTAAAAATTCATGAAAAGAAAGAGATTAATTTTTAAAAAGGTAAGTTAAGCTTAACTACCGATTTTTTTCCCAGAAAGGTTGGCTATAAAGTAATTATTAGTTTTAGATAGGGTGAAGAACTACTTTTGCCCATCAAATATGTTATAATATACCCCATTAATATCTTACATAGTAGAAATTTATTATAAGACTTTTAGACCCACTTGGATAAGGTAAAAAATCAAGCACATTTCAACAAAGGAAAAACTAAAGTTTTCTCTATTTATACTAATGACTTAGATTATAGTTATCCTTTGTAAGGAGGGAGAACCACGCAAAAGGTATACTAATAAGTCAGCCAAAATAAGCAGATCTATAGAAAACTAACATTGTCTACTAAACAACATTGACCATCATCTACAATTTACTGATAATGTAAGCCATAGATTTAATAATTTTTATGTAGGGTTTCCTTGAGACTTGAAGATTATTATAAGCATTCCTCCAGGGTAAGGAGATTGAGAAATGTTAGGGAGAGTCTAGTTACGAGTCAAAAACCACAACAGTAATTGGAGCAGGAAAAACTTTCAAAAATGGAATTATTAAGAAGTGAAAGATGGTTAACTAAAAGGTATAAAAGGGGATTTCACAAAATACAGGAATGGCAAATACAGGAAACAGCTACCATCCATAGGGTTAAGGGAGAAGATATCTAAGGAGGAAACTAAGAATTTGGAAGAAGATACTCATCCCATAAGGTCAAGACTCAGATCTTGTTAGAGTGTGGCTACAGTCCAGCCTGGTAGGCAACAGAAAGTTTTCTGGAGTCCTGGTGGGCCAGGAAACTGAGGGTAGGTCTGTTAACACCCTCTGCTAAGAACTGAAGGCCAGGCTTTGGAATTGTCCTGCTGCCACTTGGAGAGATGGCTGAAAGCTTTATTAAGAGAAGAGCAAGATTTTGGCGGGGAGGGGAAAGAAGAGGTTTTCCTTGCCTTTGCTCAGCCATATAACATTAAAGGATTTTTAAAAATTGTGTTGCTATTCCTCATGAGGATTGGGATGTGCGATAGGCAGAATACTAATCTATCCTTTTCTATGGCACACCAATTTTTTTTTTTTTTTTGCCTAACTCCTACCAATACTGTCTATATTATAACACAGCTCCAGCACAATGAAAAAAAAAAATAAAACAATACATCTCTCTCTGTCTATTCCTCTCCAAAGGAATAAATACAATATAAAAATCTATAAAAAGATATATTAAAATATACAATACCATATTATAATAGAACATAGTAATTTAGCAAATGACTTAGTATTACATCACACAAGAACCCATGAAACAAAAAGGATTTAATGGAAACCTGCCCAGACTGTAAGAACTAGAACAGTAATTCATAAGCAGAAAAGAAAATGTTCAGAGGAAAAGCTGTTGGCATTTGAAAGACTAATGCAGCTCTTAATGCAAATTAATAATGAATGCAGTTAGTTTGTGACACCATGTAAAATAGTGACAAGTGATGGTGTAAAACAATCTGAGTTTATATATCTTGTTTGTGATTTCCATTATTTCAGGATCAGGAGTAAAAACAATGTTTTTGAATATAGAGACAATTCTCGATTATCTATAATCACACAGTTTCTGGATTATCAAGGTCCTTAAATTTTCCTTGGTTTTGCTAACCATCTTTTTTTTATATATATATACTTTAAGTTCTAGGGTACGTGTACACAATGTGCAGGTTTCTTACATATGTATACATGTGCCATATTGGTGTGCTGCACCCATTAACTCTTCATTTGCATTAGGTATATCTCCTAATGCTATCCCTCCCCCCTTCCCCCACCCCACGACAGGCTCCGGTGTGTGATGTTCCCCTTCCTGTGTCCAAGTGTTCTCATTGTTCCATTCCCACCTATGAGTGAGAACATGCGGTGTTTGGTTTTTTGTCGTTGCGATAATTTGCTGAGAATGATGGTTTCCAGCTTCATCCATGTCCCTACAAAGGACATGATCTCATCCTCTTTTATGGCTGCATAGTATTCCATGGCGTATATGTGCCACATTTTCTTAATCCAGTCTATCACTGATGGACATTTGGGTTGGTTCCAAGTCTTTGCTATTGTGAATAGTGCACACGTATGTTTATTGTAGACCATCTTTTCACTGTTTATTGCCACTCTCGCCAGAAGATGGAGAACAAAGTAAAGAGGTTGTGAAGTCCAAATGACTCAAATGTCACCATCACTGAAAGTGGCTTTTCTCAGCATTAGTTGGTGCTGGGAGAGAAAGGGAGGTTGGTGCTGGGAGAGAAAGGGAGGAACAGAAGATGTTGAAATAAATTCCCTGGCCGGGCATGGAGGCTCACGCCTGTAATCCCAGCACTTTGGGAGGCTGAGGTGGGCAGATCACGAAGTCAGGAGTTCGAGAGCAGCCTGGCCAACATAGTGAAACCCCATCTCTACTAAAAATGCCAAAAATTAGCCGGGCGTGGCAGCACCCACCTGTAATCCCAGCTACTCAGGAGGCTGAGGCAGGAGAATCGCTTGAACCAGGGAGGTGGGGGTTGCAGTGAGCCAAGATCGTGCCACTGCACTCCAGCCCAGGCAACAGTGCAAGACTCCAACTCAAAAAAAAAAAAAAAGAGAAAGAAAGAAAGAAAAAAGGAGAGAAAGAAAGAAAGAAAGAAAGAGAGAAAGAAATGCCCTGCTCTGCCTAGTGCCCTTTTCTTTTGCCTCTTCTTCCCCCACCACCTTTGCCTCTCCCTCATCCTTCCCGTCTTTCATCCTTTAGTACCCTTCAATTCTACATGAAACAATCTTGGTCCAGGATTGATAATTAGAAAAAAAACAGCTGAAGACTTCCCTACCTGGAAGAAGGATAAGGTCCCTAGGTTCTGTAGTGGGTGAGCTGCGGGCCTGGGTTCTTCCTTCAGATGTTACAGATGCTTCTGCTTGGTCTGGGGAACAGCAACGCAGCAAACCAGTAATGTGAAGCTACAAAGAAAAAAATAATCATTACATAGGAGGAAACAAGTACTGAAAAACAATCCATCATCTTGCTGTACCAGTGAAGACTCCAGACTGCAGCAATCGTCCTACACTTGAGACTTCCTCTAAATATAGAAAAGTACAGACTGCTGTTCCAGAGGGAACCTTAGGGCTTATCTTGGAGCTGAGACTCCAGGTGGAGACTGCCAATCACTGCCACCTAACCCTCCGGCTACATTGTCTGTCTCATATGTCTCACTTGTTTGGGAAACTCTCATCTCAGTCAGAGGGTAGTGGCAGGAGATGAAATAAATAAAGCCCCAAATCTCGACCTTGACTCATGAACACATTAAACCTTTTTGGGACTCTTAATTTGTTCTCATGTGGCCCCAGCAATGGGCCAAACACCTTTAATCTTGTAAGGCAGGTGTGTTTCACTCACATCAGTTTCTCTGTTCTCTACCTTCCTCAGTTCTATTTCTTTTTTTTTTTTTTTTCTGAGATGGAGTCTTGCTCTGTCGCCCAGGCTGGAGTGCAATGGTGCGATCTCCGCTACTGCAACCTCCGCCTCCTGGGTTCAAGTGATTCTCCTGCCTCAGCCTGCCAAATAGCTGGGACTACAGGCGCATGCCACCACGCCCAGTTAATTTTTGTATTTTTAGTAGAGACGGGGTTTCACCATGTTGGCCAGGGTGGTCTCGATCTCCTGACCTCGTGATCTGCCCACTTCGGCCTCCCAAAGTGCTGGGATTACAGGCATGAGCCACTGCGCCCGGCCCCTCAGTTCTATTTCTAATTGTCTTTCCTCCTTAAGACATGATGCCCTTTGTTAAAGTCCATCTTCTGGTTTTTCCATTTTCTCCTACTGGTTGTCATCCCCTCTCCATCCACTAGCCTCTGTTGCTGCCTGAAAAATAGACAACCATTTAACAAACATTTGTTAAGAGCTTAATAATGTTCCAGACACTATTCCAGGCACTGGAAATACAGCGGTGAACAAATCAAAATCAAACTCGTCCTTATTTTAGACAGGCGAATCTAATTTAAAAAATGAATTATATACTATGTCCAAGGTGATACAGAGTGAAATGAAAGCAAAGTAAGAGGTGCAGAGGATACCAGGGAAGTAAGGAATGGCTAATTTATATAAATGTGATCAAGAGAACTTCATCAATTAAGGACATTTGGGCAAACACTTGAAAGAAATGAAAAGTTGTCTGGGTGTGGTGGCTCATGCCTGTAATCCTAGCACTTTGGGAGGCCAAGGCGGGCAGATCACCTGAGATCAGCAGTTCAAGACCAGCCTGGCCAAAATGGTGAAACCTTGTCTCTATTAAAAATACAAAAATTAGCTGGGCATGGTGGCGGGCACCTGTAATCCCAGCTACTATGGAGGCTGAGGCAGGGAGAATCTCTTGACTTCGGGAGGCGGAGGTTGCAGTGAGCCAAGATCACATCGTGGCACTCCAGCCTGGGCGACAGAGCGAGACTCTGTCTCAAAAAGAAAAAAAAAAAAAAAAAGAAATGAAAAGTGAGTCATGTAGATATCTGTGGAAAGACTATGCCAGGCAGAGGAAACAGCAAGTTTCCTTCTTGAGGAAGGCAGCTGCCTGATGTGTTTGAAGAACAGGAAGCTGGTGTGTTGGGACCAGAGTGGACGTGGGGGATAATGGGAGGACATGAGGCTGGAGTGGTAGAGGGGTCTAAATCATGGACAGCTTCATCACCCATTTTATGGATTTTGACTTCAACTCTGGGAGAGATGGAGGGTTTGGAGCAAAGCCATGAAGCCATGACTTAGCCTGACTTCTGCTCTCACTGGATCACTCTGGCTACAGTGTTGAGAATAGACTGTAGGAGGGCAGGAGTGGAAGCAAGGAGACTGGCTAGGAGGTTATTTCAATCATTGAGGCAGGAGGTGATGGAGGCTTGGAACAGACTAGTAGCTGGGAAGGTGGTAAAAAAAAAGTTGTTAGAGACTGAGTATACGTTGTAAATGGAGGAAAGAGAAGAATCAAGAATGACCCTGGGGGCTGGGGGTGGTGGCTCACGCCTGTAATCCCAGCACTTTGGGAGGCCAAGGCGGGCGCATCACCTGAGGTCAGGAGTTTGAGACCAGCCTGGCCAACATGGTGTAACCCCGTCTCTATTAAAAATACAAAAATTATCTGGGTGTAGTGGTGAGTGCCTGTAGTCCCAGCTACTCAGGAGGCTGAGACAGGAGAACTGCTTGAACTGGGGAGGTGGGGGTTGCAGTGAGCTGAGATTGCACCACTGCACTCCAGCACTTCAGCCTGGGTGACAGAGTGAGACTCTGCCAAAAAAAAAAAAAAAAAAAAAAGAAATGACTCCAGGGTTTTTGCCTTGAGCATCTGGAAGAATAGAGTTTCCAAGAACTGACCTGGGGAAGGCTGTGGAGGAAGAAAGTTGGGAGGAAGATCAGGAGTATAGTTATATATATACCAAGTTTGAGATACTGATAAAATGCTAATTTGACATTCCCCACTCAAAATTCCAGGAAAAAAAGTTCCTGTAGCCAGCTGACAAGAGTGACATTGAGACATTCCCCACTCCCTGCAGCCTCTTCCCCAATAGTGTATCAAGTACAGAACTGCTTGGTTAACATTGAGTAAGCGCCAACCTCAAATCAAGCTTCCATGTAGATACATGCTGTTCAATTTAAACTCTTCTCTCCAACACATTTCCCACTGGAGTTATTCTCTCTTTCAATCCCCATATGCTCTCCCTCTCCTCTTCCAATGATGCTATCATGCCACCTTAATGGGAAAGTTTGAAGTCATCCAGCATTTTTCAGTTCATCACATCGCACATTCCCACATCATCCTCTCAGAACTCTCTCCAATCTCAAATGATGAACTTTCTCTTTTTCTCTAAGCAAAGTCCTGTGTTTTTTGTTTTTTTTTTCCTTAATCTTGTCTGTCTCCCCTACTAGACTATGAGTTCCTTGCCCAGGAAACTAGTGGTTCTTTATAAATATATATTGAAATAATGAATAAGTGAATAAATAAATGAATGAATGGTTTTAAGCTACCGATCTTTTCCAGTTTTCTGGATTTGGGGCCCCACAATCCTCTCCCTAGAATCGTCAATCTCTCTAGGCTAAATAGATCAAGACCAGACTGATTTTAATTAGTGGCTTGCGGAATAAATCTTTTTACTATTTAGACCTACCTGTATCATTAAGCACCTACTTTTCAGGCAAGAGCTAGCTGGGACAGGAGTGAGGGGAACTAAAGAGAAAAAAGAAAATCTACCAGGTGATCAAGAAAATTTAAAGAAGAGAAAATAAAAATAAAAGAATTTTTAAAAAAAACTCTTGAAAAGTAATGAAAAGTCACCAAAAGTATGAAAAAAGTACACCCTACTAATAACAACAAAAATTAAAAACTATATCAAAATGTCAGTTTGGCTTTTAAAATTAAAAAGAAAAAAGTTTAAATAATAATGCTTTATATTGGTATGGATGTGGTAAGTCAACTTTTGACTGCTGATTAGAACACAAATGTATACAATTGGTTTGAAAAAGTGTTAAATTTGGGGGACATTATTTATTCCTTTCTAGTGTACGGCTACTTATTGCTACATAACAAGTACTCTAAAACTTAAAACAACAATAAATATTTATTATCACACATAATCTCTGTAGGACTGAATTCAGAAGTGGCTTAGCCGGGATGGTTCTAGCTAGGGGGTCTCTCATGAGTTGGCAATCAAGACTTCAGCAGAGCTGCAATCATGCTGAAAGCTTGACTAGGATTGAAAGATCCACTTCCAAGGTGGCTCACTAACATGGCTGTTGACAGGAGACCTCAGTTCCTCAACATGTAGACATCTCCATTGGGCTGCGTGAGAGTCTTCATGACAAGACAGGTAGCTCCCCCAAGGTAAGTGATCAAAGATATAGCAAGGTGGAAGCTGAAATGTCTTTTATGACCTAGGAAGTCTCACACCATCATTTCCATAAATTCCCCTTGGTTATACAGATCACCCTGCTCAACATGAAAGGGTGTTACAGGAAGGAGTGAATACTAGGACACAAGGATCTTTGGGGGCTATTTTGGAGACTGGCTACCACAGGGTGTAATCACTTTCATGCTTGAAGGATATGGATCTATCTTTAAAAAGCTCAACAATTAAAATACAGGCCACCCCTTCTGTTAATGATATTCCAAGGCATATCTGTTTCAGAATATTCTTGGTATGACTTTTGAATATGGCTCAATTCTATAATTTAGTATCCTCACCTTTTAGGGTAACAAGTGAAGCAAGGAGAAGACACTGAAGTATAACAGAAGAGACTGGAAAAGCAGAAAGAAAGAAAACTTTACTGGGAAATATTTTCAGATGGATAACTTTTATTTGTAGTGTTCAGGAAAAGGGCTTATAACTAACCAAGATATGGTGTATAACAATGGATATTTTTCACAAGGAGGACCTAGTCAACTTCTAAAAGTTTAGCGCTTAAACTCTCTGATTACAATACACTTTATTTCAACAAGACCCTCTGAGGATCCCTAGTAATTTACTTGGCATTCCTTTAGAGCATTTTTACCTATATTGTTTGATCATATTACACATGTCTAAGTCATTCTACCAACTCCAAAGTCCTTAGAGTTCATTTCTATTTCATCTCTTCCCTCTATTTAGGATCTAATGTCATTTTGTTCTCCACTTCCCTCCCTACTTCTCAACTTCCCACTTTGCTCTCCCTTTATACAAACACAGATGGCTGTACTTATTGCCTTAGAGGAGCCATGTGGCTGCAACCTCACAAAAACCTGTGAGTCTTTGCTTCAGTTTTGTATTCCAAAAGCCCAAAGCCCTCAAGAGATTTGTGTGGACTGCAGACTTAGAGAAAATGCTTTTTAGATATAGTAGGAGAGGGGCTGGGCATGGTGGCTCATGCCTATAATCCCATCACTTTGGGAGGCTAAGGAGGAAGGAGCCCTTGAAGCCAGGAGTTCGAAACCAGCCTGGGCAAGAAAGTGGAGACCTTGTTTCTAAATAAATAAATAAATGGATTTTTAAAATGAAAAAAAAAAATAGTTGTGCAAGATGGTGTGTGCCTGTAGTCCCAGCTACATGGGAGGTTGAGGCAGGAACGTCACTTGAACCCAGGAATTGGGGGATGCAGTGAGCTATAATTATGCCACTGCATTCCAGCCTGGGCAACAAGTGAGACTCTGTATCTAAAAAAAGAAGAAGAAAAAGAGCAGGAGAGTGCACACATCTCAGTGACAACCAGACAAGAAGATGAAAAATGATACTGAAAAGCAGATGTGTCAATGAAAAAAGCCAAACTCGGTAAAATATTTGAGGAGATTTATTCTGAGCCAAATATGAGTGGCCATGGCCCAAGGCATAGTCTCAAGAAGTCCTGAGAACAAGCGCCCAATATGTTTGGATTACATCTTGGTTTTATATGTTTTAGGGAAACATAAGACATCAATCAATATACGTGGGTACACACTGGATTGGTCTAGAAAGGTGCAACAAAGCAGGGGTGATGGCTTTCAGATCATGGGTGGATTCAGAGATTTTCTGATTGCAGTCGTTTGAAAGAGTTATTGTCCTGTAATCAATAGAAAGGAGTATCTTGGTTAATATAAGGAGTTGTATAGTGAGAATACATAGATACAGGGAGGGTAGCAACACACACTGGGGCCTGTTGGGGGTGGGATGGGGGGAGGGAGAGCATTGAGAAAAATAGCTAATGTATGCTGGGCTTAATACCTAGCTGATGGGTTGGTAGGTGCAGCAAACTACCATGGCGCACATTTACCTACCTATGTAATAAGCCTGCACATCCTGCACGTGTACCCCGGAACTTAAATAAAAATTAAAATTAATAAGAAATAAAAAAGATAAGGGGTTGTAGAGACCAAGAATCTCATTATGTAGATGAAGTCTCATAGATGGTCATCCTTAGAGACAATAGATGAAAAATGTTTCTTATTTGGACCTTTAGAAGGTGCTAGACTCTCATTTAATATCTTCAGGGTTGGGAGGGCCTGGAAGGGGGAAAAGCCATAGTTATGTTAACACAGATTATTTACAGATGCAAATTTCCCCCACAAAAGACAGGCTTTGCAGGGCCATTTCAAAATATAGCAAAGCAACATATTTGGGGGCTGGGCACAGTGGCTCATGCCTGTTATCCCAGCACTTCGGGAGGCCAAGATGGGTGGATTACCTGAGCTCAGGAGTTCGAGGTCAGCCTGGCCAACATGGTGAAACCTCAACTCTACTAAAAATAAAAAATTAGCTGGGTGTGGTGGCAGGCACGTATAATCCCAGCTACTTGGGAGGCTGAGGCAGGAGAATTGTTTGAACTCGGGAGGGAGAGGTTGCAGTGAGCCAAGATCGCACCATTGCACTCCAGCCTGGGTGAAATTCCATCTCAAAAAAAGAGCAAAACTCTGTCTCAAAAAAAAAAAAGAGGCCGGGCATGGTGGCTCACGCCTGTAATCCCAGCACTTTAGGAGGCTGAGGCAGGCAGATCACAAGGTCAAGAGATAGAGACCATCCTGGCCAACATGGTGAAAATACAAAATTAGCGGGGCGTGGTGGTGGATGCCTGTAATCCCAGCTACTCGGGAGGCTGAGGCAGGAGAATTGCTTGAACCCAAGAGGCGGAGGTTGCGGTGAGTCAAGATCGCGCCATTGCACTCCAGCCTAGGCAACAAGAGCGAAATTCCGTCTCAAAAAAAAAAAAAAGGAAATATATTTGGGGTTAAAATATTTGTATTTCCTTCTTTATCTGTCATGTGATGTTATGCCAGAGTTAGGTTGGAAAGTAAGTCACGTTATATGGGGTTAAATAAAACCCATCTTGTGGCCGGGTGCAGTGGCTCATGCCTGTAATCCTAACACTTTGGGAGGCCAAGGTAGGAGGATTACCTGAGGTCAAGAGTTCGAGGCCAGCCTGACCAACATGGCAAAACCCCGTCTCTACTAAAAATACAAAATTTAACCGGGCATGGTGGCGCATGCCTATAATCCCAGCTACTCGGGAGGCTGAGGTGGGAGAATTCCTTGAACCCAGGAGGCAGAGGTTGCAGTGAGCTGAGATCACGCCACTGCACTCCAGCCTGGGTGATAGAGTGAGACTTTGTCTCAAACCAACCAACCAACCAACCTATCTTGTTACTGGAAAGTGGTCTCAATCCAGACCCCAGGAGAGGGTTCTTGGACCTCACGCAAGAAAGAATTCAGAATGAGTCCATAAAGCAAGTTTATTAGGAAGTAAAAGGGATAAAAGAATGGCTACTCCATAGGCAGAGCAACAGCTTAGGCTGCTCGACTTATAGTTATTCATATTTATAGTTATTTCGTGATTATATGCTAAATAAGGGGTGGATTATTCATGAGTTTTCCAGGAAAGGGGTGGGCAATTCCTGGAACTGAAGGTTCCTCCTCTTTTTAGACCATGTAGGGTAACTTCCAGGACGTTGCCATAGCATTTGTAAACTGTAATGGTGCTGGTAAGAGTTTCCTTTAGCATGCTAATGTATTATAATTAGCATCTAATGCGTAGTAAGGACGACCAGAGGTCACTTTCACCACCATTTTGGTTTTGGTGGGTTTTGGCTGGCTTCTTTACTGCAATCTGTTTTATCAGCAAGGTCTTTGTGACCTGTATCTTGTGTTGACCTCCTATCTCATCCTGTGACTTAGAATACCTAAATTCCTGGGAATGCAGCCCAGTAGATCTGAGCCTTATTTTACCCAGCTCCTATTCAAGATGGAGTTGCTCTGGTTTGAACACCTCTGACAATCTGATGAGATTTTATGGTTTGTAGGCTGTGACTCCTCACATCCCTTAGATAAGAATTTGGGGCCAGGTGCGGTGGCTCACGCTTGTAATCCCAGCACTTTGGGAAGGTGAGGCAGGCGGATCACAAGGGCAGGAGTTCGAGACCAGCCTGACCAACATGGAGAAACTTCATCTCTACTAAAAATACAAAATTAGCTGGCATGGTGGCAAATTCCTGTAATTCCAGCTACTTGGGAGGCTGAGGCAGGAGAATCGCTGGACCCCGGGAGGAGGAGGTTGCGGTGGGCGGAGATGCCGAGATCGTGCCATTGCACTCCAGCCTGGGCAACAAGAGCGAAACTCCGTCTTACCAAAAAAAAAAAAAAAAAAAAAAAAAAAAAAAAAAAAAAAAAAAAAATTGAGCAAGAGAGAAGACAGGTCAGAGTTTAGTCCTCAACCTCTCCTCAAACTTTCCACTTAGCACTACATGAACCATCTCATCTGGCTGGGAACTTACACAAAACCTGAAGAAAAGAAGATAGGGCCTATTGTCTGATACTAAGTTTTTGCCACACAATCAGAATAGATCTTGAAATAGAAAAGGTTGAATGACTGAAAAGTAAAGAAGGCTACATTTCTTACACACCCGAGTTTGTGGATTGAGATGCCTATTTGCTACATTTGTTACTCAATAAACGTTTGCTGAATGAATAAAATAATCGAATAAATAAATGAAAAATAAAAATTTGGAACAGATCCATGTTTGCCCAGGGTGAATGCTTTTTGATGAGGGAGCCATAGGCAAGGTGGACTATGTTGATAAAAAGAGTTAAACTCTGTAAAATATTTGAAGAGATTTATTCTGAGCCAACTATGAGTGACCATGGTCTGTGACACAGCTCTCAGGAGATCCTGAGAACATGTACCCGAGGTGGTTGGGGTGCAGGTTGGTTTTATACATTTTGGGAGACATGAGACTTCAATCAAATATATTTAAGAAATACATTGATTTGGCCCAGAAAGGTGGGACAACTCGAAGCGGGAATTGGTGGGGGGAGAAATGGGTCCTTCCAGGTTATAGGTAGATTTAAAATTTTTCTAATTGGCAATTGGTTGAAAGAGTTATCAATAGAAAGGAATGTCTGGGTTATCATAAGAACTTGTGGAGACCAAAGTTTTGTCATGCAGATGAAGCCTCCAGGTAGCAGGCTTCCAAGAAAATAGATTGTAAATGTTTCTTACCAGACCGAAGGTCTGTGTTGACCTTAACCGGAGAGGTATGAGGCTAGTCGGACCCCCACTTCCCGTCATGGACTGAACCAGAATTTTAGAGTGCCCCGGCCTGAGAGAAAGTCCATTCCGATGGTTGGTGACACGGGGGGCTTAGAATTGTATTTTCGGTTTACATCTAAAAGAAGAACAAAGGTCTAGGCTTCCAGAATCATGGGTTCTGGTGACCGTGGACCTGGAGGTGATGGTAAACTCTCTTTTTGTTCCTGGGGTGTTTTCCTTGGGATCCTTTCTATGAGAAATGTAGGCCGGGTTTTATTTTTCTGGGTTCCTAGTGGTGAGGTAAGGTGAGGTGCCTCAACAAGAAAAAGGACCAGTTTTGGCTTCAGGTCTATGTGAAAGCGGTTAACACTGGGCCTGGAATGGTAGATACTCAATAATTAAGGTTACTTCTTATTCTCGGTTCTTTTTTCCAAACCTAGCGCGTCTAATCTCTTCTAGGCCCCGCCCCTTCTGAGCCCCCCCTCCTTCGGCCTGTATGATAGGCTCTTCCTCCATTTCCGGCTTCTGGGACTCGGGTGCACCACGGCTTCCGGTGTCATGGCTGCTTGAAGTCCCGGGAGTCGGTGAGGCGGCTGCAGGTCTCTCCCTGCGGAGCCGCTGGTCCGGCTGGCGGAGATGTGACCGCGGGCCCGGCCGGCCTGCCTCAGGCGTCGCGTCAGCTCCCGTGTCCGTGCCCTTAACCCACACCGATGGCGGGATCCGGCTGCGCCTGGGGCGCGGAGCCGCCGCGTTTTCTGGAGGCCTTCGGACGGCTGTGGCAGGTACAGAGCCGTCTGGGTAGCGGCTCCTCCGCCTCGGTGTATCGGGTTCGCTGCTGCGGCAACCCTGGCTCGCCCCCCGGCGCCCTCAAGCAGTTCTTGCCGCCAGGAACCACCGGGGCTGCGGCCTCTGCCGCCGAGTATGGTTTCCGCAAAGAGAGGGCGGCGCTGGAACAGTTGCAGGGTCACAGAAACATCGGTAATTGCCGCTGTCTCCTTTCTCTTCTTGCCCAGGTCACAGTCCGAGCACACTCTTCCTCTCGGTGTCTGGCGTTCCATCTTCCTCCCCTTCTGCGGGAGAAGCGGGTTTAGCCCTCTTTATCACCCCATCCAGGCCCCTTTCCCCTTTCACTTTATTACTGTCTGCGGTATAGTGGAGTTGGTGGTCTGCTTTGCCAGGTGTCACATAGATGCTCAGTAAATTGTCTTGCTTCGAGTCTCATCGGAGAATGCCGCATTCATTAGCATACAGAAATATCTTTTCTAGTGAGAGGAGGCATGTCTTTGCTAGATTGTCGTGTCTTGTGTGGAAATTTTTGAATCTTTGCATACCAGTAGAAAATGGGAACTATGTCTGGGCCTTGTGACATCAATGCTAGTAACTCGTATAGCTCACCTATTATATCTTTAGTACGGATTTGGAAGAAATGATGCACTATTCCATGGGAGCCTTTATAGAAGTGTGAAATTTAGGAACACTATACCTTTGCTCTCTTGAGACTGTTTCAAGAATCAGATACTCAGAATGTAAGATATGTAATGATCACTGATGATTGATCTGTGAAAAGGTTTCATTTTCATTACACGACAGAAAGCTTATCATTAGTTATAGCTTTGGTTATTAAAGTCTTATTTCCTAGCAAGTATGATGCATAATTTGAAGAGTGAGTTTTTTTATAATATCATTTTGGAGAAGAATTAACACTAGTGCTACATTTTTGTAGTTTACTAAATGGTCTGTTACTATAACCTTGGTATTGAAAAGGGAAAAATTTTGCAAGCCTAAGGACTTGCCTGATCTCTGCAAGATTAAAATTTCATCCGGAAAGTCTTAATCTCTTTGTTAGTATTTAGATATAGAGAGCTGTTTATTTTTGTTTTAGTTTTTTTTTTTTTTGAGACAAGTTCTTACTCTGTCACCCAGGCTGGAGTACAATGGCGAGATCACAGTTCACTCCAGCCTCCAATTCCTCCTAAAGCCATGCTCCTACCTCAGCCTCCCAGGTAGCTGGGACTACAGGCATGTAGCACCACGCCAGGCTAATTTTTTGTAGAGAAGAGGTCCCCTTTTGTTACCCAGGCTGGTCTCCAAACTCCTGGACTCAAGCAGTCCTCCTGCCTCGGTCTCCCAGAATGCTGGGATCACGGGCATGAGCCACCGTAGCAGACCTAGACTGCTGTTTTGGATGAAGAAGCAATGTTTAGTTTGGTTTTTGCGCATTGTGACATTCCTTTTAAAAGAGTTACTTAATATTTGGGTTTTTACTTTTAAAAATTTCTTTTTTTTTAAAGGACCTCATGATGCAACAGTAAGTTTTATTTATTTATATTTAGGATTTTTACTTTTAATCATTTTTGCTTGGCACTCCAAGTTCGTGTTCATCACCACTGAGTACTTGATGAAACACAAATTGAATAAGTGTACCATATTTAGTATCTGTGAATGGTAATCAGCTGTTGTAGGCTGTCTCATCTTATTTTTATTAAAATAACCCAATTGCCAAAAGATCTTATTGATGGGAAAAATAAATTACAGTGGAAGCTTGCTCATCAAAGTTATCCTTATCTAGACTATCTCAAATTTGTACTGCAGTTACCTACTTTAGTAGTGACTTACTCTGAGTCTGATTTTTAAAGTATTATAATTTCTTTTTCTAGTGACTTTGTATGGAGTGTTTACAATCCACTTTTCTCCAAATGTGCCATCACGCTGTCTGTTGCTTGAACTCCTGGATGTCAGTGTTTCGGAATTGCTCTTATATTCCAGTCACCAGGGTTGTTCCATGTGGATGATACAGCATTGTGCCCGAGATGTTTTGGAGGCCCTTGCTTTTCTTCATCATGAGGGCTATGTCCATGCGGACCTCAAACCACGTAACATATTGTGGAGTGCAGAGAATGAATGTTTTAAACTCATTGACTTTGGACTTAGCTTCAAAGAAGGCAATCAGGTAAGAAATAACCTTTTCTTTTCTCTCGCAGTTTAAAATGTAGTGGTTGAAGCCAAATATTTTTAAATGACAAGGGTAGTTTAGTAGGGGCTTACAAGTCATTTTAACCTGAATTACTGAAATGCCAGGGGATGCAGTAAATCAAAAGAATTTCAGTGCCACCGTGTAAAAAAAGGACATAATGTTTGGGTCAGGTAGGAGGAGCCAGTGAAGCATGAGAGCTCTGGAATTATTAAAAGTACTTAACCTACATAGAATGGTTTTTTAAATTTTATGCGTGTTTGGCTAATTGCTGAGTTACTATTCCTGGTCTCTTCAGTGTTGGGGCTGTATCTCGTGGCAGAATGCACATGATAGTTCTGCCAAATCCTCTTTTCTCCATGGTTTATCGTTTCTTTGCAGAGTGTCCTTATTATCAGCAGTGCCTAATAGGTAAGAGACAATCCAAAGAAGACTTCTTTATGAGCACTATATGGAAATGTACAGCTTGCCTCTGAGAACTGCCCAGTTAATGAACCAAAGAATTATAGTAATCAAGGACTAAAAATTTTTAGCATTTAGCATGGCAGTGGGTTTACTGCACTCTTAGGGAAGTAATTTCACTGTAGAGATGGATAGAAAGGGAGCAGCTTTTTTATTGGTTGTAATATTTACTCATCTTTTTTAGGATGTAAAGTATATTCAGACAGACGGGTATCGGGCTCCAGAAGCAGAACTGCAAAATTGCTTGGCCCAGGCTGGCCTGCAGAGTGATACAGAATGTACCTCAGCTGTTGATCTGTGGAGCCTAGGAATCATTTTACTGGAAATGTTCTCAGGAATGAAACTGAAACATACAGTCAGATCTCAGGAATGGAAGGTAAACTTCACCAGTGCTTTGCTTTGGGGTCCTTACTTTCAACTTAAGAGTATTCAATTTATGATGATTTTTTTTTTTTTCTTTTGAGATGGAGTTTCACTCTTTCACCCAGGCTGGAGTGCAGTGGTGCAATCTCAGCTCACTGCAACCTCCACCTTCCGGTTTCAACCAATTCTCCTGCCTCAGCCTCCTGAGTAGCTGGGATTACAGGCGCCAGCCACCGTACCCGGCTAATTTTTGTATTTTTAGTAGACACGGAGTTTCACCATGTTGGCCAGGCTGGTCTCAAACTCCTGACCTCATGATGCACCCGCCTGGGCCTCCCCAAGTGCTGGGATTACAGGCATGAGCCACCGCACCTGGCCAATTTATGATGATTCTTTTAGAGAACTCTTGATTGCTGTCTGTTGTCCATACTCCTCTTTTTCTATTTATGATACTTGAATGCCACTACCAACTCCTATGGCTATCAATGTGCTAGTGAGTATTGCATTCTTATTGTTCCTAGCCTGTGGCTTGGCATATAGTAAGTGCTTGATAAAATGTTTGAATGAATGCATTTTCCTGAAGAAGCAAAAGTGGTTTCTTTTGTTTACTAACAGTAATATTAAGTTCTAAAGTGTTACTAATACAACCATAGCTTGTAAGTTAAATGATAATTTTTATAGATTATCTTAACTGCTTTACAGTTAAAAAATATTTTTGCTGGGCATGGTGGCTCACACCTGTAATCCCAGCACTTTTGGAGGCTGAGGTGGGAGGCTCACTTGAGACCAGGAATTTGAGACCAGCCCAGGCAACGTAGTGAGACCCCGGTCTCTAGTAAAAAAAAAAAAAAAAAAAAAAAAATTATAAAAGGTATTTTAATACTTGTTTAATATCAAGACCAATAATCATTCCAAAACATTGTATTTATTAAACCTCAAAAAATTAGCTGGGTGTGATGGCACACACCTGTAGTCCCAGCTACCCAGGAGGCTGAGGCAGGAGGATCACTTAAACAGTAGCCTAAAGGATACTGATATTATCACAACATTAAAGCCCCACAATACCTTTGAAAACATATTGTAGTTAATTCCTAATTTATAAATGCACAAAAAGTTCATTCAAATATTAGAGGTTTGGAACTTAGATATTAAGCAACAAGTTTTTGATACTAAGCAACAAGTGTTTTTTTGAGCATCTAATACATACTGTATAGCTATTATAACATATAGTTTTGTTTCTTTTAAACACCTAGTCACTGATTTCCATTGTAGCATTTTCTGGAAGGGATATTTTAATAGCCCAATGTATGTACCTGATGCTTTTATGGGTAAAAATTGCTTTCTTGGGAGTAAAATCAGTATCATTCTCTATTATTGATATCCCAAACAATCAAGAGTCTTACGTATTCTTTCTTAGTGCTAATCCAGACATAGATCAGTTATTTGAATGAGCTTTGACTGTCTTTGAGCCTTTTGGACTATATCTGCTTGGCCTAGAGCTCATCAGAACTAGATCACATTCAAATTTGTGTGAAATTTAGAGGGGTGATGTGTAGTAATGGGATCTCCAATATATGCCTCTAGATAAAACGTTATTTTTCTGTTTTATCACTTTCTATGGAGGCAAAATTGCCAACTGATTATGAGCGTAGGCTCTAAAGTCAAGCTACTCGGGTTTGTATCTTGCCTCCACAAAGCTCTTACTAAGTTATTTATTTAGGTTCACTAAGCCATAGTTTGCTTTCTTTAAAATGAGGATAATAATGGCATCTATCTCATAAGACTATTGAGGTTAATAAAGAAATGATACTTTTAGCAAACAGCTCATGGTAAGTATTTAATAAATTTTACTGATAATGATAGTATCTGTTCTTTTAACTGGTGTACACAGTTCTAAATTGTGAGTTAGCATAGTATTCAAGGAGAAAATATATTCTGTAAAGATTTAGAGAATGAGTAATATGACAAATAAGATGTTTTAATACTGCATCATGTTCGCTTTGATAGTTTATTTCTGCCTGAAAACCAATTGAAGACTCATTACGGAGATACCCTGAGTCACCTATTATACATTCATTTTTGCATTAAACTACATTCTTATGTGGTTACTTTGGTATTTATTTTTTATTCTTTCATCTAGTAGATGTTCATAGAGTGCTAGGTGCTGAAAATGAAGAAAAAAATGTTCTTCTCTAGAAGTGTGTAATTATGTATATTATTTCCTCTGTTAAGATTGTAGGCTCTTGCTGGGCACGATGGCTCACACTTAATAGTCCCAGCACTTTGGGAGGCCACGGTGGGCAGATCACTTGAGCCCAAGAGTTTGAGACCAGCCTGGGCAACATAGTGAAACCCCATAGCTATAAAAAATACAAAAAATTAGCTGGATGTGATGGCACACACCTGTATTTCCAGCTATGCAGGAGGCTGAGGCAGGAGGATCACTTAAACCTGGGAGGCAGAGGTTGCAGTGAGCTGAGATTGCGTCACTGCACTACAGCCTGGGTGGCAGAGCAAGACCCTGTCTCCGAAAAAAAAAAAAAAAGATTGTAGGCTCTCAGAAGATAGTGTTTTCTGTTGCATTTTACTCTCAAATAGTGCTATATGCCTAGTATTCAATAAATGCAGACTGAATAACCAAAGGAAAACTTTTCTGTTTTTTAAGGCAAACAGTTCTGCTATTATTGATCACATATTTGCCAGTAAAGCAGTGGTGAATGCCGCAATTCCAGCCTATCACCTAAGAGACCTTATCAAAAGGTATGTTACACGTACCATAAACTTGCTTTGCATTCATGTACTATGTGAAATGGTACGTCTTTTTTTTCTCTGAACAGATTTATATTATTATTTCTATGTAAGGAACATAAGTAATGAAATAGTTTTACCAAATTTGTTTTCAAAGGAATGTTCTTTTGCTCATAGTATCAGATGTTAAGCTTTTCCTGGCAGCTGCCTTTTCACTGGAAGATAGATTCACTGTACCTTTGGCCACTCATAGCCCTGGCAGTTCTGTATACTTGATGGAAAGCAGGTTTTTAAAGAGAGTCTTTATTAACTAAAGATTGAGTTTGCTTTTGGACTACTCCCCTCCCCCCAAAAAAAGACCCAAAAACCATTTCGAATAAGATAGTTTTTTATTATACTTTAAATAATTACTCTTGACAACGGTCTGGGGACAGATACAGTTTTTCTGATATCTGAATAGATCCAAAAACAATAGATATTTTGAAAATACAAATGTGTACAGTCGTGTCATTTAACAATAGGGATCTGTTGTGAGAAAAATGTCATTAGGTGATTTTGCCATGCTGACATCATACAGTACTTACATAAACGTAAATGATACAGACTTCTGCCCACACCTAGGCTATATGGCACAGTCTATTGCTCTTAGGCTACAACCTATATAGCGTGTTACTGTACCAAATACTATAGATAGTTGTAATACAATGGTAAGTATTGTGTCTAAACATAGAAAAGATACAGTAAAAATACAGTATAAAAGATTAAAAATGGTATACCTTATAGGGCACTTTACCATGAATGGAGCTTGCAGGACTGGAGTTGCTCTGGGTAATTCAGTGAGTGAGTGGTGAGTGAATGTGAGGGCCTAGGACATTACTGTACACTATAAGTCTAAGGGTAAACACTGTATACTTTGCCTACACTAAATTTATTTTAAAATTTTTTCTCCTTTTTTTGAGACAGAGTCACACCCCATCACCCAAGCTGGAGTGCAGTGGCACAGTCTTGGCTCACTGCAACCTCTGCCTCCCAGATTCAAGTGATTCTTGTGCCTCAGCCTCTTGAGTAGCTGGAATTACAGGTGCATGCCACCATGCCCAGCTAATTTTTGTATTTTTAGTAGAGACGGGGTTTCACCATGTTGGCTAGGTTGGTCTCGAACTCCTGACCTCAAGTGATCTGTCTGCCTCAGCCTCCCAAAGTGCTGGGATTACAGGTGTGTGCCACCGCTTCTGGCCAAAATTTTTTTTCTTCTATAATAAATTAGCTTAACTGTAACTTTTTTACTTTATAAACTTTAATTTTTCTTTATCTTACTTACTTTTAAAATTTTTTCTTAAAAACTGAGACACAAGCACACCTTAGCCTAGACCTACACAGGGTCAGGATCATCAATATCATTGTCTTCCACTTCCACATATTGTCTTACTGGAATGTCTGCAGGGGCAGTAACATGCATAGAGCTGCCATCTCCTATGTTAACAATGCCTTCTTTTGGAATACCTCACAAAGGACCTGCCTGAGACTATTTTACAGTCAACTTTTTGGGGGAGGGGGATGTACTTTAAAATAGGAATAAAAAAATATATAGTTATAAATACATAAGCCAGTAACACAGCTATGTATTGTCATTATCAAGTACAGTAGTTTGGTTTACATCTATGTCCTACCGCAACATATTACTCACCTGCATTACCACAAGCATGTGAGTGATGTGTTGCGATAGGACATTATGATAGCTACGATGTCACTAGGCAATAGGAATTTTTCAGCCCAGTATAATTTTATGAGATCGCTGTCCTATATGTGGTCCATTGTTGACCAAAACATCATTGTGCAGTATATGACTGTATTATTAAATAGTAGGTTTTTCAGGTTTCTAGACTATGGACTGGAAGTGAATAAAATAATTAGTACGCTAGAAAAGTATGGATCCCTTGTCTGAGTTAGAGTAGTATAGTTTCCTTTGAATATTGGCCCTATAAACCTTTAAGTTAGTTTTATTAACTCTTTACTTTGAAATAGTTACAGACTCACAGGACTTTGCAAAAATGTTACAGAGAGGTCCCTACCATTTACCCAGGTTCCCCCAGTGGTAACTTTTTACATAACTGTAGTATATACAGTATCAAAACCAGTAAATTGAAATAGGTATAATCCACACAATTTATTCTGATTTCACCAATTTTACGCATACTTACTTGTGTGTGTTTTTCAAATTAGTTTTAAATAGCTGTTAGTATCTGATTGATATGAGATATTATAAATTGCATTTTACATTGAAGAGATGGGAATGAAAAATTATAAAATGGATTCTAGCCTGGAAGTTAAATTTTCATCTAAGTTCTAGTATTGACTTTCTTATTTTTATTTTTTTTAAATAATGGCCCCCCCCCACCATTTTACATAGAATACTAAATTTGGAAACTATAGAAAGTTATGATGAGGAAAATAAAAATTATAAACCCACATTCTAGTGTTAGCACTTTGGTATATTTCCTTCCACTATTTTTCCGCATATTGCATTATATATGCATGCAAGTCACTGAACCTTTTTTGTTGCTGTTGTTGAATAAAGCACAGACACTAAAAACACTCATTAAACAAATGTGTAGCTTAATCTGTAGGAACATTGTACCCATCTTGTAACTACCATTCACATCAAGAAATAAAACTTTTCCCGTCACCCTGGAAGTCCTGTATGTGTCTCATCCCAATCTCATACATTTTTGTTTCCTTGAGTGTCCTATATATTACTGCATGTGTTTCTGTTGAAAGTTTGATGACTCAGTAATTGCCTTTTCATTAAAAGTCGCTTGGTCTTCCAGCCTGGCCAAGATGGTGAAACCCCGTCTCTACTAAAAATACAAAAAAATTAGCCGGGCGTGGTGGCACGTGCCTATAATCCTAGCTACTCAGGAGGCTGAGGCAGAGAATTGCTTGAACCCGGGAGGTGAGGTTGCAGTGAACTAAGATCGTGCCACTGCAATTCAGCCTGGGCTACAGAGCGAGACTCTGTCTCAGGAAAAAAAAAAAGTCACTTGGTCTTCTTGTCTAGATGCCCAGAGGATTTTAACTTTTTCTTCAATGTATAGTAATTTTATCAAAATATATTTTGATTTTGATTGTTCTGGGTCAATATTCTCAGAAATACGGTATGTCTCTTAAATTACAGTTTTTAAATATTTTTTCTGTTCTTTTTGGTTTTCACTTTCATGTCCTCCTTGTCTACATACGTTTGATTTTCTTTGCCTTATATTCAATATTGCCATTTTTTCCTTTCTTTTTTTTTTGAGACGGAGTTTTTGCTCGTTGCCCAGGTTGGAGTACAGTGGCATGATCTCGGCTCACTGCAACCTCTGTCCCCTGGGTTCAAGCAATTCTCCCACATCAGCCTCCCAAGTAGCTGGGATTACAGGCTACTGCCACCATGCCTGGCTAATTTCTATATTTTTAGTAGAGACAGGGTTTCACCATATTGGCCAGGCTGGTCTCGAACTCCTGATCTCGTGATCCGCCTGCCTTGGCCTCCGAAAGTGCTGGGATTACAGGCGTGAGCCACAATGCCCAGCTGCTATTTTATCTTGATTCTATATTATCTCTTTTTCCTTTCTTTTTTTAAGAGATGAGGTCCCACCATGTGCCAGGCTGGTCTTGAACTCAAGTGACCTTCCAGCCTCAGTTTCCCAAAATGCTGGGATTACAGGCATAAGCCACCACCCCCAACCCATTCTTCCTTTTTTTTTTTTTTTTTTTTTTTTGGTGACACGGAGTCTCACTCTGTCGCCCAGGCTGAAGTGCAGTGGTGTGATCTCGGCTCACTGCAAGCTCCGCCTCCCGGGTTCACGCCATTCTCCTACCTCAGCCTCCTGAGTAGCTGGGACTACAGGCACCCGCTACCACACCCGGCTAATTTTGTGTATTTTTAGTAGAGACAGGGTTTCACCATGTTAGTCAGGATGGTCTCGATCTCCTGAACTCGTGATCCACCTGCCTCGGCCTCCCCAAATATTGTGATTACAGGCATGAGCCACCGTGCCCCGCCTCTTTTTTATTTTTAAAAATATCTTCCTTTTTGCCTACTGTTTCTCTTTAAGACATTATTTGTTGTGTTTATTCATCCTTGTATCTCTTATAGTGTAATTTTATTTTATGAAATGATTTTTAAAATGTCTAATTCTTTCCTGAGTTCTATTACCTTATTTTTGTGATTTTCAATTTTTTTTTTCTGTTGCTGTTTCACATCTTATATCATTTTTTAAAAATGTCTAGCTCATTTGAGTTTTTTGCGGGGGGAGGAGAAGACAAAGTCTCACTCTGTCACCCAGGCTGGAGTGCAGTGGCACAGTGCTCACTGCAACCTCCGCCTCTCAGGTTTTAGCGTTCCTCCCTCCTCACCCTCCTGAGTAGGTGGGATTACAGGCGGATGCTGCCAGGCCCAACTAATTTTCATGTTTTTAGTAGAGACAAGGTTTCACCATGTTGGCCAGGCTAGTCTGGAACTCCTGGCCTCAAGTGATCTGCTTGCCTCAACCTCCCAAAGTGCTGGGATTATGGGCGTGAGCCACCACGCCTGGCCATTTAGCTCATTTTGAAATGGTAGGCTCACGCCCATAATCCCAGCACTTTGGGAGGTTGAGGCGAGCAGACCACTTGAGGTCAGGAGTTCCAGACTAGCATGGCCAACATGATGAAATCCCGTCTCTACTAAAAACACAA
This sequence comes from Pan paniscus, assembly GCF_029289425.2. Lineage (NCBI taxonomy): Eukaryota > Metazoa > Chordata > Mammalia > Primates > Hominidae > Pan > Pan paniscus. Next base: position 87,277,364 of record NC_073249.2, on the reverse strand, counting down.
TTTAGCTGGGCCTAGCAGCATCTGCCTGTAATCCCAGGTGCTCTGGAGGCTGAGGCAGGAGGATCGATTGAATCCTGGAGGCGGAGGTTGCAGTGAGCCAAGATTGCACCACTGCACTTCAGCCTGAGTGACAGAGCAAGACTCTGTCTCCAAAAAAAAAAAAAAAAAAGTAGATTATAATGGTCATATCTTTCTGGCATACATTATCTGAGATTTATCATTTTGCAGTTTTTTTTTTTTTGTACAACAGATACTTTTCTTTCTCTTCTTTTCTCTTCTTTTCTTTTCTTTCAAGGCAGGGTCTCACTCTGTGACCCAGGCTAGAGTGCCATGGTGTGATCACAGCTCACTGCAGCTTTAAGCAATACTCCCACCTTAGCCTCCGAAGTAGCTGGGACCACAGGCATACACCACCATGCCTGGTTTATTTTTTTTGTAGACAAAGTCACACTATGATGCCCAGGCTGGTTTTGAACTCCTGGGCTCAAGTAATCCTCCTGCCTTTGCCTTCCAAAGTGCTGGGATTACAGGCGTGAGCCACCATGCACAGTCAGTTATAATCCTTTTTATGTTGCTCATTTTTATGTGAAAATTATTTTCCTAAACTTAAAGAAAATATACTTGGGATAACTTTTCTTATTATATAGGGCTCCCTCTTCTGTTGTTTTGTGTAATATTGCCCAAAAAGTGGCTTTTTTCAGAGATCTCCTGGCTCTTCTCTTCTGCTTTTTTCTGGTGCCTCTCTCTCCCCCCTCATCCTGCTCAATTTGGATTGTGTTCCCAAGATTTCTTCGCACTGTGGGACTTTGCACTGAAAGAAAGCTTTGGCCCGTTAGTTTTAAGAGGTCTTAGTGTCTAGATTACTCCAACCTCTTATGATTTTACAAAGAACTCCTTGTATTCACTTAGTATTAGAATGTATAACCCCTTATAGTTTCAGCTGCTTTTCTCCAGCATCTTGCTGTGCAGTCCAGTGAGTGCCTTTTGGCTGTTTGGGTTTATTTTTTTTCTGGTTCATCAGATCAATTGTAGCTTTCCTCTGCCTTCTTACACATAGATGCCAATATAGTGCAAATCTTACAGCTATTGATAGTTTGGCACTATAGGTTTTTTTTTTTTTTTTTTTTTTTGTATGTGTGTGTGTATGATGGAGTCACACTCTGTTGCCCAGGCTGGAGTGCAGTGGCACGATCTCGGCTCACTGCAACCTCCGCCTCCCAGGTTCAAGTGATTCTCCTGCCTCAGCCTCCCAAATAGCTGGGACTACAGGTGCACAGCACCACGCCTGGCTAATTTTTTGTATTTTTTAGTAGAGACGGGATTTCACCATGTTGGCCAGGCTGGTCTCAAACTCCTGACCTGAAGTGGTCCACCCACCTCTGCCTCCCAAATTGCTGGGATTACAGGCGTGAGCCACCACGCCTGGCCTAGTTTTTGTTTTTTAAGTGGCTTATTTTTACTTTATAAATGCTTACTTACAATAAGGAAATAATGGTCTTTTTATGCCACAAACACTTCAGTAGCTATATAGAGATACATTAATTTTATTAGACTATAACAGCATCTCGGTCTTTTTTTTTAATGACATAAAATTGTATGTGTCATGTACAACGTGTTTTAAAGTATATATACATAATGGAATGATTAAATCTAGTTAATGAACAAATGCATTATTTTACATAGTTATTTTTTGTGATGAGAGTGCTTAACATTCACTCCCTATGTTTTTCAAGAATTCAATATATCATCATTAACTAGAATCGCCATGTTGTGCAGTAGATCTCTTGAACTTATTCTTTCTATCTAACTGTAATTAGGCATCTTTTGGCTTTGGCCAATGTCTCCCCAAACTCCTCTCTCCTCTAACGCCCCCACCCAGCCTCTGGTAACACCATTCTTCTCTCTACTTCTGTGACATCAACACTTTTTAGAATTCACATATGAGTGAGATCATGCTGTATTTGTCTTTCTGGACCTGGCTTATTATAACACTTAACGTGATGCCCTACAGGTTCATCTGTGTTGAAAATGACAGGATTTGCTCCTTTTCAATGGCTGAATAGTATTCCATTGTGTATATATATATCATATTTTCTTTTTTTACTCATCTGTGTTTTTCTTTTTTTTTTTTTTTTTACTTTTTACACATCTGTTTTTAAATTTTTTTTTTAAGCTAACATGCAAGAAATGAACACTTATCTGTTAATAGATACTTAGGTTGATTACATATCTTGTATACTGTGAATAGTGCTGCAGCAAACGTGGGCCTACAGGTATCTCTTCATCATACTGATTTCATTTCCTTTGGATATATACCCAGTAGTGGGATTGCTGGTAGTTCTTTTTAAAAAAATTTTTTTAAGGGGCCTCCATACTACTTTCCATAATGGCTTTACTAATTTATATTCCCACCAACAATGTGTACGGATTCCCTTTTCTTTATGTCTTTTGTCTGTTTGATAATAGCTATTGTAATAGATATGAGGTGATACCTCATTGTGGTTTTGGTTTTTCATTTTCCTGATGATTAGCGATATTGAGCATTTCTCATATACTGTTGGCCATTTTTATGTGTTCTTTTGAGAAATGTTTGTTCAGGTCTTTTGCCCATTTTTTAATTGGGCTATTTGTTTCCTTGCTATTAAGTTGTTTGAGCTCTTTTTTTTCTTTTTTCTTTTTTCTTTTTTTTTTTTTTTTGAGACAGGGTCTCGTTCTGTTGCCAAGGCTGTAGTGCAGTGGTGTAAACATGGCTCACTGCAGGCTTGAATTCATAGGGTCAAGTGATCCTGGAACTACAGGTGCATGCCACCACACCAGCTAATTTTTAAATTTTTTTGTAGAGAGAGGATCTTGCCATGTTGCCCAGGCTGGTCTTGGACTCCTGGGCTCAAGCAGTCCTCCCACCTCTGCCTCCCAAAGTTCTGGGATTACAGATGTGAGCTACCACACCCAGCCAAATTGAGTTCCTTATATATCTTGTATATTACTCCCCTAGCAGATGTATAGTTTGTAAATATTTTCTCCCATTCTGTAAGTTGTCTCTTCGCCCTGTTCATTGTTTCCTTGGCTGTGCAGAAGGATTTTAGTTTGATATAATCCCATTTGTCTGTTTTTGCTTTTGTTGCTTGTGCTGTTGAAGTTATATTCAAAAATTCAGTGCTCAGAACAATGTTGTGCAGCTTTTCTCCTGTTTTCTTCTAGTAGTTTTGGGTCTTACATTTAAATTGTTAATCCATTTTGAGTTGATTTTTGTGTAGGTGAGAGATAAGGGTTTAATTTTATTCTTTGGCGTGTTAATATCCAGTTTTTCCCAGCACCATTTATTGAAAATACTGTCCTTTCCCCATTGTGTTTTCTTGGCACCTTTGTTGAAAATCAGTTGGTTGTAAATATTTTTTTTTCCCTGGGCTCTCTGATCTGTTTCATCAGTCTGTGTGTCTGTTTTCATATCAATACCATGCTGTTTTGGTTACTGTAGCTTTGTAGAACTTTTTTGAAGTCAGGTAGTATAGTGCTTCCAGCTTTGTTCTTTTTTCTCAAGATTACTTTGGCTATTCAGGGTGTCCTTATGGTTTTTGTTATAGATATTGTCCATGGGTTTTTGGTTTTGCTATCTAGTTGCTTTATTATTAGAGAAATTTGATGAGATTCAACAATCATCCCACCGATATCTTTTTTTTTAATTATGTTACCCTAAATCTGTGTCTTTTTTGTCACTCACTGTTATAGAGTGTGGATCACTTTGCAGTGTTTCATTTATTAATCAAAAGTGTTATTTTAAATCACAGTATAATGTCATAGGTATGTATCATGAATTACTAAACCATTTACTAATAAATAGCATTTGTATTTATAAGCGAATGATTCAATAAATCATGCTAACATAATTAATGCTGTGATGAACATTCAGACATTCTTACTTTCTTTAATGGTTGCATTTTCAAAAGATTCAGCAGAAATGATAAGGCACCTATTTTTGTGTTTTAGCATGCTTCATGATGATCCAAGCAGAAGAATTCCTGCTGAAATGGCATTGTGCAGCCCATTCTTTAGCATTCCTTTTGGTAAGTTGTGTATTCTTTTATTTTTTTCTTGGTCATTTGACAGTCATACAAGACATCAGCACTAATTTATATTCACAAGTTCCTTTATCTGGTGTTCAACTTATTTGGGGGGATTTACATTTAACCATATTATGATGAATTTTAACAGCCCCTCATATTGAAGATCTGGTCATGCTTCCCACTCCAGTGCTAAGACTGCTGAATGTGCTGGATGATGATTATCTTGAGAATGAAGAGGAATATGAAGGTTAGTGTTTTCTAAATTATATTTTAATGTGTCTTTCTTAAAGAAGTGTAGAATAAACATATCCGTAACATTTTCATATTTCCCAATTTATCTAATGAGAATATTGAACAATATGATCTCTAATATACTCTCACTTTTATCTTTTTGAGGCGGAGTTTCACTCTTGTTGCCCAGGGTGGAGTGCAGTGGCACGATCTCAGCTCACTGCAACCTCTGCCTACTGGGTTCAAGCCTCAGCCCCCCAAGTAGCTGAGATTACAGGCATGTGCCACCAGGCCTGGCTAATTTTGTATTTTTAGTAGGGACGGGGTTTCACCATGTTGGTCAGCTGGTCTCGAACTCCTGACCTCAGGTGATCCACCAGCCTCAGCCTCTCAAAGTGCTGAGATTACAGGTGTGAGCCACTGTGCCCAGCCCTCTCACTTTTTTATTCATAATGTCCTTTTGACTCTTTTACGTTTCATCTTTACCCAGTTAATGAAGAAGATTAATTTTCCCAACAACTTCTATCTCTCTAGTCTGTCTCTTCTAGCCTTTCCCTAGGGTTGCATTTCTCCATTTTAGCTCTCTTTTTTGCTTTTAACATTCATTCATTTAAGACATATTAACTGAGTATTTACTATGTGCTGTTGTGGGATTACTTCCCGTCTTTAGTATAGTAGGGGAGACGGCTACATAAACAATTATAGTTGTGATAATCTGAAGATAGGGTACTATACAATGGCAGAAAGGACAAGTACTTAACCCAATCTTAGTAACTGGTGAATGCTTCTCTACAGATGTTATATCTGAGCTCAGTAATTTGGAGTTGCTTGACTAAAAGTTGAGGGGTTAGGAAGTAAGTAGCACAAACACATAGATATGAAAGTGTCAGAAAACAGCAAATTGGTATGACTGTATCTTAAGATATTTGTTGGGGAGCAATCAGTTAAAGCTAACGAGGTAGCCAGAGTACAGACGAGTTTGCTGTGTTTAAGAATTTGGATTTTATCTGAGAGATAGTAACACCAAAATACAGATATGTGAAGAACTTTGCGTCAGGTATAGAATAATATCTAGTTTATGGTTAAGTATTCAATACCTATCTGTTCTTTGTTGAATGCAGTAAGGAGTTTATTAAATAATTTTAAATAGGAGAGTGACATAGTCAAACCTGTATTTTAGTAGGGACATTTTGGAAACAGAGAGGGAGTGGACTAAAACAGGGCCAAACTTAGACCAAGGACAACTGTTGTGAAGCATTTGCATCAACCTATTGTTACTACTACTAGAGAGACAATTTTGTGTAGCGGTTAAGAGTGTAGGCTTAACAAAAATTAGCTGGACGTGGTGGCATATGCCTATAATCCCAGCTGCTCGGGAGGCTGAGGTGGGATAATCGCTTGAACCCAGGAGGCAGAGGTTGCAGTGACCCGAGATTGCACCACTGCACTCCAGCCTGGGCAACAGAGTGAGACCATCTCCGGAAAAAAAAAAAAAAAGAGTGTAGACTGAGTTTACATGATGTCTCTCACTTACTAGCTTCTTTGCAGTTTTTTGCAAAAGAAGGAAACTATAGTTTCCTCATCTATAAAATGGAGATAATAAATAGTACCTATCTTGTAGAGTTGTTGTGAAAATTAAATAATGTATAAACATTTCCTAGAACCATGCCTGGTAAATAGTAAACACTCAACAAATATTACCTATTATTAACCACTAGAATACAATCTGGTTTGTTTTGTTTATTGCTATATTAATAGCACTGACACACAGTAGGCACTCAAATATTTATTGTAGGAAGGAAGGAAAGATGGAAGGAGAAATAATTTGCAAGGAGCCAATCTATCTAAATGTAGTGACTAAGTGGATATGAGAGCAAGAAGTGAGGCAGGTTGGGGTTTTGCATGAGACATCTGAATTAAACCACTTGGCAGATGGTGGTCCTAGTTAAAGAGGTAAGGAATAAAAGAGAAAAAGCAGACCTTGGGGATTCATTTTGGACAAGAGGAATACCTCCTGTACTCACTGAAATAGGTTGGAAGAGAAAGAATTTTGGTGTGGCTGTATCTAAGTTACGTAAGTTATAAGTAAAAGTAGGTAGGAAGTTAGTGATGTTCCTGCATAGTAACCAAATATTTTCTGTATATGTCCTTCAGCACTCAATTTTGGACTTCTCTAATTTTTTCCTATTATTTTATTTACTTTCAGGTCTTAACTATTATTTTGCTAACAAATGATGCTCAAATATCCTCTAGACTCTTGACCTATTTTTAATTTCTCTATCTTCTGCCCATAAATTATATCAGTTTTATGTCCTCTTAATATTTAAAATAGAAAAAAATTTAAAACAGAAAGCAAACAGAAAGCTTTATTTTATGTTTCCTTTTCCTTTTACTTTGTTTCTTGTTCTCTGGCTTAACACTTACTTTGTGCCTAGTACTTTATATATATTACTTGAGAGGTAGTAGTTATTTTTCCAGTTTATAGATAATGGAAGTAAACTTAGGTTTATTCACAAAGCTAGTAAATATTTTTAAAGCCAGATATTTAGGTCTGCATATCTAAAGCTCTTATTTTTCTATTTAAAAATATCAATTGCTTAATATTAAATATTCTCCTTGTAGAAAATTAAAATGTTACAGATAAGGCTAATTATATGACAGTACCTCTTGTAAATGATTTCATGTCCCTACAGTGTAGTGAGAGAACTGTAATTTCTTTGAGTCTGTGACCATTTTAAGAGTCTTGAGTTTTCAGGTTGTCTATCTGAAAGAAAGTCTTGCCCTCAGCATTGTTTCAGGTTACGAAGGTACAATGGCTCTGAATTTCTTGGAATCAGTTCAGAATACTACTTAGGTCCTTTTAGTCTTCGTCTTTGTAAAGACCTGCTGTCTTCATCACCTCATTCTGTCTACTCCTAATAATTTTTATCTCTTTAAAACTGAAGCTTGGCCGGGCGTGGTGGCTCACGCCTGTAATCCTAGCACTTTGGGAGGCCGAGGCGGATGGATCACGAGGTCAGGAGATCGAGACCATCCTGGTTAAGATGGTGAAACCCCGTCTCTACTAAAAATACAAAAAATTAGCCGGGCGTGGTGGTGGGCGCCTGTAGTCCCAGCTACTCGGGAGGCTGAGGCAGGAGAATAGCATCAACCCGGGAGGCGGAGCTTGCAGTGAGCCGAGATGGCACCACTGCACTCCAGCCTAGGCGACAGAGCAAGACTCCGTCTCAAAAAAAAAAAAAAACAAAAACAAAAAACAAAACAAAACTGAAGCTTGGCCTGTTTTTGAATAAACCTTTAGACAACCATATAACTCTCCTCCTCTATCTTGCTGTGACTTTTTTCCACTTTTAAATACACGGAGTCTTTAAATTTTGTTTAAATGTTGCTATTGAATCTTAGTGTTTAAGAATCTGAAGTGAACCAAAGTGCAGCAGACAATATGGTACCATTAAATACCTTTGTTACTTCTGATGAACAGGGTCATCATGAAATAACAAGTTTCTTAGCTAGAAATTATGGTATGTATTGGAACAGCTGTCTTGTAATCTTGATAGAGGCAGGGAAGGAAGTTAAACCTTACATTATAGACCAAATTAAATTTCAAATCAAGTAAAGATTAAAATACTAAAACAAGGGAATAAAATAGGGAGGAAGGGAAAAAAGAAAGGGATGAGGGAAGGAAGTAGGGCAGGTAGGAAGGAGATAATTTTTTAATATAAAAAGACATCCTAGAATTTTGTTTTTTAATATTCCTGAAGTTGGAAAGGCCTTTTTTGAATATGGCAAAAAACTCAGAAGCAGTATAATAAGCATTGAACAAAATCAACCCTGACAAAAATCACCCTAAGAAAGATTAAAAGACAAAGGATAGTTTAAAGAAAAAATATTTATAGTTTAAAGAAAAAATATTTATAGCTCTTATTACAGTTTATGGAAAAGGAAGTAGACAAGTATTTTACACATCTGCTTTTACTCTCTATTATTATTGAAATGCTAATTAGAGCCAAACTGCAATATCTTTGTTACCCATCAAACACATTGACAGTGATGAAACATTTGAGTATCCTCTTGTGGGTAAGGGTATAAGGAAACATTTTTATACATTACTAGAGAAAGTTTACATTGGTAAACTTTTATGGAAAGCAAATTGGAAAAATTACAAATTTATGTCAGTTTTGACCCAGCATTTCTATTTCTAGAATGTCAACTTAGTAATACACAAGTGAGGCTGGGCGCAGTGGCTCACGCCTGTAATCCCAACACTTTGGGAGGCCAAGGCAGGTGGATCACGAGGTCAGGAATTCGAGATCAGCCTGACCAATACGGTGAAACCCTGTCTCTACTAAAAATACAAAAATTAGCTGGGCAAGGTGACACACACCTGTAATCCCAGCTACCCAGGAGGCTGAGGCAGGAGAATCACTTGAACCCGGGAGGTGGAGGTTGCAGTGAGCCGAGATCGTGCCACTACACTCCAGCCTAGGAACAGAGCAAGACTCCATCTCAAAAAACAAAAAGGAAAGAAAGAAATACACAAATGAAATGAGATATGCATAGGGGGGTTATCGATTGCAGTACTGTTTTTAATGGTAAAAGTTTGGAAATTGTCTAATTAGTACTGGACATAGTATATAATATATTGAATATTCATAGAATAAAATATTTCATAACCATTAAAACAAATGAGAAAATTTTATGTGATAATTTGGAAATATCTTAAAGGACATATTTAATATAAAAAGCAAGGTTTTTTTAAATTTCATATTTGCTTGTATATAAGTTTATAATAATGGCAGAATACAGAAGAAATTGGCCAGGCGCAGTGGCTCACGCCTGTAATCCCAGCACTTTAGGAGGCTGAGGTGGGCGGATCACAAAACCAGGAGTTCGAGAACAGCCTGGCCAATATGGTGAAACCCCATCTCTACTAAACATACAAAAATTAGCTGGGTGTGGTGGTGCACGCCTGTAGTCCCAGCTACTCGGGAGGCTGAGGGAGAAGAATCGCTTGAACCCGAGAGGTGGAGGTTGCAGTGTCACGCCACTGCACTCCAGCCTGGGCGACAGCGATACTCTGTCTAAAAAAAAAAAAAAAGAAAGAAGGAAAAGAAACTGATACTATGTGTTGCCTTCAAGGAGAGTAGAAGGTGGAAGACTATTATTTATAATTTTGAATCATTTGAATGTCAACTATTCAAGACATAAAATGACCTCATTACTAGTTATGTATTCCTGAATTCTTTGATGATTAAAAAATTTTAAATGTTGAATACTTGTTTATTATATCAGAGCAGTTACTGTTATATGTTTTAATAATCAGATGTTGTAGAAGATGTAAAAGAGGAGTGTCAAAAATATGGACCAGTGGTATCTCTACTTGTTCCAAAGGAAAATCCTGGCAGAGGACAAGTAAGTGAATATTTTCATAATTGCAGATTACTCAGAGGTTATTAAAATTCTGTGTTAAATGTTTTAGTTCTGTAGGAAGATGTACAACAAAATTTTGCTAAGGATTATGAGTTTTGCATTTTAATGATTTTTATATTCTGACTTGTACTTTTTACTTCTTCTAAAAGTTCTATAATATGCTTGCATTTTTTTAGCACTTAAAAAAATTTTTTTTTTTAAATATTGGCTGGGTGTGGTGGTTACGCCTGTAATCCCAGCACTTTGGGAGGCTGAGGTGGGTGGATTACTTGAGGTTAGGAGTTCAGAGATGGTGAAGCCCTGTCTCTACTGAAAATACAAAAGTTAGCCGGGCGTGGTGGCACATGCCTGTAATCCCAGCTCCTTGGGAGGCTGAAGCAGGAGAATCACTTGAACTCAGGAGGCAGAGGTTGCAGTGAGCCAAGATCCTGCCACTGCACTCCAGCCTGGGCCAGGAGAAATGAGTGAGACTTCATCTCAAAAAAAAAAAACTACTTTTGGCTGGGCGCAGTGGCTCACGCCTATAATCCCAGCACTTTGGGAGGCCAAGGCAGGCGGATCACGAGATCAGGAGTTTGAGACCAGCCTGGCCAACATGGTGAAACTCTTTCTCTACTAAAAATACAAAAAATTAGCTGGGCGTGGTGGTGCATGCCTCTAATCCCAGCTACTTGGCGGGGCTGAGGCAGGAGAATCGCTTGAACCTGGGAGGTGGAGGTTGTAGTGAGTGGAGGTCATGCCACTGCACTCCAGCCTGGGCAACAGTGTGAGACTCCATCTCAAAAAAAAAAAAAACTACTTTTGAGCCACTGTAAACAGTAACACCAGGCCAGGAGGTGGCTCGTGCGTGTAATCCTAGCACTTTGGGAGGCCGAGGCGGGTGGATCACCTGAGGTCAGGAGTTTGAGACCAGCCCAGCCAACGTGGTGAAACCCCCTCTCTACTAAAAATACAAAAATTAGCCAGGTGTGGTGGCAGGGGCCTATAGTCCCAGCTCTTCAGGGGGCTGAGGCAGGAAATTTGCTTGAACTTGGGAGGCTGAGCTGCAGCAAGCTGAGATTGCTTTATGGCACTCCAGCCTGGGTGACAGAGCGAGACTCCATCTTAAAAAAAAAAAAAAAAAACAGTAACACCAACTGCTAAATCATACTTTATTTCAGGTTCAGCTGGAGAAATGATTTAGTCTAATTTTGTTCTAATTAGGTAGAGTTAGAAAGCCAATTAGGTTAGGTTCTAATTGTAATAGAAACTATCAGTGATAGTTTAAAGAAGGAAAGTGTGCTGGACTGAGAATTCTTGAACCTGAGTTCTAGCCTCAATATGATTAGCTTCGTGATGATCCTCATTTTTTTCACCTTTAAAATGTGGGCTAAAACTGTTAGCACCGCATTTTCTTTAGAAACTCTAATTCCAAATTAAATTATATGACAATGTAAGAAAATATTTATTTGTAGTATTTTTATTTTTTGAGAGATAGAATTTTGGTTTGCTTTGTCTTAGGGTTTCTCATTCTTGACATTATTGACATTGAGCCTGATAATTTTTTGTTGGAGTAGCTGTCCTCTACACTATAGAACGTTTAACAGGTTTCCTGATTTCTACCCACTTTGAACAAAAAAAATGTCTCTAGACACTGCCAGGTGTCTGTCCTCTAGGGGGTGAAGTCATCTCTGGTTGTGGATTATTTTATTTTATCTTTTTTTTTGAGACAGGGTCTCACTCTGTTTCCCAGGCTGGAGTGCAGTGGTGCGATCTCAGCTCTCTGCAACCTCTACCTTCCAGGCTCAAGTGACCCTTCTGCCTCAGCCTCCCGAGTAGCTGGAACTACAAGCACATGTGCCACCACACCTGGCTAATTTTTTGTAGAAACGAGGTTTTGCTGTGTTGTCCAGGGTGGTCTTGAACACCTGAATTCAAGAGATCCACCTGATTCAGTCTCCCTAAGTGCTAGGATTAAAGGCGTGAGCCACTGCGCCCAGCTATTATTTTATCTTAATAGCTTAGTATTATGAACATTCCTGACAACTGAAAAAATATGAAAACAAAAATATGAACAGTTTTATTCTAGTCCTAATGAAAAGTTATTGCCAAACTAGTGATAATAGTTTTACATTTAGTATCACATACTGAATACTAATATGTATAATTGTATCCTTGCTGTTTAGTCATTTAACTGATATTTATTGAGCATTTATTATGTTCTAGGTACCCATCATAAAAGTGGTCAAATCAGATTTTTAAAAGTGTGGTGATAAGTGCTAGGGAGAAAAACAGATTAAGGAAGAAACTTAAGGAGTGCTGGGGTAGGTAGGGTGGGTTGCACTTTTAAATGGGTTAGTAGGGAAGGACATCTGAGAAGGTCATATGAATCAAGATTTGAGGGAAGCAAGGAAGAGAATTTTAGGCAAAAGGAACAGCAAGATCCAAGGCCCTGAGTATTCCTGGCAGATTTGGGGAGGCCAATGTGGCTGTAGCAGAGTGAGAAAGAATAGTAGGAGATTAGATCAGAGAGATTAGGGAGTGGTAGGGGGCATATTAAGTAGAATGAGCTGGGTAGAGTATTGAGATTACATTGGCTTTTACTCTGAACTAGGGCAAGGTATTGGAAGATTTCGAATGAAGGACTAACATGATCTGACTCAATATTAGCCCCAGTGGTCAAAATGAAGTGGAAGATACAGAATAGAGAGACAGGAGAAGTCTTTTCCAGAGAGAAGTATCCAGGTTTAAGATGATATGAAAAAAGTATCAGTGAGAGGAAAGTTGCTATTTTGAGAAGTTTTCACTGACATTTAAAGGAGAGTGAAAGCAGCTTTTGATAAACTCTTGGACTCACAGATTTAATCTATCTAGGCTTTTGAAAATGTCCATTACCTAGTTGTCAAAGCCATTCTTCATTTGAATTTTTAATTCAAGCAAACATGATTTTATAAGGAATGTTACAAAAAACACTGAAAAATAATGAATGCATCTGATAATGCAATTATAAAAATAATCAGAATTAAAATGATACAGCCCTATTAATTTCATAATAATTTATAAAAATAAGATGCCTTTCTTAGTGTGGGATGGTGTAGTATAGAAAAGTATAGCCTATCTGAAGCAAGGAGTATGATAGAAAACATGATATTCCTTCTGTAAATGCATGTCTACTCATTTATCGAACTTTGGTCTATAGGTTTGGGCATAATTAAGAATCAGGTAAAAAAAAATCAGGAATAGATTCATTATTCCTTTTTGGGGTGGGGTGGGGGAGGGGACAGGGTCTTGCTCTGTCACCCAGGCTGGAGCACATACAGTGTCGTGATCTTGGCTCATTGCAGCCTCGACTTCCTGAGCTCAAGTGATCTTCCCAACTCTGCCTCCCAAGTAGCTGGGATTACAGGCACATGCTACCACGCCCGGTTAGATTTTGTTTGTTTGTTTTTGAGATGGAGTCTTGCTCTGTTGCCCGGGCTGGAGTACAGTGGCGCAATCTCAGCTCCCTGCAACCTTCGCCTCCCGGGTTCAAGTGATTCTCCTGCCTCAGCCTCCTGGGTAGCTGGGATTACAGGTGTGTGCCACCTTGCCCAGCTAATTTTTGTATTTTTAGTAGAGACAGGGTTTCACCGTGTTGGTCAGGCTGATCTCGAATTCCTGACCTCGTGATCCACCTGCCTTAGCCTCCCAAAGTGCTCAGATTACAAGAGTGAGCCCCTGCACCCAGCCAAATTGTACTTCCTAATAGGTGCAATTTCCAGCAGCTGTTGACCAATATTTTTTCCTTTTTCACTTCTAAAAGTACAGATTATCATCCAGGTACCATTGAAATGCAGTTGCTGTCTGAGCTATTCAGCCGTATCTTTGGCAGATGTCTAGTGTTATTCATCACTCCTGTAACGACCTTAGCAAAAGATTGTACATGATTCACACAACTTGTCTTTGAGAGATTTTTCAAAGTTGAGCTGAGTTGTGAGGAAGTATTCTAAACCTTGCTGTCCTGAAGTATAGTTCATAGACCAGCAGCATTGGCATCACCTGGAAGTTTGTTTAGAACAGAAACTCAGGCGACATCTCAGACCTAAGGAAGCAAAATCTGCATTTTAATAACATCTCCAGTTGATGTATATACATTAAAGGTGGTAAAGCACTGGTCTAAAACAATCTTGGTGGAAATGAAATGTTTTTTTCTCTGTCTTCTTTCAGGTCTTTGTTGAGTATGCAAATGCTGGTGATTCCAAAGCTGCGCAGAAATTACTGACTGGAAGGATGTTTGATGGGAAATTTGTTGTGGCTACATTCTACCCGCTGAGTGCCTACAAGAGGGGATATCTGTATCAAACCTTGCTTTAATCAGTAACCTAAGGACTGTTTCCTTTTTCTCCTCTTCCATTTCTTGGGTTATTCCACATATGAATGCAGGATTACCCCCTTACCATTTTAAGAAAGTACTTTATACATTTATTTAATCCTACTAATGTGCAGCCATTGCCCAAGCAGTGACTGCGTTGCATACATTTGGCACTGAGTAGGACAAGACCTCTCAGCTATACATTGAGGGGTTTTAGAGCATCCATGTGGGCAACCCTTTTTTGTGCAGGAGAGCAGGTGTTGCTCTTCAGTATGTAGCCTAAAAAACTCTTAATTATTTCATGGATCATGAAGCAAGGATGAATAATATCATGTCTTGGTAAATACTAACAAATTTGTTAGATTTGGTGACATCATTTACAGATTATTTCTTTATGTTGTCCAGTGGTTCTTCCTTATTGTTGATATCCATAAGCTGGCACTGGATGCTCTCAGTAATGTTAAGTAATTGTCAAGCAGCAGTTACCTACTGTGTTCTTAACACTGAGTTGTGAATTTTTTCTTAAAGCAGTACTGTAGTACTGAATATTCCTCTAAAGGAACTGCAGTGAGCCTAAGTTTTTTTAAATTAAGGCTTTTAAAATAGAAAGCTGATGCTTGATCTTGCACAATTTTTATGTCTAGTATGTATGCTTGAGTGAATGTGCGAGTATGAATGATTAGAGAAAATTTGAGTCAGTGTACTTTATAGTGTGAATCCTGTGAGCTAATACAGTCTATACTCATTTCTTCCCTACCTGTTTCACATCCGTAAGATTTAGGATATACATTTTTTGAGAGGTAGTCTGTCTGATACAATGTAAATGACAAAACATAATTCCTGAGAGGCCCAGAACAAACTGGAGTCTAGCCTGGAGTTAAATTGAGACTTCTAAAATGATTGGAACAAAGACTAAGTTGTGCCAGATGTAAATCAACCCCTCTTTTAGTTTACTTTAGACTTTGTATTAGCTCATCTTTTTTGTAGTAAATCTATAGTTTTAAGGTTTCTCAAGATGTGGCTCTACCTACTATGATGAAAATTGAAGTGGGTCAAAAGAATTAGATGTACAGTGAAGGGAAAAGAAAAAAAATGGGCGAAGAGAGGGTGGAAAATAAAAGGATTCTTTTTTCTTCCTTTCTGTTTCTCGTATCCCTGCTCCCTTTTTCCTCCCCTTCCCTCATTCTTTGCCTCTATCCTTAGCTGAAGACAAACTAGAGGAACAGCATCCCAGGTAGTTTGGCTTTTGACTGCAAGGTAGTTAAGAAAGGTGTAGATACAATGAGGTAGAAGTAGAAAGGAAGAAAAACTCAAAGAATTCTTAAAAGGATTCATAGCAACCTAATGTGTCCCTGAGTAGAGGATGCTGCTATGCGTGAGTTCATGGACACAAGTTGATTACATGGTTTTTAGAATTATAATTATGGATTCTTCTTATTTCATGGTAGGTTGTCTTTAAAGATATAAAAATTAGGATACCTTTATGAAGCACTGATTATACCAAAAAAAAAAAGACAAGTTATATACAGGTTATTAATTTTTTTATTTATTTATTTTTTCCTAAGGAAAAAGTCTTCTATCTTTCCCTGCTGGAAGCCTCCTCACATTTCCTTATGTTTGCCATGCGGGTTGCTGAGAGTCCAATTAGAATTTGCATTTTACAGAATGAAATACTTTACCCCATTCAAACAATTACTGTTTGACATTTTATTTATAATTGTCAAATTCAGGACTCTCCTTTAATGTTTATTATGAAACCAAATTTGGCATAAGGAGGCTGATTTATGAATTACCAAAGGGTCTTGTGGCATGTTCCCCAATACATGCCCTTAGAAGGAAGAACTATTATTTTTTATTTTGGCCCTTTCAGGAGTTGATTATAAGTCCTGAAAATTTATAATCAACAAATTTATGAATTGGTTTGTTTTCAAGTCAGAATTCAAGTGGGCAGAACCAGTATTGTGAAGACCTAAACTTTCCTAAATGTTCATATGGGTAGCAGATTTTGTGGTGATTAGAAACATCAGGTCCTTAAATACGATGAACATGGGATACAAAGGAATTCTTTATAAGGGCAAGTATCCTAAGTTAGCACATTTACTTTTCTCTCCCCTCCGCCCCCAAAAGAAAAATCCTTACAAATAAACTGCAGGTAGGCTTCTAAGCCTAGTCCTGCAGTATGCTGCTAACATCTTGATGCCAATCTTCACAGCATTCTTTGATTGTCATCTTATTGCTGATACATTCATACATATATTTAGTGCTTGACACTGTAGAATTTTGTTACAGAAGATGGTTACTAGATTTTAAGGGAGCTGAGGGAATAATTGATGAGCCTTGAATTAACCATGCATTTAATTAGATGGTTTTTTTTGTTTGTTTGTTTGTTTTGAGATGATGTCTTGCTCTGTTGCCCAGGCTGGAGTGCAGTGGCTCAATCTCAGCTCACTGCAACCTCTGCCTCGCAGGTTTGAGCGATTCTCCTGTCTCAGCCTCCCCAGTAGCTGGGTTTACAGGCGCTTGCCACCACACCTGGCTAGATGTTTTATATTAAAGCCAGAGAATTGAAAAAGAAATGCCTCCTGTGATTGAAATTATTTTATAGCTCTTAGCCCGTTCTACCAAAGATCACATTAGCAGGTTACCCCTCCCTCCTGTGATATTATCTTTCTTAAAACTGAACCAAATATCAAAAGATACAAGTTTCATGATTAGGATGAAATATATACATAGGGATTTTGGTTTATTGAAGTTATTGAAAGACCTAGAAATTTTCTTTTTGAGAGAAAGGGTAAAGAGGTGAGGGTTCATGTCACTTAACCCCTACCCTTTTGGGCAAATTTTGTCTCAGGTAGTGTTTCATTCCCTAAATTAATACCTGTGCTTCCTTGCCTCTCACCTTTCCAGTTACTTCTTTGGGGTATTACTGTGGCACATTGTACACCCAGAAAAGGCACATACAGTGATTATTTTGTGGGAAATACTTGATTCTTTTGAAATATATTTGGAGGGGGTAGCTAGCTAGCCACTGTCAAAACTAATGCTGTATTTACAGGACAAAAACAAGTAGAGTTGGACACCTCAGTAAGAGACGGCATTAACTAAAAGTACTGACTGCCTTTTAAAGGAATTTTTAAAACTATCCTCTTGCAATAAGAGATCCGCATTTATTACCACTGGATGTCTTCCTTTTTTGTGGCCACCAATATAGCAGCTCTCTTTAGAGGGATTCGCTTTCTGCTATGCCTTGAGCCAAACTGGCTGCTTTTAGAACAAAAACCATAAGTATGGTTTTACTCGAACTTCTCTTTGTTTTTATTGAGAGAAATATTGCCTTCTTTTTGGTACTCCAGCTGCTAAAGAGTGCTGAGATATGTTAAATTATTTTTTAAAAGAAAATCTCCGAATACTTATTTAACTTGTCTTCTAGATTCATGTTGCTTATATTTTAACTATTGAGCAAGTTTATTATAAGGAATGCTGCCATATAGAGAAAGCTGAAGAGAAACCATGTGCAGAAGGCTTTTTCTGTCTTATTACACTGGACCTTCACTCTGGTAAGGGCATCAGTTACTTTTCTGGAATAAAAGGCGGAGTTAGAGCACTTATCAGATGCTGTTTCATGGCTTGTTTTAGTTAATTCGTCATGCAGATAACTAACATTTCGGTATCTTTTTGTTTTAGGTCTTATTTTCTGACTGTTAGGCCTATCTTACACATAAGTTCTACTATCAGTATACTTGGCAGCATGACTTTTTTTTTTTTTTACAGTTAATTTAATGAAAATCAGCACCATTGTAAATGATAGTAATTGTAACAACATAGTTACTGGGTGAAGGAGTAGGGGAGACACTCAGTAACCATATATTTACCTAGACACTTATGCAAGGGTACATGCTAGGTGGCTTTATTCAGATTCGGGTACATTGGAATCACATCATGACTTTGAGTCTGATGGATGTGTAGATAAAGATTTAAGCAAGTGCCTTGTGTTTCCTGGAAAATATTAAAACTCATTTGGGTGAAAGCTTCCCAGATGATGATAATTAATAGCACTTCTGCCTTTTTCCTGGAGTAACTTTTAGATTGAGTCACATATGATAGTATAAAAGTCCAAAATTTTCTGGGTTTACCTTTGTTTTATTTTTCATATATATATTCACTGTCTGCCTGGAAATAGCCTTGATTTACCTTATTTTTTTTGTATATGTAAAACTATTCATATTTGATTTTATTCCAATATTATATATGATGGAAAAGCCAGAATTGTCTGGCAGAATTTAATTCTTCCTTGGATCTCTAGTTCTGTTTTTAATATCAGGTTCCTTCATCAAATTTTATTACTGTAGCTCTCTGATATAATTTCATTTCTTGTCAATTATGGTCACATATAGACAAGTACTTGGTCACAATTAGCTCAAAAGAATCCCCATTTCTTAAGGTGCTCAGTCAATCACCTTTATTTTGAGATGGTAGTTTTTCAAGTTAGTATTACTTACTAGCTTTCTTGATGAATATAAAAACGTTGTCTCCATCATACAGAGCTGAGCCTCTTGTGGTATATTAAGATAAGTCCCATTCTTAATCACAGAAGAACATGGATATTTTAGTTTTTGGAGTACCCGGAATTGTAAAGATTTTGTTTTAGGATAGCTTCTCTGCCTGATACTGTAGGATATGTCATGTTCGTTATTGTAGCCACCTCCCTCAGATGTTTTTCACTATTTTTAAATTATATAATGACCAGTAGATTCACAGTAGCATGTACTTGACAAGTGCCATGGATATTTAAGAAGAAGGTAAATAATTTTAATATTTTTTGCTGTAATTTTATAGGAGCAGTGGACTGTAAGAGAAATATCTATAAATCAGAGAGTATTTAGGAAACTTTGTATTTTATAGGTGGTCATTAAAGTGATCTTCAGGATATAAGATAGTTTACACAAACTTTATTCTCCTGATAGGAAATTTTTATTCATTTTCCTACCACTCAGCACTTTTGTTCTGCCTTGTACTGCTTATGAGGATTAATGTTTTAAATTTGCTTTATTTGTGCTTTTCAGAGAGTTGTCATAATTGTGGCAGTTGTGTTTGTGGCACTGTAAATGCTGAAATTCATGGGAAACTTATCAAATGACTGCTTGAGTGTTATTTCCCATTAAATTGGGTAGCTGTCACAATAACCAGAAAAAATCTTGTGGCTCTTTTGAAGAAAGCCATGTATGTTTTGTTACCTAGGTTCATAGTATTTTAATTTAAAGGCAAAGAGAAGCATTCTACTTATTTGTCTTATAAACCATTAATCATTTTTTGTGCGGAAGAGAGCTTATTTTGTTATACTGCTTTGTATAATGGAAATAAGTGACATTCTGGGGGAAAAAAACTGGAATTGTTTGTATTTTGTTTTTTTGGGGGGGGGGGGATCTTTATGTGAAAAATCAGAGCTACTTGTTAGCATAAGCCCTTACTATCAACAAGATAATTATTTGTAATCACTTTTTTATCCCAGGTTGGAATTGCTTTCCCCTTCTAAGTTATCTTCCCTTAATAATATTTATGATACCAGGACAGTGAAGGTATAAGAGCAAATGTAATGAGGTATTCAAAAATCCTGCATATATGGACTCAAAAGTTCTTTAGTTATTTGAATTATATATAGCTATATTATTTTATTAGCTTGGGTTGTCAGAAGATTGCCAATTTTAAGAGTAAAGAGGAGAGAGATAAGTAATAAAAATAGAGAAGGGGAAGAAAATGGCTCCCTTACTGGTCTTAGTAATCTTCTATATAGTTAATGAGCGAAAAAATGATACTTAAAGTTCCAGGTTTGGTACCGCTAGCATAGAAACATTGCCTTTCCTACACATTCCTCATCATTGTTTCCTCAGAAAATTATTTTAAGAGTTTGTGAAACCAGATTAAATATCTATATTCAGTTTGGCCTAATTTTTAAAAATATTTATACTCCAGCTTTTGTGTATTTGGTGTACATCACCACTTATGCAAATCAAGGATCAGAAAACTGGAGGTTAGCCATCTCCATTATTTCCTTTTGCACATTGGGTACAGTGGGTGGCATTAGTATGCACTAGCTGCAAAGTCACAGCACCTTATGGAAATAAGTATGTTTATTATAATAAAAAAAAAGTTAAGCTGCATCTCTGTAGATTATTTACTTTGCAGACTGTAAAGCTGCCATATCTTTTCCAGCAGAATTTACTCTTCCATTCTTAATTCTTTTTTGAAATATCTTAAATAATTTAACATTCCTTTATAACCTCTTAACAGTGTCAAAACTGGGGTAGAAGGGATTTTATTTTTTCCCAAAAGGGTTCCATCTTTGCTATCTGTTGATCAGCCTTAGAAAATCTAAGTATGATCAATAAATTTTAATGGTTGATGGCATCCTGTGTCAGCTGGAGTAGTTGGTTGTGAATATTAAAACCTAGTAGTGTTTTCCCTCAGTAACATGTAATTGCTACATTTTTTATAAGAAGGTATGGTTAGAAAAAAATGTGAAAGATCACTTAAACCAAAGCCAGTTACAAGGAGTAATCTCTCCTGTTGGTTTACCTTCACCTCAGAACTACAAGAATATTACAATACATAGTGAATAGTTGTCTAACATTTCTACCAGTTGTTTCAGTAGCATATTGGTCTTGGCATTTCTTGGCACTGTGGTTCTGCTGTATTATTTGTGATGTCTTATTGTTTGTGAGCTTTTGTTTTTTTTTTTAAAGAAAAAACAAAAAACAAAAACTAAGTGGGACTATGTATGTAGATGTGTGTCAGTACCAAAAAGTTATTTTCTCAAATCCCTAAATTTCTGATTTCCATTCAAGTCTTTTAAACTCTTTCCTGCTGAATAGCAAAGAACTTTTATTTTCCACTTTCCTATATTCCTAAAAAGTGTGAACAATGCGTTTCAGTTGACTGTATTGCATACTTTTTTGCTGAAGACTTTTTCTGTAAACACAATTGCCTTGTTCAGTTTTGTTGTAAACTGACTTACCATAAGATGCACTGTTGATAATGCTTTCTGATGTGTGTTTGATAAGAGTGATAAAATAAAAGCTTAAAAATAAAGGAGTTGCTTTTTAATTTCAACTTTTTCTATACTTAGTATAAATATTCAGATAACAGGTAAATATATTTATTTTCTGATTTAATTTTAACTAAAAGCTGCCATTAAAAATTTCCATGTAGCTTTAACCACCCATTTCTAAAGAATATGATTTTTCATTTTTGGAAATCTTGCATCATATTGGTAATACTGACATGTAATTTTTTATTTTGGAAAAGTGTTCTTGATATTGTAGAAACAGCCAGGTCTAATGAAAAGAACCAGAGTTCAGAGTCAGGAAATTTGTGTTCTAATCTTGGCTGTTTTATCAACTTGGATATCTTTAATCCAGTGATTCTGCTTTGATAATAGCTGTATTTTTATGTTGTGAGGACCAAATGAGATAATAGGTGCAATAGTAATAAAACAGCCATAAATCATGAAGCATCAACTAGGTGATGGGTACCATTTTAGCTTATATCATGTTTAATGTTCCCTTTTTCCACATGGGAACTGAAACCCAAATAACCTGAGACCCAATTAACTGAGACAGCAGAGACCCAATTAACCCAAATAAAGAGACTTGCCCGACATTTCATAAAACTGAGAGGTGGTATTTATATACTGGTCTGTCTGGGAGTGGCATTGGCATGTTGTTTTGGGAAGTCAGTGACAGATCTGGAAGATAAATTCAACAGGAAAATGTTGTTAGAAGGGACACCCTAAGAGACTGTTTTAATAACTTAGACTGGAGTTAAGAATATTTAAACCAGTAATTCTCATCCTTCAGCATATAACAGAATCACCTGGGAGGGCCTGTTAGCTACCGACTGCTGGGCCCCGCACCTAGAGTTTCTGACTAGTTCTTTGTGGGATTCGAGAATTTGCATTTCTAACAAGTTCTCAGGTGGGGCTGTTGCTGCTGCTAGTGTGGAGACTGCACTTTTAGAACCACTCATCTAAACAAAGGGTATTGGTTAGGATTGAAAAGCAGAAGCAGGCCTTTATTCCAGGGCTACTTAGGAGTAGCTCAATCTCTTCATCTCCCTGATAGTAGAATAGTGACTAACTGAACGTTATTTTGCACCAAACGTGCTAAATGCTTTTTGGTTAATCCTCCCAAGAAGCCTATTAGGAAGATATTAATGTTCACTTCATTTTATGGTTAAGGAAATGGATTGTTTAGCTTACTTCCTAGGGTTTACACAGTGGACAAATGAATATCTAACTTCAGAGTCACCACTGTGCTAGATTGCATGCTAGTCAACCCAGTAATTCCTTCCAGATCCAGCTTCCCTTTTTCATTTCCTCAGATACTACTTGGTTTAGTCCTTGATCTTTTACTAGAGTTTCTTAGAAGATCCCTGTCTCCTGCCCTCTTGTCTCTTAATACTGCTAACAGTTTTCATTTTTAAAGAGAAGCCTGATCATGCTACTCATGTTTAAAATTCCTCATTTTATTTCCTATTCAGCCCATTTGCCTTCAAAATTATATCAAATTCTCTTGAATTGGCATATAAGACTTTTTACAATCTGGCTCCACCTGTCAATCATGTCTCCTATCTCTTTCCCTATTTATATTTCATGCTGCAGGTGCACCTACCTGTATTTCTGCAAAGTCCATCCTTTTTCCTCTTTCTGATCCTCTTATTAAAATGCCATTCAGGCAGGCACAGTGGCACACGCCTGTAATCCCAACATTTTGTGAGGCTGAGGTGGGTGGATCTCTTGAGCCAGGAGTTCGAGACCAACCTGGGAAACATGGTGAAACCCTTTCTATACAAAAAATAGAAAAATTAGCCTGGCATGGTGGCATACACCTGTAGTCCCAGCTACCTGGGAGGCTGAGGTGGGAGGATCACCTGCGCCCGGGAGGTCAAGGCTGCAGTGAGCTGTGATGACACCAACTGCGCTCCAGCCCAGGTGACAGAGTGAGACCATGTCTCAAAAATAAAACAGAAAAAAATTAGCCAGGCATGGTGGCATGCGCCTGTAATCCCAGCTACTCGGGAGGCTTAGGCATGAGAATTGCTTGAATCTAGGAGGCAGTGGTTGCAGTGAGCCGAGATTGCACCACTGCACTCCAGCCTGGGCGACAGAGCCAGGCTCCATCTAAAAAAGAGAAAAACAATAAATAAAACAAAGTTGCATTCAATTCCCTGCCTACCCATGCCCAGTTATCTGTGTGATAAAATCATATTGATCTTAAAACAGCTCAGTTGTTACTTTCTTTAGTTATCTTCCCTGTGCTCTTCCCTGTCAAATTGTTAGTACTTCTGTACCAAGTCTTTACTTTGTATGTACGCATTTCCTATATGACTAGATTTACCATTTTGTTTTGCCCCACGTCTACTCCTTATCAGTAGTGGATCATCATATTCAGATCTGTATTCCTAGCACCTAGCCCCATGCCTGAGCTATAGTAATTGCTCAATAAATGTTTGTGGAGTTGAAAATGAATTCATAGAATCTGGCATCCAGTTGGATGTGGATGACTCCAATATTTCAAAGAATGGCAGTTTAGTAGTTTATTTTATTTATTTATTTATTTTTGAGACAGTTTTGCTCTTGTTGCCCAGGCTGGAGTGCAATGGCGCCATCTCGGCTCACTACAACCTCCGCCTCCCAGGTTCAAGCAATTCTCCTGCCTCAGCCTCCCTAGTAGCTGGGATTACAGGCATGCACCACCACGCCCGGCTAATTTTGTATTTCTAGTAGAGACGGGGTTCCTTCATGTTGGTCAGGCTGGTCTTGAACTCCTGACCTCAGGTGATCTGCCTGCCTCTACCTCCCAAAGTGCTGGGATTACAGGTGTAAGCCACTGCACCTGGCCAGTAGTTTCTATTTTAATTAACTCTATAGCAAAAGGAAATCATTATAATCTATTGATGTACAAATAACAAAATGGGCAATTAATCAAATAACTTAGAAATTTAGAAAGGTAGACTTTGGATTTTAAAAATGTAGCAGATTATGCCCAGTCACGGTGGCTCACACCTGTAATCCCAGCATTTTGGGAGGCCAAGGTGGGTGGATTCCTTGAGGTCAAGAGTTCAAGACCAGCCTGGCCAAGACAATGAAACCCCGTCTCTACAAAGAAAAATAAAAAATTAGCTGGGCGTGGTGGTATACACCTGTAATCCCAGCTACTTGGGAGGCTGATGCATGAGAATGGCTTAAACCCGGGAGGCGGAGGTTGCAGTGAGCCAAGATTGCGCCACTGTACTCCAACCTGGGTGACAGAGACTCTCTCTCTCTCTCTCTCTCTATATATATATATATATACACACACATATATATACACATATATATATACACACACATATATATACACATATATATATACACATATATATACATATATACATATATACATATATATACATATATACATATATATACATATATACATATATATACATATATACATATATATACATATATATACATATATACATATATATACATATATATACACATATATATATACATATATATATATATATCAGATTATTTTTGTGGAACAGTTTTTAGTCCTAAATTGAAGGAATTAGGATTTTTCATTTCCTTCTGTTGCATAAAATTGTGTATCTGAACAACCAAAATCCTTGAGTTCTTCCTTAGCATGAGTATATTGAACTTGGCTAAGCAAATTTTCGCTTTAAAAACGTGAGGTGTTTTATTGTGACTTGTTCTCTCCACTATTCTGTAACTTTTAAGAATTCGTGACTTAATAGGTTAGAACATGAGCGAGTTGCTACACATAATTACTAAACCATTTCCAAAAGCCTATTTTTCATTAAGCATACAATATCATCTGCGTATGTAATATTATATAGATGTCTATATGTATATTTCAATATCTTTACATATGAAATAAAAATAATGCTCAAAGGAAAGTGGGTGACTGATGGCCGCATATTCAAATACCAGCTAAATAAAATGTCTTCCAGAGTTGTGCAGACCTGGCAAGAGGCTCTATGACAAGGACCATTGAACACCTGTTCAGTTGAGATTACTTTGTAAAGCAATGAGACGTTATTGATGTTTCTGTTGGAAAAGATTTATTAGACTAGTAACAAAAGATTAGTGCTATAGGCTGGGCAGTGGCTAATGGCTGTAATCCCAGCACTCTGGGAGGCCGAGGAGGACAGATCACTTGAGGTCAGGAATTCAAGACCAGCCTGGCCAACACAGTGAAATCCCATCTATACCAAACAATCCAAAATTAGCGAGGCATAGTGGCGCATGCCTGCGGTCCCAACTACTCAGGAGACTGAGGTGGGAGACTTGCTTGAACCCAGGAGGTAGAGGTTGCAGTGAGCCACTATACTCCAGCCTGGGTGTCAGAGTGAGACCGTCTCAAAAAAAAAAAAAAAATTACTGCTATATAATCAGAACATTTACATTTTTAAGACCACACTCCTTTAAAGAAAAGAGGGATCAGGCTGGGCGCGGTGGCTTGCGCCTGTAATCTCAGCACTTGGGAGGCCGAGGTAGGTGGATCACTTGAGGTCAGGAGTTCAAGACCAGCCTGGCCAACATGGCAAAACCCTGTCTCTACTAAAAATACAAAAATTAGCTGGGCGTGGTGACATGCGCCTGTAGTTACAGCTACTCAGGAGACTAAGGCAGGAGAATCACTTAGGAGAACGAACTCAGGAGGTGGAGATTGCAGTGAGCCGAAATGGCGCTACTGCCGTCCAGCCTGGGCAACAGAGTGAGAATGAAAGCCAAAGCTAGGCCAGGCATGGTGGCTCACACCTGTAATCCCAGCACTTTGGGAGGCCAAGGCGGGTTGATCACGAGGTCAGGAGATCGAGACCATCCTGGCTAACACAGTGAAACCCCGTCTCTACTAAAAATACAAAAAATTAGCCGGGCGTGGTGGTGGTGGGCACCTGTAGTCCCAGCTACTCGGGAGGCTGAGGCAGGAGAATGGCGTGAACCCGGGAGGCGGAGCTTGCAGTGAGCCGAGATAGTGCCACTGCAGTCCAGTCTGGGCAACAGTGTGAGACTCCGTCTCAAAAAAAAAAAAAAAAAGAAAGCCAAAGCTTAGTTAAGCAGTCATTGAACAAGTTGAAGTTAGAGGAGAAGTGCTTATTAGTGTTTAGTACAGCATTTCCCAAACTGTATATCCTTGGAACATTAGCATTAGCATGCCGTATAATATTGAGAGGCCTGGAGGGGCTGGGTAAACCAGAAATATTCTATGGTTAAATATGTTTTGGATGTACTGCATACTTTTTCCCCAATTTTCTTAGAGAAGTTGGGAGTCTATTTGGTCTATTTAAACCCACAGAAGAGTTGGAAGGATAGTAAGTTGATGCCAACATACCCTTCATCTACTGTCAATATTTTGTCACATATTTTAAATCTCTGGCCCTCTCCCTTTATGTACATAAATAATAAACATAACCTTCTTTCTGAACCATTTAACAGTTGCATATATCATGACAGTTGACCTCTAATTACTTCAGCATGACTCTCCTAAGAATAAAATTGTCCTCTATAACCATAATACCTTTATCACAAACTTAGAATTTAACACTGATACAGAAATTCCTAATATAGTCTGTCTTACTCTGTTTTCTGTTTCTATAACTGAATACCTAAGATTGAGTAGTTTATAAAGAAGAGAGATTTATTTATCTCATGATTCTGGAGGCTGGAAAGTCCAAGATTATGAGATCGGGTTCTGGTGAAGGCTCCAAGCTACATCATAATGCGACAGAAAAGTAGAAGGGGCAAGACCAGGGGTGGCCTTGTTTTTATAACAACCCACTCTCGTAACTAATATAGTCTCCAGAGAACAAGGACTCACTCCCTCGAGAATTCAGTCAGTCCCATGAGAGCAGCATCTGTCCCTCTTTATGACCTAACCACTTCTTAAAGAACCTGTCTCCCAACACTGCCACTCTGGGCACCAGTTTCCAACACATGAATTCTGGGGGACACACTCAAACCATAGCACAGTCCATATTCAGTTTTTCCCAATTGTCTCATATAATGTCTTTTATAACTGTATTTCCCTGCCAGGACCCAATTAAGACTCTTTGTATTAAAAGTATCTGTTGAGAATTTGTGTGATGTTGGTGTTCCTCAGAACACAGAACAGCTAGTTGATGAAAAAGTAGCTTAGACTATACACTTGAACCCATCCCTTTTATTATTATTATTATTATTTTGAGACAGAGTCTTGCTCTATTGCCCAGGCTGGAGTGCCTGTGGCAGTGGTCTCAGCTCACTGCAACCTCCACCTCCCAGGTTCAAGCGATTCTCCTGCCTCAGCCTCCTGAGCAGCTGGATTACAGGTGCCCGCCATCATGCCCAACTAATTTTTGTATTTTTAGTAGAGACAGGGTTTCACCATATTGGGCGGGCTGGTCTCAAACTCCTGACCTCAAGTGATCCGCCTGCCTCAGCCTCCCAAAGTGCTGGGATTATAGGCATGAGCCACTGCACCTAGCCTCATCCCTTTTATAATTTAACAATTGTTAACACTCATTTAAATGGATTTTCTTATTTTAGGGGAAGCAACATGAAGTGGACTTTTTGTTTTATCCTTTGTATCTCTTGGTTATGCTTGCAAGGGAAAACAGAGCTCTAATTACTAAGAACCTGCATACACCCTGACAAAATAGCAAATAATACTTTTTTTTTTTTTTTTTGAGACAGAGTCTCACTCTGTCGCCTAGGCTGGAGTGCAGTGGCACTATCTTGGCTCACTGCAACTCCACCTCCCAGGTTCAAGCAATTCTCCCACCTCAGCCTCCCAAGTAGCTGGGACTACAGGTGTGCACCACCACGCCCGGCTAATTTTTTATTTTGTATTTTTAGTAGAGATAGGGGTCTCACCATGTTGGCCAGGCTGATCTCAAACTCCTGGCCTCAAGTGATCTGCCCGCCTTGGCCTCCCAAAGTGCTGGGATTACAGGTGTGAGCCACCACACCCAGTCTAATTTTGTATTTTTAGTAGAGAGAGGGTTTCACCATGTTGGTCAGGCTGGTCTCGAACTCCTGACCTCAATCAATCCACTCACCTCAGCCTCCCAAAGTGCTGGGATTACAGGCATGAGCCACCATGCCCAGCCAAGAAATGTGTAACTTTAAGAGGAAAAGGATGGAGCAAGTATGGTCCAAAGAACCATAGTAATTGACATATGTCCTAGAGACCATTTAATTAAAAAATAAACTTTTTATTACACAAAATTTCATGACAACTAATACTTAACATATGTTTGGTGACAAAAATCTCAGGGCCACTGCTGATTTAGGAGCTATGGTAAAGCTTTTGACTTAGTGAGGCATTCTGATCCTCATTTGCAGCTAAAGTAAGAAATCATTTCTTTCCTTTTCTCTCTTTGTTTTGTTTTTTGTTTTTTGTTTTTGAGACAAGGTCTCTCTGTGGGGTGCAGTGGCACCATCACAGCTCACTGCAGCCTCCTGAGTAGCTGGGACCACAGGCACGTGCCACCATGCACAACTAATTTTTAAATTTTTTTGTAGAGACAGGGTCTCACTATATTGCCCAGGCTCATTTCTGATTTCTACAGCAAAGAGTTGGTTGTATTACATCCTAAATTTCTGCATTCTATGAAGTAGGTGATAATTTTCCACTGGTAGCTGGTTTTTCCTAAGAGGAAATGGAAGACACTGAGCATGAATAAATATTATTCATGGAATAAATATTATACTATGTCAGATTGGCACATGGAGGTTTTCTTTTTACTAATGTCTGCCATTACTCATTACTTAATAGTATTAATTATAATGTATATGTCTTAATCATACTAAGTCTGAGAGTTAGGGAAAATTCCGTTTTAACTACGATACCCAAAGGATTATTTCTGTTTCCTTGAAAATAACAAGTCCTGGCCAGGCGCGGTGGCTCACGCCTGTAATCCCAGCACTTTGGGAGGCCGAGGCGGGTGGATCACGAGGTCAGGAGTTCAAGACCAGCCTGGCCAAGATGGTGAAACCCCGTCTCTACTAAAAAAAAAAAAATACAAAAAATTAGCCAGGTGTGGTGGCACGCGCCTATAATCCCAGCTACTCTGGAGGCTGAGGCAGAGAATTGCTTAAACCTGGAAGGCAGAGGTTGCAGTGAGCCAAGATTGCACCACTGCACTCCAGCCTGGGCAACAGAGCAAGAATCCGTCTGAAAAAAAAAAAAAAAGAAAATAACAAGTCCTTTAACTTTCCTCTAAAATCATTTTAGTGTCTAGATAGCTTATATTTCTTATCTCCTTATGCTCTATCTAGATGACCACACAGCCTTTCTCTTTCAAATTCCACTTATATATGCCAAACACAGACAAATATTTCATGCCAGCCAATCCCCACTTTTGTGGAATATATATATATATATACACACACACACACACATATGCACACACACACACATATACACACACACATATATATACACACATATATATACACACATATATATACATATTTATATACACACATATATATATACATATATATATATATTTTTTTTTTTTCTTGTTGAAACGGAGTCTTGCTCTGTCACCCAGGCTGAAGTTCAGTAGCACGATCTTGGCTCACTGCAACCTCCGTCTCCCAGGTTCAACCAATTCTCCTGCCTCAGCCTCCCAAGTAGCTGGGATTACATGCATGTGCCACCATACCCGGCTAATTTTTGTATTTGTAGTAGAGACAGGGTTTCACTGTGTTGGCCAGGCTGGTCTTGAACTCCTGACCTCAGGTGATCCACCCACCTCAGCCTCCCAAACTGCTGGGATTACAGGTGTGTGCCACTGTGCCCAGCCACCCATATATATATCTAAGGGCCTACTAGATGTTTTCACTTAGTAGTCCTGTGAATACCTCAAATCTCCATATCCCAAACCCCACTTTTTTGTCTTTATTCCTGTATTGGCAGTAACAGAAACTCATGCTAGCTGAAATGAATAGACAAAAACAAAACAAAACAAAACAAAAAACTTATAATTAGGACACAGTTGAGTTTATGGAATATAAGAGTAGCTATGCAGTCAGATCTCATGCAGGGACTGGATCCAGAAACTGGGAAGCTGCCAGTACTCTCCTTATTCTTTTCTTGCTTTACCTCTTAGTCTCTGCTTTTCTTTTGGGCAATACCTGCTTTGTGCTTTATTAGGCTGTCTCTCCCTCTCTTCCTCCTCCGCCCCCTTCTTCTTCCTGCTGCTGCTGTTGTCTTTTCTCTGCTTCCCCATCTACCAGTGGGATATGACTGTCCACTGCACGGGCAGTTAAAATTCTAGCCCCATTTGAAAAGTGGCTTTTTTTTTTCTTTTTAGACGGAGTTTCGTTCTTGTTGCCCATAGGCTGGAGTGCAATGGCTCGATCTCGGTTCACTGCAACCTCCACCTCCCAGGTTCAAATGATTCTCCTGCCTCAGCCTCCTGAATAGCTGGGATTACAGGCATCCGCCACAACGCCTAGCTAATTTTGGTATTTTTAGTAGAGACGGGGTTTCACCATGTTGGCCAGGCTGGTCTTGAACTCCTGACCTTGTGATCTGCCCACCTCAGCCTCCCAAAGTGCTGGGATTACAGGCATGAGCCACTGCGCCCAGCCTCAAAAGTGACTTTCTGTAGGCCCAATCACAAATTCCCAGAAGAGAATCTTTAATTGGCACAGTGTGTTTAAGTGTCCATGCTAGACCAATAAACTATGACAGATATTGATCCACATTGTACAAAGACTATTGTGCACTTTTCCTTTTGAGAGGGGGCTGTTCTTACAGAAGGGAGAATTGTTCATTAGCCAAGGAGATATCTCAAAACCTACCTTGACTATATTCTTTTTTCAGGTAATAACCCATCTACTCAGTGACCTAAGTCAGAAACATGAAAGCCATTTAGTTCTCCTCCTCCCTCACTGTCAACATGCAATCAGTAAGCCTTTCCCATCCTAAATCTTAAATATCTCTTACATTTATTTCCTGAACTTCATACTCATCATCAGCTCTCTCTCTATATATATTAATAATAGAGATGGACCCTCACTATTTTGACCAGGATGGTCTCGAACTCTTGGCCTCAAGCAATCCTCCCGTCTCAGCCTCCCAAAGTGCTAGGATTACAGGTGTGAGCCACCATGCATGGCCCATCAGCATATTTTGGACCATCATAATCTCTTACTTAAACTATTACAGTGATCTTCCTGCCTTCAGGCTCCACGCTGCCAAGAGAATTAAAAATTTTGATCAGATTCCTTCACTTCTTGAAATTCTTCAGTAGCTCCATATGCCCTGCCCACTCCTCCCCAACACCTGCCTGGATTTCAGACCGAGTGTTCCAATATCTGTTTTCAATAGCAGTTACTTCCTCCATCTCTGTGTATCATTGCTTGGCAAGTATCTACTCATCCTTTAAGAATCAGCCCATGTATCCACATCTATGTAAACCTGTGGTCTCTGGGCTGAATCAACTATTCCTTCCTTGATGTTTCCAACAAATTTTGTGAATATTTATAAATTCTTAACACTAAATAACATTTCTCTGTTTCTTCCCTTTGCATGTGAGATCTGTAAAAGCAGTGACCTCATCTTATTTATCTTACAGCTAAAAGGACATGTGTTATAATAAGAAGGCTACATTATTTCTGCCAGGGAATAAGAGAGCTAAAAAAATTATACTCCTCGCCTCTGAACCACGTCTTTTTTTTTTAGTTTTTTTTTTTTTTTTGAGACAGTCTTGCTCTGTCGCCCAGGCTGTAGTGCAGTGGTGTGATCTCGGCTCACCGCAACCTCCACCTCCCGGCTTCAAGCGATTCTCCTGCCTCAGCCTCCCGAGTAGCTGGGATTACAGGCGCCCACTACCATGCCCAGCTAACTCTTTTGTATTTGTAGTGGAGATGGGGTTTCACCATGTTGGTCAGGCTGGTCTTGAACTCCCAACCTCAGGTGATCTGCCCGCCTCAACCTCCCAAAGTGCTGGGATTACAGGGGTGAGCCACCACTCCCGGCAGCACTCTTTCTTTCTTTCTTTCTTTCTTTCTTTCTTTCTTTCTTTCTTTCTTTCTTTCTTTCTATTTATTTATTTATACGATCTTGCTCTGTTGCCTAGGCTGGAGTGCAGTGGCATGCTGATGGCTCATGCAGCCTCGACCTCCTGGGCTCAAGTGATTCTCCCACCTCAGCCTCCCTAGTAGCTGGGACTACAGGCATGCACGACCACGCCTGGCTAATTTTTTTTTTTTTGTATTTTATGTAGAGACAGGGTCTTGCCATGTTGCCCAGGCTGGTCTCAAACTCCTAGGCTCAAGTGATCCTCCCACCCTTGGCCTCCCAAAGTGTTGGGATTACAGGCAAGAGCCACTGCACCCGGCCAGCACTCCCTTCTTATTATTGCTGCACATTCATCAAAGGCCTAAGCATCTGACTTTGCATTATAGCCAAGAAAGAGAATTTGGAGGTTGGGTCTGATGATAAATAACATATGGAGCTATAGCCCCTGAACTAGGCTGCCTGAAAGTGGTGGTGTGAGTCACTTTTATGGTTTTGGCAAACTGAAATTCTACCATTCAAAATGGCTTCCACCTACTTGTTCATGTGTCTGTTCATGTACATGACACAATTGTTTTCTTTGTTCCCAAAGAAACAGGCAAGGGAAATCAGCTAATTGGCTAACCCTTAAGCAGTAGGGAAGATATGGCAAGGGCTGGTTATGTTGCTACATTGGTTTATATCACAAGTGGACATAGAGAGTCTGGGGTTAAGGAACAGAAGTTTCCATTTTAATGCCATATTTCGGCCAGGTGCGGTGGCTCACACCTGTAATCCCTGCACTTTGGGAGGCTGAGGCGGGTGGATCACGAGGTCAGCAGAAGACCAGCCTGGCCAACATGGTGAAACCCCATCTCTACTAAAAATACAAAAATTAGCTGGGCGTGGTGGCACGCACCTGTAATCCCAGCTACTCGGGAGGCTGAGGCAGAAGAATCGCTTGAACCCAGGAGGCAGAGGTTGCAGTGAGCCGAGAGTGCTACTGCACTCCAGCCTAGTGACAGAGCAAGACTCCGACTCCAAAAAAAAAAAAAAGAAAAAATACCATATTTCTCCATTATCTTCATTGACAGAGCATCAGAACCAGTTGCCTGCTGACAAAGGCCAAGTTTAATTAGGGTAAAAGAGGTGAGATGCCAAATGTGTGTGTGTGTGTGTGTGTGAGAGAGAGAGAGAGAAACAGAGAGAGAGCGAGAGAGAGAGAGAGGGAGAGAGAGAATTAGAGATTTCAGGACCAGGCAAAGGAGGCAGCTTGGAAATGAAAATAGAAAGACAAGTTGGAGTGTTCCAGGGACTTGTATGACTCTCCCTTGCACTCTCCAAGTTGGAGAGACTTCCTCACACAGTAACGATATGACCTTAGTAAGCTGCTTAAACTTTACAAGACTTGGTTTCCTCTTTTGTAACATAGAGATAATAATTATATTTACATTATAAAATTGCTGTGAAGACTAAATGAGCTTATTCACATGAAACACCTGTGAGGTGTCTTTCCCTCCCTTTTGTTCTCATCGTCATCCAAATTTCTCTTCTTATGTTGGGCTGCAAGTTGAGCATTTCAAAACATCTTCCCTTCAATGTTATGTCCATTTTTCTCATCATTTGGGGTTAGCGCCTAACTCATCCTGACCATTTTTGATGTAAGGAACCTCCCTCATAGCAGGATTTTTTTTTAGCATGCCCATACTTTTTGTTTCTAACAATTTTACATTTGGAAAACTCATTTTTACTTGCAACTGTGGAAAAATATGTCATCTACAGTGGATCCAGAAACATAGTTTTGAATGCTTTTTGCTTTTTTTCTATTATTACTGTTATTATTTTTTTCATTAGGTGGTCGGGCACGGTGGCTTACATCTGTAATCCCTGCACTTTGGAGGCCGAGGTGGGTGGATCCCTTGAGGTCAGGAGTTTGAGAGCAGTCTGGGCAACATGGTGAAACCCCATCTCTACTAAAAATACAAAAAATCAGCTGGGCTTGGTGGTGCACACTTGTAATCCCAGCTACTCAGGAGGCTGAGGCAGGAGAATTGTTTGAACCCAGAAGGCAGAGGTTGCAGGAAGCTGAGATTGTGCCACTGTACTCCAGCCTGGGTGACAGAGTGACACTTTGTCTCAAAAAAAAAAAAAAATTTAGGTTATTAAGCTTGTCAAGGAATAATTAAATATAGACTATATTCTCTACCCTTTGATATTGTGGAGGAAAAATAATACTGCCACCATCAATATTTTTATTTCATATAAATATTATTATATATAATTTTTAACCTCCTTAATACAACTTTGCTTTCATGTTTAAATGAAAATGGGGGGGTGGATTTTTGTCTGAGATTTTAACAATATCTTTTCCTTCCACAGATAACAAGATCTTAATTTCGCTTGTAGTTTATAGCTGTATGAATAGGTAAAAGGGGATTCTTACTTGGATGCAAAACTCTAAGTTGACTGATGATTAATTCATAAGGAATATTTTACTGTTAACATAGACGTGGGCCTATATGGGCCAATTGTTTCTTAATCTGTTTGTTTAATATGTCAGAAATAAGGTTTTGTGGCCGAATTCAAGCAGCCTATCCCCTGTGTCACCAGAATTTCAAGACTTAAATCTCTCTTTAATTATGCTTTTCACTACTGGCTTCAACAAAGCTGAATAATTTTGCATATGTGCCTCACATACACATGCCCCATATAATAGGTAGACTACATTTCTTAGATAAAATACATATTTAACTCATTGCTCATGATATTTCTTTGAGTTCCAGGAACATGACCAAAGATTAATTTTCTAGGTTGTACAGGAAAACAAAAACCACACATACAGGCTAATAATGACTGATCTCAGAGCATATGAATTCAATGACTCTGATTCTCAAACTTTCAGTTGCCTGAACTGAGAGGCCTTTTCTTATTCTTGCATCACTTCATATTAAGCCCTTCTGAAGTTCCTTCCTAACTTGAAGCAGCACTCTCTTTATGGAAAAATACAGTTCTCAATGAAGGTAAGTATGGCAACTATGATCTCTGTTAGAACAGCCCAACAAATGCTCAAAGCTCACGTACAGGAGAGGGCAGGTTTGCCTGACCACACTGGGTGAACAGCAGAATTAAAAGCCCAGCCTGAACCAAGGGTGGTGACTCATGCCTGCAATCCCAGCACTTTGGGAGGCTGAGGCAAGTGGATCCTTTGAGGTCAGGAGTTCAAGACCAGCCTGGGCAACATGAGGAAACTCTGTCTCTACTAAAAATACAAAACTTAGCTGGGTGTTGTGGCAGGTGCCTGTAATCCCAGCTACTCGGGAGGCTGAGGCAGGAGAATCGCTTGAACCTGGGAGGTGGAGGTTTCAGTGAACCTAGATTTCAGCACTGATCTCCAGTCTGGGTGACAGAGCCCGGTTCCATCTCAAAAAAAAAAAAGAAAAAAAGTCCAGCCTGAGCCTGCCGGATAACATACTTTTCTTCCTTGCCTACAGAATTTGTATTACATATGATTATTATATTTTTCTCATACAAAGACATTGTTCATAATAAACTGTACCAAATTTTAAAAAGAAATATTCTACATGAGATCATTAAGATCCTGACTATAATCTCTGAATAAGAAACCAGAAAACACCAGTGGCAGTGGCTAACACCTGTAATCCCACCACTTTGGGGGGCCGAGGTGGGCGGATCATCTGAGGTTGAGAGTTCGAGACCAGCCTGACCAACATGGAGAAACCCCATCTCTACTAAAAATACAAAATTAGCTGGGCATGGTGGTGCATGCCGGTAATCCCAGCTACTTGGGAGGCTGAGGCAGGAGAATCACTTGAACCGGGGAGGCAAAGGTTGCAGTGAGCCGAGATTGCGCCATTGCACTCCAGCCTGGGCAACAAGAGTGAAACTCTGTCTCAAAAAAAAAAAAAAAAAAAAAAAAAAAAGAAAGCAGAAAATCTTTGTCATTTTAAAATGGTTTCTGGGTGGTAGTCGCAGATTGCAAAAATACTACAGTTTTACAAGCTGCATTTTATAGCTCCAGAGAGAATTCATCTTTTGTTTGGGGAAGCAATTCAACAGTTCTTTGGGTGATGTAAAGACAGTATTCACAGACTAGTGTGTGGAAATAAGAAGGGGCCAAACCGCTCTGTATATTAAAGATTTTGTTCCTTGGGTACAGAGACAATCAAGTGATTACCTGATTTTCTGCTTGTGGGGAATCCAAAGACATGAAATTGGAATTATTTTATTTTTTTGAGATGGAGTCTCGCTCTGTCGTCCAGGCTGGAGTGCAGTGGCACAATCTCGGCTCACTGCAAGCTCCGCTTCTCGGGTTCACGCCATTCTCCTGCCTCAGCCTCGCGAGTAGCTGGGACTACAGGCGCCCACCACCACGTCTGGCTAATTTTTTTTTGTATTTTTAGTAGAGACGGGGTTTCACCGTGTTAGCCAGGATGGTCTCGATCTCCTGACCTCGTGATCCGCCCGCCTCGGCCTCCCAAAGTGCTGGGATTACAGGCGTGAGCCACCGCGCCCGGCCGTAATTGGAATTATTTTATCTGGATAATAAAATACAGTGATCTCAGGAGGCCAAAAATAAAAACAAACATCAACCAACTTGGTGAAGTTGGGGTACATATTGGATTCATTTGAGACAGTTTTTCGTTGTTGTTGCTGTTGTTTTTACTATAGGTATTTATTTAAAGGAAAACGTGCAGACTAAATACTTTTCTTTTCTTTTCTTTCTTTCTTTTTTTTTTTTTCTGAGACAGAGTCTCACTCTGTCACCCAGGCTGGAGTGCAGTGGTGCGATCTCGGCTCACTGCAACTTTCGCCTCCCAGGTTCAAGCGATTCTCCTACCTCAGTCTCCCGAGTAGCTGGGATTACAATTGCCTGCCACCACGCCCAACTAATTTTTGTATTTTTTTAAGTAGAGACAGGGTTTCGCTATGTTGGCCAGGCTGATCTTGAACTCTTGACTTCAGGTGATCCACCCGCCTCGGCCTCCCAAAGTGCTGGTATTACAGGTGTGAGCCACTGCGCCCAGCCTAAATAATTATTAAATTATGTTTTGGCTTTAACCAACATCTTCATAAAAATACTTTGAGGACAGCTGCATCCATAGATTTCAACTGCATGATTACTTCTTTGCCCATTCTTTTCTCTCTTTTCTCTCCCGAGTAACCGCTTTCAGATAGGGTTCAAGGTAGAATTTATCCTGTCATATTTGGTCCACTGTTCTTTAGGCGTGATCTGCTGCCTCATAGTCAGGTCCAGTGCAATCGATGTGAAACATCCTGTTATTATAAAGGTTCACAGGAGGGCTTCTTATGGCTTCTCTTACTTCTTCATCCTTATATATGGTATCATCTGGCATTAACCCCAGTTTGTGGAATCCTGCAGCATTATAATACACTTTCAAAAACCATCCAGCCACTGATACTGCAACAGCCGGCCTGCCAGCCATTTTGACCCTGAGATAGTTTGGAACCCTGGTACAGGATCTACATGCACCTTAGACTGGTACTTCCCCAAAGATTGCGTCAAGAGCAGCTACCAAATGGATTTTCAGAGTCCAGACTGTTCAATTAATCTCATCCACACACTCCCCTCTTCCCTCAGTTCTCTGTTCTCTTGCAGCCTCTGCCTTCAAAATCTGTCCATTGAGTGGCCCTATGGCCACTGTTCCTTGGGATATTGTAATTCCAGCTAACGGGGAGGGATTTTTTTTCTTAGTCTCTTCGTAAGCATTCAAGGGAAATGCCTCTGGCTTTGCTCAGATGCTGGCTCTCTTCCACTCAGTTCCTGTCAGCTCCTGGAGGAAGAGAAAGTAGCTATACTTTCTGGAGAGAAGATTATGAGGGAGTCGGGTGGGGCAGGTACTCCCTTTGCAATTCAGTTTACTCATCATTGAGAGCAGCAATGATTTCCTACGGACTTCACAGAAAATAAGTACAACTCATGCTAACCAAGAAGGGCAATTTTTTTTTTTCCTTTTGGGACATTACATCTCAAAGTTAAGAAACAAAACATTAGAAATTGCTGATGGTTTGACTGTTCCTTTTAAACAACACATCCTGGTCATTGAAGCGTTTGCTCTTTCCTAGACCTGTCTTATATTATACCCTGGCCATACATTACTTTTTATTTCTCATAAAAAAAGGGAAACACCATCTCAAATTAGCATTCTTTTCTTTTGTATTCCAAATTTTCTCCTGAAGGAAGGCTGTCCTACTGTCAGGAACAATTTTTAAGAGCAAAGCAATCTCAATTTGTATTTATATATATATTTTTAATTTTAGGTGGGGTACAGTGGCTCATGCTTGTAATCCCAGCTCTTTGGGAGGCTGAGGTGGGAGCATCACTTGAGCCCAGGAGTTCAAGACCAGCCTGGGCAACATAGTGAGACCCCATCTCTACAAAAGATACCAAAAAAAAAAAATAGTCAGATGTGGTGTCATGCATCTGTAGTCTCAGCTACTCAGGAGGGTGAGGCAAGAAGATTGCTTGAGCCTGGAAGGTTGAGGCTGAGGTGAGATGTGATTGTACTACTGCACTCCAGCCTGGGTGACAAAGTAAGATTCTGTTTCTCAAAAAATAAAATAAAATAAAACAAAATATTTATTTAATTGGAGAATTCTGTCTGCCTAAATTCCCCTAACACATTTTCTGCTGGATGGAGGCAAGGAGAAGTAAATGGTAGGCCACTTTGACAGCCCCTAAAACACACACACACAAACACACACACACACACACACACACACACTAATATCCCTTACTCCCACTACATTTATTTGTTTTGACATGATATAAAGATAAGGAATATTTGAAAAAAATACTTCAGAGATGTAATGGCTCTTTTTCAAATATGTGTGGGGATTTCACTTCTTTAAGGAAGTATTTCTTGAACCACACCCTCCAAGTGATGTCAACTTCATAATTTGTACTACCATAGCATCATAGCAGTCTCAAAGTACAGATACGTACTTTGATTATAATTGTACTTTAACATTTATTAGTGTAATTACATTTGAATATGGCCTCTCCTCTAGCTTCATTTGATCATGAACTGTTTCCGGCTTGGTCACTATTATATCCCCTGTATCAAATATGCTGCCTGATACACAGTAAGAGCCCAATAATTATTTGTCAAGTGCATATGTAACCACCCAATGGGCTCATCTTGCCCACTGCCTAGATACAGCCAATTTATCAAGACAGGGGAATTGCAATAGAGAGAGTTTAATACACCTAGAGCCAGCTAAACAGAAGACTGGAGTTTTATTATTACTCAAATCAACCTCCCTGAAAACTCAAAAATTCAGAGGCTAGCGCTTCTCAAGCATAATTTAGTGGGCATGAGGCTTCAGAAGAGGGAATACTGATTGGTGAGGATGCAATCATAGGAATGTAGGAAACGGTCTTTTTCTGAGTCTGCTTCTGGGTGGGGGCCACAGAGGAGCCCCTGGTCTAGGTGGGGCCATCTGGTTGTCAGAAATGCGAAAGTCTGAAAAGACATCTCAAAAGGCCAATCTTAGGTTCTACAGTACTGAAGTTATTTACAGGAGTGACTGGGGAAGTTGCAAATCTTATGACCTCCAGAATAATGGCTGGTAATCATTTAACTGTGCTTACATCTTAGCAGAATTCAGGCCCCTCTCATCCTTGTAATCTGGTGGACTTTCATTGTTTTTTTTTTTTTTTGAGATGGAGTCTCGCTCTATCACCCAGGCTGGAGTGCAGTGGTGCAATTTTGGCTCACTGCAGCCTCCATCTCCTGGGTTCAAGCGATTCTCCTGCCTCAGTCTCCCGAGTGGCTGGGATTACAGGCGAGTACCACTACGCCCAGCTAATTTTTGTATTTTTTTAGTAGAGACGGGGTTTCACCATGTTGGCCAGGCTGGTCTCAAACTCCTGACCTAGTGATCTGCCTGCCTCAGCCTCCCAAAGTATTGGGATTACAGGCGTGAGCCACCGCACCCGGCCTTTCATTGGTTTTACTAAACTGGTTTAGTTTAGGGAAGGGCTATTATAATTTAAACTATAAACTAAAATTCTCCCCAGATTAGCTTGGCCCATGCCCAGGAATGACCAAGGGCAGTTTGGAGGTTAAGGCAGGGTGGAGTTGGTTAGATCAGATCTCTTTTACTGTCATAATTTCTCACCGTTATGATTTTTGCAAAGGTGGTTTTAGAGAAAGGAATGGGTGGTTCAAGTGGTAGTATTCAGAAAAATGGGCAGAATCACAAGGGAGGCAGATATTCCACCCCCACCCCTCAGTTGTCCACACCCAAATCCCTGGAACCAAGGAACATGTTGCATTACATAGCAAAAGGGACTTTGCAGATCCAGCTAAGGTTATGAACTTTAAGATAGGCAGGTGATCCTGGATTATCCCTGGTGATGGGGATGTGGGGAACATTCAGTTACAGGAGCCCTTAAAGCAGAGAACTTTTTCTTTTTCTTCTTTTTTTTTTTTTTTTTTTTTTTGAGATGGAGTCTCACTCTTGTTGCCAGGTTAGAGTGCAATGGCACGATCTCGGCTCACCGCAACCTCCACCGCCTCCTGGGTTCAAG
Organism: Pan paniscus; assembly: GCF_029289425.2. Classification (NCBI taxonomy): domain Eukaryota; kingdom Metazoa; phylum Chordata; class Mammalia; order Primates; family Hominidae; genus Pan; species Pan paniscus. Next base: position 87,236,672 of record NC_073249.2, on the reverse strand, counting down.
CAATTCTCCTACCTCAGCCTCCCAAGTAGCTGGAATTACAGGCATGCGCCCCCATGCCTGGCTAATTTTTTTTGTATTTTTAGTAGAGACAGGGTTTCTTCATGTTGGGCCAGGCTGGTCTCGAACTCTCGACCTCATGTCATCTGCTTGCCTTGGCCTCCCAAAGTTCTGGGATCACAGGCGTGAGCCACCTCACCCGGCAAAGCAGAGAACTTTTATGGCCGGCCGTGGTGGCTCATGCCTGTGATCCCAACACTTTGGGAGGCTAAGGGTGGAGGATCATGAGGTTGGGAGTTCGAGACCAGACTGGCCAATATGATGAAACCTCGTCTCTCCTAAAAATACAAAAATTAGCCAGGCGTGTTGGCGCATGCCTGTAGTCCCAGCTGTTCAGGAGGCTGAGGCAGAGTAGTTGCTTGAACCTGGGAGGCGGAGGTTGCAGTGAGCCAAGATTACGCTACTGCACTCCAGCCTGGGCAGCAGAGCATGACTCCGTCTCAAAAAAATAAAAATAACTGGAGTCTCTCTGACTCCAGCTGGAGTCAGAGAGAGGTGGCAGAAGGGAAAGTCAGAGATTCAAATCATGAGAAGAACTCTACTTGCCATTGTTGGAAGAGGCCACATGCAAAGCATGAAAATAAATGTGGGCACCCTCTAAGAGCAAAGCCTGGCCCTGGCCTGATGGCAGCAAGGAAACAGGGACCTCAAGAAACTGAATATGGCCAACAACTTGAACAAGTCTGGACGTGTATTCTTCCCCAGGGCTCCATTAAGGAGCACAGCCGTCTGCCAACACCTCGATTTAAGCATTTTCTTTTCCTTTTTTCTTTTTTCTTTTTTTTTTTTTTTTGAGACAGAGTCTTGCTCTGTTGCCCAGGCTGAAGTGCAGTGGCGCAATCTTGGCTCGCTGCAACCTCCACCTCCCGGGTTCAAGCTATTCTCCTGCCTCAGCCTCCCAAGTAGCTGGAATTACAGGCGCCTGTCACTACACCCAGCTAATTTTGTATTTTTAGTGGAGACAGGGTTTCACCACGTTAGCCAAGCTGGTCTCAAACTCCTGACCTCAGGTGATCCACCCACCTCGGCCTCCCAAAGTGCTGGGATTATAGGCGTCAGCCACTGCGTCCAGCTGATTTTTGCCTTTTTGTACCCTAAGTAAAGGACCCAATTGAACTTACCCAGCTTCCTGATCCAGAGAAACTGTGATATAACAAATTTGTGTGGCTTGAAGCCACTACGTTTGTAGTATTTGTTACAGCATCCATGTAAAATGAATACATCCATCCATAGAACAAAGAGATTTTATAACATTTCTATCTGACAATACCTAATTCGTGATTTCATTAGCTCTTTATCTGTCAGAGATGTTGAAGAAATGATTCATGCATTGGTTGGGAGGTAGGATATGATGACTTAGAAAGTTTCTTCCAGGGGCCCGGCGCAGTGGGTCGCGCCTGTAATCTCAGCACTTTGGGAGGCCGAGGAGGGCAGATCACGAGGTCAAGAGATCGAGACCCTCCTGGCCAACATGGAGAAACCCCGTCTCTACTAAAAATACAAAATAAGTTCAAGCAATTCTCCTGCCTCAGCCTCCCGAGTAGCTGGGACTACAGGTGCATGGCACCATGTCCAGCTAAATTTTTGTATTTGTAGTAGAGATGGGGTTTCACCATATTGGCCAGGATGGTCTCCATTTCTTTACCTCGTGCTCCACCTGCCTCAGCCTCCCAAAGAGCTGGGATTACAGGTGTGAGCCATTGTGCCTGGCCCATTATTGTCTTTTTGAGATGTTACTCTGCAATATTTATCTAAATGGGTGCTGGACAGAGCATTTACTATTTTGGAAAATAAATGGTTGGATATATGAATTCAGTGATTAAGAGTATGAAATTTGTAGTAAGAGAGATGTGTTCATATTCAAAATCTGCCACAGTTGAGACCTTGAAAAAGCTACTTAACATTTCTCAGCCTCAGTTTATTGAACTATAAGATGAAAATAATATCAGGGCAGGGTATGGTGGCTCATGCCTGTAATCCTAGCACTTTGGGAGGCTGAGGCAGGTGGATCAGGAGCTTGAGACCAACCTAGCCAACATGATGAAACCCTGTCTTTACTAAAAGGACAAAAATTAGCCGGGTGTGTTGGCGCACACCTGTAGTCCTAGCTACTTAGATGGCTGAGGCAAGAGAATCACTTGAACCCAGGAGGCGGAGGTTGCAGTGAGCTGAGATCACACTCCTGCACACTGCACTCCAGCCTGTGTGACAGAGCAAGACTCTGTCTAAAACAAACAAACAAACAAACAAAAAAACAAAATAATTATTAGAAAATTAACTTTTGTGATAAAAAAATTTAAGCACACAATTGAAAATATTTTACATTGTTAATTTAAATATAGGCTTTCCTTATTCTAATAATTATCCAAATCAGCTATAATCAGGTGCTGTATCAAAGAGTCACTCCAGCCTGGGCAACAAAGCAATACCTTTCTCTACAAAAAATAAAAAAAATAAAAATTAGCCAGGCGTGGTGGCATGCACCTGGAGTCTCAGCTACTTGGGAGGGTGAGGTGGGAGGATCACTTGAGCCCAGGAGTTTGAGGCTGCAGTGAGCTGTAATTGAGTCACTGCACTCTGACATGGGCGATATAGAACAAGAAAAAAAAATTCACAACTGCCATTTGGAAAGTTCCATTTACTGTATATTTTCATATTCCTAAATTGCTTTTTAGCAGTTTACTATTGTGTACTAAATTGTGACCTAAAGTCATGTTTTTTATGGCCAATAATAAATAACAATTTTAGACAGTTATTTAAACAAAATGGCTACCTCCAAACAATCACAACTTTTTTTTAGGAGTTACAGTAGAACCGCATAAAACCTAATACTAATGGAATAATGTTAAATGATAAATAAATAAAGGACAAATTGATTTTTAAAAATACAAACAAATGCCGGGTGCTGTGGCTCACGCCTGTAATCCCAGCACTTTGGGAGGCTGAGGTAGGCAGATCACGAGGTCAAGAGATCAAGACCATCCTGACCAACATGGTGAAACCCTGTCTCTACTAAAATTACAAATATTAGCTGGGTGTGGTGGCATGCACCTGTAGTCCCAGCTACTTGGGAGGCTGAGGTAGGAGAATTGCTTGAACCTGGGAGGCGGAGGTTGCAGTGAGCTGAGATCACGCCACTGCACTCCAGCCTGGCAACAGAGAGAGATTCTGTCTCAAAAACAAACAAACAAACACCATATATAAAAAAAAATCTGTAGATTTCCATCATGATGTAATTTAATGAGATAATCTGGTGAGGAAAAGAAAAAAGTCTGTATGTTTATTTCAATCAAAAGGATTTATTTTATTCTTGGGTGGCCTGTTTATATTTTATCATGCATTCATTTTAACTGTTGAGAATACAGTGCAATGAAATATATTCCGTCAAAAGAAGAATCTAAATTGTCTCTTTAAAACAGCCTTACGATCATGACAAATCTAGTCAGAAGTTACTTCAGTGAGATGCCAGAAAGGTCTGGGCTCATGAGCAAACCCCAGGGCATCTTTTCAAAAACTTGTGGGTGAGAAATGAGCTCAACTGGGGCAGGGTGTGGTGTGCTACGTGAAGTCAAGACTTCAGAGAAGACACTGTTCCTCTCTCTCCCTGGGGAGGAACACTGCCAAGGATAGTAAATAGTCTTTTAAAAGTACTTAGACTTTCAACTCTATAAGGAAAAATACTAGCTTTAATAGGAATTGTTTTATGTGCCAGGCCCAAAAGGTGATTTCCTTCCTTTCTTCCTTATTCCCCTCCTTTCTTCCTTATTCCCCCTCCCTCCTTCCCTTCTTTCTCTCCTTTGTATGTTTCAAATTTTAATGTTTATAATATCGTAAAATTAAAAAATAATCTAATTTTTCTTTTGAAAATCCTAAAAGCTTCAGGTCTTTAACTGATTTTTTTTTTTTTTTTTTTTTTGCTTTTAATCTTTCTTTCATCACAAAAAGGAAAATAAAAAAGGAGTCTCAAGTAACACCAGCTTGGCTACTAAGGGACCCTTTGTGCCCCTGCTGGGTCAGCAAGGCCAATCAGAACAGTTTTATCACATAAGGGGCTGGTATTGTAGGAGGTGCAGGCCTGTCATATTAACTGTCTGTATTTTGTCCTACTTTATAGGCAGAGAAGACAAAATGGTGGCTTTTAAAAACCCTTCAGGGGATCTGGCACAGTGGCTAACACCTGTAATCCCAGCACTTTGGGAGGCTGAGGTTGCAGTGAGTCGAGATCACACCACTGGACTCCAGCCTGGGCAACAGAGAGACTCTGTTTCAAAAAAAAAAAAACAAAAAAAAAAACAAGAAAAAGAAAAACCCTTCAAGGACTCCTCACTGCCCTCAGGACAAATTCTAAGCTCCAATGTGGCTGGAGTCTGGTGAACCAGGGCAGGCAATGGAGAACATAAAAGGGAGAAGTTAGAGAAGGAGCAGGCCAGGTGGAGTGGGACAGCATAGATGACCTTGTGGGTCATTTGATGATTTTGCATTTTATTCTGGTTGAGACAGGAAGCCATCAGAGCGTTTTGAGCACAAGAGTACTATAAATCCACAGATCATCATTCTGGCTGTTGTATTGAGAACGGCTTTAAGAAGGGCAAGGGGGCCAGGTGTGGTCGTTGACGCCTATAATCCCAGCACTTTGGGAGGCTGAAGCTGGAAGATCACTTGAGCCCAAGAGTTCGAAACCAGCCTGGGCAACAGTGAGACCCCATCTCAATTTAAAAAAAAAAAAGGAAGAAAGAAAAGAAAAGATAAAAACAAGGGCAAGGGTAGCAGCAAGACTGGTTTGGAGGCCGTTATGTAATCCAGGTAAGAAATGATGATGGGAGAAAGTGATAGTGAGAATTGGTCAGATTCTAGATGTACTTTGAAGATAGAGCCTATGGGATTTGCTGTAGATTGGATCTGGCATGAGAAAAAGGAGTGAAGGATGATCCTAAGATTTTTTTTTTTTTTTAGACGTAATCTCGCTCTCTCGCCCATGCTGGAGTGCAGTGGCGCAATCTCGGCTCAATGCAAGCTCCGCCTCCCGGGTTCACGCCATTCTCCTGCCTCAGCCTCCCCAGCAGCTGGGACTACAGGCACACACTGCCACGCCCAGCTAATTTTTTAATTTTTAGTAGAGACGGGGTTTCTCTGTGTTAGCCAGGATGATCTCGATCTCCTGACCTTGTGATCCGCCCGCCTCGGCCTCCCAAAGTGCTGGGATTACAGGCGTGAGCCACCGCGCCCGGTCGACTCTAAGATTTTTGGCCTGAGAAACCATAGAGATAGGGAAGACTGAGGGAGGGAAGCAGGTAGTTTTGGAGGTGTATAGGAATGATTTGGGAATTCAGTTAAAGACATGTTAATTGTGTAAGTAAGTATTCAAGGCCGGGCATGGTGGTTTACACTTGTAATCCCAGCACTTTGAGAGGATGAGGCAGGTGGATCATTTGAGACCAGCCTGGGCAACATGGCGAAACCCCGTCTCAATTAAATTTTAAAAAATTAAATAATTCAAGCCCCAGAACGATGTCCTTGAGTGGGCATGAAAGGATGGGATCTAGCACACAGGTAGAGGGGTTGAACCATGGACAGTTTATCCTAAGCACATAGAGATAAGATAAAAATATGGGTGCAGATACAAGTACATGGGAGGGTGTGATGGTGAGAACTTGTAAAAGTTCTCTTCTGATTGCTTTTGTTTTCTCAATGAAAGAAGCAAGGTTATCTGTTGAGAGTGAGCATGGGGGAGAAGATTATAGAGGCCTGAGGAAAAAGAAAAAGATGTGAAATAGTCATCTAGGAGGATGGTAAAATGATATTTCTCTAGACTAGAGAAATATAGCATATCATATTTCTGTGGTGTTCATGAATTTAAAGTCAGACCAGTCAGCATGATTGCACATTTTTCTCCAATATGTTCATCTACCTGAGTATTCTCGTTCAGGGTCTCTCACAAGGTTGCAATCAAGGTGTTGTTGGCCCAGGGCTTACCTGGGTTTTCTGCTTCAAGGTCCCACCAGACTGCAGTCAAGATGTCAGCTTCACTGCATTCTCACCTGGAGGCTTGACTGGAGAAGACTCCAATTCCAAGCTCCCTCTGTTTCCTCGCATTTGCAGGATTGCAAATTTCAGGGTTTTGTTGTTGTTGTTTTCTTATTGTTTGTTTGTGTTTTTGTTGGCTGGAGGCCACTCTCAGCTCCTAGAAGCTGCATGCAGTTCTCTGCCATGTGGTCCTCCACAGGCCATTCACAACATGGCAGCTGGTTTCCTCAAGGCCAGCCGAATTGTGAAAATAGTTTGTTGGCAAGAAGGAGTCTTACATAATGTAACATGATCTTGGGAGTGACATCTACTCACCTTTGTCAAATAGCATAAAGTGTTCAGGGGAGTGAGTATCTCCTTTTCCATATTCTGTTAGAAGCAAGTCACAGGTCCTGCCTGCACTCAAGGAGAGGGGTTACACAAACCCCCTCCAAATGCACACCATTCTATTCTCAATACCTGACACTCACAAGGCCAAACTTAGCAAATATATGTGTGTGTGTGTGTTTGTGTATACACACACATACAGGATTTGTTTTATGTGCCAGGCCCAAAAGGTGATTTCCTTCCTTCCTTCCTTATTCCCTCTCTCCCTCCCTCCTTCCCTCCTTCCCTTCTTTCTCTCCTTTCTTTCCATCATGAAGTTTTGTATATATATATACACACTCACACACACATATTTGCTAAGTTTAGCTTTGTGAGTATATATATATATATATATATATACACACACACACATACACACATATATAGGTGTATATATATGTATATAGTGAGATGGAGTCTTGCTCGGTCGCCTAGGCTGGAGGGCAGTGGCACTATCTCGGCTCACTGCAGCCTCTGCCTCCCGGGTTCAAGCAATTCTCCTGCCTCAGCCTCCCAAATAGCTGGGACTACAGGCACCTGCCACCACGCCTGGCTAATTTTTGTATTTTCGGTAGAGACGGGGTTTCACCCTGTTGGCCAGCCTGGTTTCGAACTCCTGACCTCAAGTGATCTGCTCACCTCGAAGTTCTGGGATTATAGACGTGAGCCACTGCACCCAGCCAACAAATATAATTTTTTAAACAAAAACTTACAGAGCTCTTATTCTGTGTCAGAAACTGCTCTAAACACTTTATAAATATTAATCTTCACAGCAACTCTAGTCGGTAGGTCTTATTATTAAGTAGGTCTTATTTCTTTTTCTACTTTAATTTTTTTTTTTTTTTTTTTTAGAGACGGGGTCTCACTATGTTGCCCAGGCTAGCTCTCGGATTCCTGGGCTCAAGCAATTCTCCTGCCTCGGCCTACCGAAGTGCTGGGATTATGGGTGTGAGCCACCACGCCAGGCCTGATAGGTTTTATTTATGACTGCATTTGGGAATCAAGGCATGGAGACATCAGTTAACTTGTTGAAGGTCATAGTAACTGCAGAGCCAAGACTCCAACTCTTGTAGTCTGGCTTCAGAGTTCATATTCTTACCTATTATGTTAAGCAGTTAATGACAAATTAAATGAATAAATAAATGCTTTGGGGGGACACAGGAAATAATTACCCAGCAGCTCTGAGAACCCAAGGAAGTTTTGAAACCACACTTTTGTAATTCAATTTTTTTCTTTTTTTGTTTTTGTAATTCAATTTTGATGTCAAGCCAGTTAGCACTGCCAGAGACTTTTGTTGCAACATCGGTTCTTTCTTCCACTAATATTCAGTAACACAGGCCAAGGGGAGATATGAGGTCTGGAGCAAAAAATGTTGAGGAAGTTTTTGCTGTGCCTAAGATATTACCTGGAAAATAGAAACAAAGTTAATTTGTTGTCTATTCATAAAGAAGGAATAGGTGACCAGGAGATATCTCCAACAAAAATAACTTGTGGTATATCGTATGTGTGAGAAGGATAAGAGATAAAATGCACAATAAATTCAGACATGTTCACTTAGAGTAGAGCTGAAAAACTATATTATGAAAATTATATTCTGAGAAATCATCCACATCTGAGAAACCATCTTGTGGAAGGTCAACAGCCCAGCAGAGATGGATGGCTGAACAATGACCAAATAGGTGGAGAGGCAGGTTTAGAATAAAGTATGCTGCCCTTCTGGTTTCAATGTAGGTCAGATGCCATTCTAGGCTAGGTTTTTGAGGAATTTCCTTTGCAGAGAGTAACACTGTGTGGCTGCCTGCATTAGAAAGATCCAGCCAAGGCCGGGTGTGGTGGCTCACGCCTGTAATCTCAACACTTTGGGAGGCCAAGGTGGGTGGATCGCTGGAGGCCAGGAGTTCGAGACCAGCCTGGGCAACATGGCGAAACAGTCTCTACTAAAAATACAAAAAATTAACTGGGCGTGGTGGCAGGCGCCTGTAATCCCAGCTACTTGAGAGGCTAAGACAGGAAAATTCCTTGAATCTGGGAGGCAGAATTTGCAGTGAGCTGAGACTGTGCCACTGCACTCCAGCCTGGGTGACAAAGTGAAACTCCATCTCAAAAAAAAAAAAAAAAAGAAAGATTCAGCCAAGTGGGCTCTCAAGAGTATGCATTAAGTATTTGACCTAGGACTCATAATGGTTACAAGCCATTTAGTTTTAAGAGAAGAAAATATATTGGAATAATTGATTATGGTGGTTGAGGTTTTTAATGACTGGATTATTTTTACACTCATTACCTTCAGAGGATCTCTGTTATGTGGCAATAGATTGACTTCTGATCCTCCTGTTTTTTCTTAACTACTTGTTCTTTCCTTTAGTTAATCTCTTAACTTATGAGAAATTTTGTCTCCTTATCTATGAATTAAGGGAGGTGAACCAGGTAATTTCCAGTCAACAACACAGGAATAAAATTTCAAGTCCACTCCTCCACACTATAAAGACCATACCTCAGTGTGGAATCCTGTGGTTGTGTACCTCCTGTAATTATCACACATTGATACTCTCAATTTTTATTTCTTTTCTTTTTTTTTTTTGAGACAGAGTCTGGTTCTGTTGCCCAGGCTGGAGTGCAGTGGTACAATCACGGCTCACTGCAGCCTCAAACTCCTGGGCTCAAGTGATCTTCCCACCTCAGCCTCTGGAGTAGCTGGGACCACAGGCATGTGCCATCATGCCTGGCTAATTTTTGTATTTTTTGTAGAGGCAGGGTTTTGCCATGTTGCCCAGGCAGGCCTCAAACTCCTGAGCTCCAGCGATTGGCCCGCCTTGACCTCCCAAAGTGCTGGGATTACAGGTATGAGCCACTGTACCTGGCACACCAATACTTTCTTGCCCACTTTCTCTCCTGTTCATTCCATTTTGTTATTTATGTGATTCTTAGGTTATAATCAGTTTTGAGAGGTTGTACGTTTACTCATCTTTGTATATCATCCCCAGCATCCCACACACTGTAGATGCACAAATATTTTTCTGACAACTTAACCCTCTGAAGGACAGCATATACTTTTGGAGGGTGTGGGAAACACTCGGTAAAAAAAATAAATTTGTCATTTAATAGAGTGTACTCATCATTCCACAGAATTTCACAACACACTTTGAAGTACAGAAAATTTATAGGGTGGAAGAAGTGGTAAGCTAAGTCAGCATGATCTCTTGGGAGAATGAAGTAGTCATGTCCTAGGAAACTGTCAACAGGAAAGTCAAAACCCTAATCCCACCCCACCCGTTTATTTGAAGGCTCTCAGAAACAGTGACCTCATGAATGCTCAGGCCTTGCCTTGAACAGAGCCTTGAGTTGAGCCAGACTTTCTCCTGGTGTGTTGTCTATACTGCTGGGAAATAATTCGGACATTTGCAGAAGTTCAGTGGACTAGCTGAGGCCATTGCACTCAGGACAATGGAGGGAAGGCTCCTCTAGTGTATACTTGCTAATACCAGCCTACTGTTAAAAAATCTTGGTGGGGCAAGGCACAGTGGCTCACGCCTGTAATCCCAGCACTTTGGAAGGCAGAGGTGAGTGGATTACTTAAGGCCAGGAGTTCGTGGCCAGCCGGACAACATGGCAAAACGCACGTTTTCTACTAAAAATACAAAAATTAGCCACACATGGTGGCACATGTCTGTAACCCCAGTTACTTGGGAGGCTGAGGCATGAGAATCACTTGAACCCGGGAGGTGGAGGTTGCAGTGAACTGAGATCATGCCACTGCACTCCAGCCTGGGCAAGAGATGGAGACCCTGTCTCAAAAACAAAACAAAACAAAACAAAAACAAAAAACCCTGGGTGATGGATCATTACTGGTTGTACTAAGCAAGAGAGTGTGGCCAGACTGGCACATATCTGTCATGACTTCAGAGAAGAACAATCAAGGAAGCAGCTTTTTAAGTTGTTAGCATGCCTGCTCTTCTGAAATTAAAAAAAAATTCTCCTAATTATAAAACAATTTCCTCTGTAGCATATTTAGAAAATAACCCCTCAAAATCATCCAAAAGAATATAAAAATCACCATAATTCTATCATCCCTAAAAGACAAGACACAAAACCTACTCTTGTATGTCTTGAATTTTTTAATTTGTTTGTAGTAATGGCCCACTTAAAACATCTCTCCTGTAATCGCGGTATGATTGTTTGTTTGTTTGTTTGTTTGAGACAGAGTTTCACTCTTGTTGCCCAGGCTGGAGTGCAATGGTGCAATCTTGGCTCACTGCAACCTCCGCCTCCTGGGTTCAAGCAACTCTCCTGCCTCAGCCTCCTAAGTAGCTGGGATTACAGGTGCTCACCACCACTCCTGGCTAATTTTTTGTATTTAGTAGAGACGGGGTTTCACCATGTTGGTCGGGTTGGTCTCGAACTCCTGACCTCAGGTGATCCACCCACTTTGGCCTCCCAAAGTGCTGGATTACAAGTGTGAGCCACCTAGCCCAGCCTGATTCCATATTTTTAATAGAGGACTATTCTATTTCACTTTTTTCTTTCTTTCCTTCTGTCTTTCATTTATTCACCTGACATTTATTTATTATTTATTTTATTTTAATTTAATTTAATTTAATTTAATTTTTTTTTTTTTTTTTTGAGACAGAGTCTCGCTCTGTCACCTGGGCTGGAGTGCAATGGCACCATCTCAGCTCACTGCAACCTCCACCTCCCGAGTTCAAGTGATTCTCCTGCCTCAGCCTCCTGATTAGCTGGGATTACAGGCGCGCACCACCACGCCCAGCTAATTTTTGTATTTTTAGTAGAGACAGGGTTTCACCATGTTGGTCAGGCTGGTCTCGAACTCCTGACCTTGAATTCACCTAATATTTATTGAATAGCTACTGTGTGCTAGGTTTTTTCTCTTTTAATTCTCTTTCCAACTCCATATTTCAATTTTGTAGATAAGGAAACTGAAGTTCAGGGAATTTAGGTGATTTTTTTCCAGGTCTCACCGCTTCTATATACCTGTTTTATTTTATTTTATTTTATTTTTGAGATGTGGGTCTCACTCTGTCGTCCAGGCTGGAGTGCCGTGGTGTAATCTGGGCTCACTGCAACCTCTGCCTCCCAGACTCAAGTGATTCTCCTGCCTCAGCCTCACGAGTAGCTGGGACCAGAGGTGCACACCAGCACACCAGCTAATTTTTTGTATTTTTGGTAGAGACAGGGTTTCTCCATGTTGCTTAGGCTGGTCTTGACCTCCTGGGCTCTGGCAATCCACCTGCCTCGGCCTCCCAAAGTGCTTGGATTACAGGTGTGAGTCATCGTGCCCGGCTCTATCTATCTATCTCTCTGTCTATCTATCTATCTAGTAGATGAAATATTATCTTTTGGAAAACCAAGCTGAGATCATAATACACTGCTAAAAATACATACATTTTGGTAAATATTCCATTTTGGTGTTTCAAATTTTACAGCTTATTTAATAGCAACCCTTAAGTAGATATCTCACTTTTTTTTTTTTTTTTGAGACAGAGTTTTGCTCTTGTTGCCCAGGCTGGAGTGCAATGGTGCCATCTCAGCTCACCGCCACCTCTGCCTCCCGGGTTCAAGTGATTCTCCTGCCTCAGCCTCCAAAGTAGCTGGGATTACAGGCATGTGCCACCATATCCGGCTAATTTTGTATTTGTAGTAGAGACAGGGTTTCTCCACGTTGGTAGGCTGGTCTCAAACTCCTGACCTCATGTGATCTGCCCGCCTCCGCCTCCCAAAGTGCTGGGATTACAGGCCTGAGCCACCACGCCTGGCCAGATGTCTTACTTTCTAAGTTCTCAACCTGAGTACAAATTCCTTAGTCTTTTTCATTAAGGAGGCAGCAGGAGTTAGAGAAGGTGATGGTGTTACAAGGGGGGAAACACATGAAGGCCTCTATCCCCAAGGCTGCTTATCAAAAGGCAGCCTCCCATGAGGAGTGAGGCTGTCCCTTGCCTCCTGCCTCTTTCCCAAAGCTTCTGGCTGTCCTTTTGGGAAACCTCTTCATTCCTTCATCCTTTCCCTCCTCTGAGCTCTGAAATCCTTTATTTGTGCATTCACTATGGCGCTTATGACTCTCTGCATTGAAAAAGAAACCTCTTCTATCTCTATTATTGCACTATAAGCCCTTAAGGACACAGAATCTTTTGATTCCCTAGAATGTCTATCACAAAGTCTAGCACAGAGCAGCCAAATAAACATATTTTGAGCAAACATCAGTTTGTTCTTTTTTGAATGCTGACAACACGCCAGTTTGCGCTTAAGAGAATAGTTCAACTTCAGAGACATCCATATATAAACATGGAGGGATTTCAGGCAATGCCCGCTCTGTACAGCTTTCTGTGCTCTTCATCTAAGCCTCCACTGTATCCAACTAAAAGGCTGAGAATCACAGAAAAACATTTTCCTATCATTATTCCCGTACTAAGGAGGCACAGTTGCCACCATAAACAGCACTTACCGGTGGCATTTACAGCTTCTCAGGTGATGTGGCATTCTGACCAGATGCCAGAAGGCTTGCGACATGGTACAGATATGCTGTTCTGTACACTGTCACACCTTTCCTGGATCATTTTCCTTCAGAGCTGTGTGCTCTCTGGGTTAAAGATTTTCTTTTGTGTTGGACTGGTAATGAACAACTCCACTGCTGGTTGTATTTTCAAATTTTATGTAATTTCAATCTTACTTGAAGAACAGTATAAAGAAGTTCTAAATACCCTTTAAATTAACGAATTGTGTTTTCCTCCATTTACTTTACTATTATTTCCTTTGCCTCCCAAATTTCTTTCTTGCCTACCCCCATGTATTTATGCACATATATTTCTTTCTGAGCCTTTTATTTATTTAGTTTTTGAGACAGGGTCTCACTCTGTCACCCATACTGCAGTGTAGTGGCATGATCACAGCTCACTGCAGCCTCAATCTCCTGGACTAAAGCGATCCTCCTGCTTCAGCCTTGGGAGTAGCTGGGTCCACAGGCACATACCACCATGCCCGGCTAATTTTTGTGTTTTTTAATAAAGATGGGGTTTTGCCATGTTGCCCAGGCTAGTCTCAAATTCCTAGGCTCAAGTGATCCTCTCGCCTTGGCCTCCCAAAGTGTTGGGCTTACAGGCGTGAGCCATCGCTCCTGATCTTTCTGAGCCATTTAAGAATTACAGACATCATATTCTTTTACCCCTAAATATTTTAGTATGTCTTTCCTAGGAACATAAACATTCTTTTACATAACCACAGCACAATGACCAAAATCAATTTATTTAGTCATTTGTTCACATCCGCAACACACATGAAATAGCTCCAGAATTTTTTCATTTGATCAAGTATCTTGTGTGGCTTTCAGGCATCTTTTATAACTCTCCTTACACAGATTTTGCACATTTTGCGCTAAATTTATACTTAATTTTTTTTATTGCTGTTATAAATGGGATTTTCTCCACCATCGTGTCTTCTAAATGTTATAATGTGTGTATATGAGAGCTATTGATTTCTATATGTTCATTTTATAACTTGCTACCTTACTGATATGGTTTGTCTCTGTGTCCCCACCCAAATCTCACCTTGAATTGTAATAATCTTCATGTGTCAAGGGCCAGACCAGGTGGAGATAATTGAATCACTGGGGTGGTTTCTGCCATAGTGTTCTTGTGATAATGAGTTCTCATTAGATCTGTTTTTTGTTTTTTGTTTTTTTTTTTTTTTGAGACAGTCTCGCTCTGTCACCCAGGCTGGAGTGCAGTGGTGAAATCTAGGCTCACTGCAACCTCCGCCTCCCAGGTTTAAGCGATTCTCCTGCCTCAACCTCCTAAGTAGCTGGGACTACAGGTGCGTGCCACCACACCCAGCTAATTTTTGTATTTTTAATAGAGACAGGGTTTCACTATGTTGGCCAGGCTGATCTCAAACTCTTGACCTCGTGATTTGCCCGCCTCAGCCTCCAAACTGCTGGGATTACAGGCGTGAGCCACCGCGCCTGGCAGATATGATGGTTTTGTAAGGGGCTTCCCCTTTTGCTCAGCACTCATTCTCTCTCCTGCTGCCCTGTGAAGAGGTGCCTTCCACCAGGATAGTAAGTTGCCTGAGGCCTCTGCAGCCATGCAGAACTGTGAGTCAATTAAACCTCTTTTCTTTATAAATTACCCAGTCTTGGGTATCTCTTGATAGCAGTGTGAAAACGGACTAATACACTAACAAAAATTTTTCTGTGGTTTGTTAGTCTTATTGTTGACTCTCAAGGGTTTTCCAGGTATTCTCTCTTGTCATTTGCAAGTCGAAGTAGTTTTACGACTTTTTAAAATTCTTAAAAAATAATTTTTTAATTCTTATATATTTTTTCTAATTTATAAGCCTCTTAGGATTTCTGTTGTCTAACTTCATTAGCTGATACCTTTGGTGTAATGTCAAAAAATCATAGGTAGTGTGAACATCGTTGCCTTGTTTTCTTCAATCAGCTCTTAAAAGACCATGTATATAAAAAGTATTTCGAAGGACAGAAATAACTCTAGTGTTAGACATTTCTGGACATTTAGCTGGCAAGATGAGATTACGGCCCCTCTTATGCCTAGTAACCAGAATAACAAACAAATGAAACGTCAGCAAAAAAGGGTAAAAGTACAAATTTGATTTTATAGTAGTTCATTAAAAACATTGAGCTGGACCTCAGTTCTATCTTTTTTCTTTAAAGGATTGCTAACTAATAATTTTGCTCTTTACTCAGTCATTCATCTACGACTTATAGAATGCCTATAATATTCCAGACATTATCTTAGGTTCTTTCTCACTTTTTACTATACCCATGTGAAATAGGTATTAGCTTCATTTCATAAAAGGACATTGGAGTTTGGAGTGGTTAAATGACTTACCCAAAGTCACACAGTTAGTAAGCGTAGACTGATTTTGAATCTGGGTCTCCTAGTTTGAATTAATAAGTACTCAATAATAAATAATAACTAAAGGTTATTTAGTGTTTACTGTTTTACATACTTCATTTATATCGATTGGTTTAATACAACCACCAAATGGCATTTTCATCTTTATTGTCTGTTTTTTATAGATGAGAAAACTGATAGCACAAGTAGCTTGCCAAAGATCACAAGCAATAAAGCTGAAATTGTCTTCAGATCCCATGATTAAGAAACCAATCACTACACTATAAACCAATCACTACACTATTCTTCTTTCAAAGAAACGAAGGAAGTTCTAGGATCATGAGAGATGGAGAGTATTCAATCTCCTGAATGTAAATCTACCAGCATTACTTACCAAGTTTAAGTTTTTCTGTTGTTACTTGAGGCAGTGGGTGATTATGCAATTGGTAAAGGGAATGAAAAGGCCTTTGCACCCAAAAAAGTAGAAGAAAGGCGCCTGAATCTCTTTATGATAGGTGGTATGTTAAATCTAGGTATTTTCGTATTTCAACATATTTCACTTCTTGCAAAAGCTGCAAAATGCAACACAACTTTAAATGTAAACATAGCTTCCAAGGGCACAGTGCTGAACATATAATAACCTGTGTGTGCACACCCACACTAGGTTATGTAACAGGACTGTAAACACTGGTCCTGGAATGGCCTGGGAGGTCATCTAGGTCCTCCACCATCTTTCTGCAGAGTACTGAGGCCTAGCGACGTTAAGTCTGCAAACTCACAAAGATGACCCCGGGCTTATACTACCTTAGGCTACCTAATACCTTTGCTTGCATTTCCTCTCTCCTTTCCTGTCTGTTTGTGCAAAAGAAAAAAGGCCTGGCTTCGCCTTCTTGGGAGCCAAAACACAACCAAACAGAGAGCGAGTTTGGAGCCCGGCCAGGCATCTTGTGAACTGCACACAAAATAACTAGCCCAAGGTCAGAGAGCGCGCCAGGCCCGCCCTGAAAGTTTCTCCGCAGGAAAATCCGCCGCCCTTTCCCAACCACCCGCGTGGGTGGCTCGGAAATCCGCCACCCTGGGGACACAGCTCCCTGCCCATCTCTGTGGCCCGCTTGTGCCCCGTGCCGCTGGGCCGACTAAGAGCCTTGGGCTCGCACCTCCCAGTACAACCTAGGGACGTCAGGGGTCCTGGGACCCACGAGCCGCTCTCTGCCGGCCGGCTCCTGGCCCCTCCTAGCAGACCCAACTGACATCCTTCACCCTCAGTTAGTGCGCAGGAGGGACCCGGACGCCAGCCGACTGCGCTCCAGGACCATCCCCATTGGCCCAGAGAATGAGTGACGCACTAGGCCCCGCCCAGCCCCGGCGGGTTACTCCTTTCACGCCCGGCCCCCATCTCTAGCCCCGCCCCGGCGCCCCGGGCCGCGGCCGCCTCCGCGTCCGCGTCGTCGTCTGCGCTCCCGGCGCTGACGTGTCTGGGCGGTCGGCTTCCACTCCTCCAGGCGCCGGCAGCCACTAGTCGTGGCGAGAGGGGCGGGGTGGCCGGGGCTGGCGCTCCCCTTGGCCCCCGCTCCCGGCCCGCCCCGCCGCCGCGGCCCCCCGGATGAGGGTATATATTCGGAGCGGGCGCGGGACGCCGATGAGTGGCCGCGCGGAAGGAGCTGGAGACGGGCGTAGCTGCGGTCTCGCCGAGAAAGGTGAGGGGCTCCCAGCCCAGCCAGAAGACAGCGGGGCTCGGGACCCGGGCGGGCGGAGGGCCTGGCCCCACCGCCCACAGGGCCACGCGCTCAGACGTGGACACGCGTCGCACGAACGTGCACAGCGCGGGCAGCCGAGCACACGCCGAGGAGCCTCCCGCTCGCCCGCACACACACACCCCAGCCCGTGCGCCCCGCAGTCGCACCCCATCCTCCGCCACCCCGCGAGAGGGTGTGTGGGCTGGGCAGCCGGGTGGATGGCGGGGCCAGGGATGGAATGAGCGCGCCCCAGATGGACTGGGGGCGTTGTGGGAGGAGGTCTGGGCCAGTGTCTGAGTCCGAGGGGGTCGTGTAGGCGTGTGGGGTTGGGAGTGGGGCCTCTCCCGGGTGGGCAGTAGAGACCTCGAGGCTCTCAGGCTAGGGCCTTGTGGACAGTTATACCAAGTGTGGGGGCCTGTAGTGGGACAGGAGATCGTTGGCACTGTCAGGTGGAAGCGAGTTGGTGTGTCTTGAATATATGAGGAAAAGAATTGAGAGGTCTGACAAAGACAGGGGATACATTTGGAGGACAGGACAGTGGGACAAAACCTGTCTGCTTGCCACTTTTTTCTTTCTTTTTTTTGGTTTCGTTTGCCATGATACTGGTAGTGAGAGAGAATTGAAATTTCTGGGTTTCCCCTCTCCTGGCCAAGCAGAAGGATGGTATTGGAGGGCTGAGCACACGTATGCTGAACATATGGCTGCTTGAACTTTGGCCTGTCGCTGTGCTACACTTACTTCTACATGGTTTATGAAATCTGAAATCAGGTAATAGGATTATGATCATATGTGTGTGTCATTTGGTATTGCAAAAGTTTAAGGACTTTTAGGTGAAATTCACTGGGTGTGGATCCAAGAGTTCGCCGGAAACTCAAGACAGTTGTCTATTCCTTCACGGTTAGTCAGTTGGCTCACTTAGCTGGAGCAAAGAAAGACTTCATAGGCTGTGCTGCCAAGCATTTATAGGATTCAGTTGGTGGTTATGTCTCAACTCTGGTACTGTTTTTCAAAAGCTTTAAGAGGTTTACTTATTCATTTCGAGGGCATACGTATACCAGCAGAGATAGGGGCTGGGTGGGGGAAGCCAGAAAAGGAGGGAGAAATACTGGATTTCTTTAATACTGGTATTTAAATTCTAATAAAAATATATTTGATAATGGTAGATTATTACCAAATTTGTCATATATTTTGATGCAGATGGATTAGGCTGTGGGCATGTACCAAGTTTTGTCATAATTTCTCGAGCAGATTTTCAACTTTTTCAGATTTCGGTTGTCAAAATAAAAATCCATATCTTTTAACTCTTCTGTTAATTGCTGCTTACCATTACACACACATGCCTCTAAACATCGTTAATGGGAAACATGCTACTATTTTTGTGGCATGAAGGTGCTTATATCTGCCTCAAATAAATATAATAGATGAATTGTGCTTGTCCAAAACTCAAGTATGGTCGTTACATTATGAACATTATACAACATGTAGATGAACACATGTTACCAGTGGTTTAGGCCCAGATATCAAAGTTTAACCTATGAGGTACCCTTTTTTTTTTTTATTTTTATTTTTGAGACGGAGAGTCTCACTCTGTTGCCAGGCTGGAGTTCAGTGGCGTGATGTCGGCTTACTACAACCTCCGCCTCCCCGGTTCAAGCGATTCTCCTGCCTCAGCCTCCTGAGTAGCTGGGACTACAGGCGCGTGCCACCATGCCCAGCTAATTTTTGTATTTTTAGTAGAGATGGGGTTTCACCATGTTGGCCAGGATGGTCTCCATCTCTTGACCTCATGATCCGCCCGCCTCGGCCTCCCAAAGTGCTGGAATTACAGGCGTGAGCCACCGTGCCCGGCCCTATGAGGTATCTTATTTGCATGGATTCATTTTCCCAAGTGTCTGAAGGTGGAGGAGTATCTAATGATCTTTTAGGAAAAGTTTGGTTTATATCTTAAAATGTTGTAGTAATATGTTTGTGTATGCCTTTTATCAGACAGAGCACTCTTTACTCTTGACTATCTTGAAGGCATGTGAGAAAGGTTGGTTGTCTTATATTCATGAGGAAATCTATGCACAGGGAGGTAAAAATGATTGCATAGAATCAAATGATAGAGAAGGACCAAGAACAGGGACTTACTATTCTTTGGTTATCTGGTTCCTTGCTGATCTTCCTACTACGATGTACTCCCTTAAATCAGAGGCAAAGCAGTAGCATAACTAAGGTCTTGGGAAAAACTACATTCCTTGGAAAATAGTTTAATATAAATCTGTTCCTCTCAAGTGTCTTTTTTAATGTGATTTTTTAAAATTAAAAAATAATAGCATCATGACTCTTGAAACCTATATAAATCAATAGGAATGCCTTTTAATACCATAATGAACATTGAAAGCTGAGTGTTGTTATTACCACCTCAGGGAACACACAGATGTAGGTTCTCTAGACCTGAGCTTGTAAATGGTGTTTGATGTTTAATGATCCTGGTGAGGTAGATACTATTATTAATCTCATTTTACAGATAAGATAACCGAGGCATGGGGAAATTAAGTGGCTCAGCTTAGCCTAGAATTGTGCTCTGAACTACCATGTGTATTACTTTTCACTGTTCTTATAGGAAGAGAAGATAAGTGTCTTTAGTACCTACTTTTAACCTCTGTCCCTCACATCGAAGCAATTATAATGCAGTGATGATTCTTTACAGTGACCCTCAAATTTATTCCTTTCACTCTCATTTTCTCTGCCACTAATCTGGTTCAGACCTTTGGTATTTCATACCTGCGGTTGTCTTTTAACTTCTTTTCCTGCTTCTAGTTGTCCCTCCTTACAATCTATTGTATGCCATTGCTCCTTTCTCTCATCTCTTTAAAGCATGGTAACACTGCCCTGTTTGAGAATCTACTGTTCGCTTTCTATTACTTATTCTCTGAAGTCTAAATTCTTTTGGTTAGTTTTCAGGCTTTTCACGATCTAGCCCTACCCCAGGCCATTTTATATCATTTGTCATACGTTAACCTTCTTACTGCTTTCCATCCCACACATGCTTGCTCATCATGGCCACCAGGCTCTGCTTGTTTCCTAATCTTTTATTTTTTTGAGATAGAATTTCCTGTCGCCGAGGCTGGAGTGACATGATTACGCCTCATTGTAGCCTCGACCTTCCAAATTCAGGTGTTCCTCCCACCTCAGCCTTCCGAGTAGCTGGGACTACAGGCATATGTTACCACATCTGGCTAATTTTTGTGTTTTTTGTAGGGGTGGGGTTTTGCCATATTGCCCAGGCTGGTCTTGAACTCCTGAGCCCAGGCCTGTGCTGGGATTACAGGTGTGAGCTACCATGCCTGGCCTCTAATCTTATCTATGTAGTCTGCCCAACCCTTAACACATGGCTAGATTGTGCCTGTTTGTGAACTTTCTAGACAGCACCTATCTCCTGTTGCATTTGTCTATATTGGGCAAGTAGATTAAATATTTCCTCATTTTCTTATTTTTTAGCACTATGAAGTTTAACATTTTACTATATTATCACAGAATATAGCTTTTTAGAAAACATTTGTCTTATTCACTGATTGTTATATGTGTATTGCTTGTCTCTTTAAGGAGGATCCAAGTTTTTAGTGAGTAGAGAAAATAGATGTGTTATTGCTTCTTTGCAGAAGTTGCTAATGAAATGAAATGTATTTTTCCTTATTATAGGTTGTTCTGTCTTCCTGAATATTTCATTATACTGACTACAACAACACATAATAGTATTTCTATCATTAGAGATACAAGGAAAACATTTAAATATTAAGCAGTCAGGTGTTCTTTCAGTGGTAGCATAGTGGTCAGAGGACTAATACAGAGACAACTAAGCGTGGTAGAGAGTGTGAACCATGTCATCAGGCTGCCTGGGTTCCTGTCCCAGCTCCACTCACTGGTTAGTTTACTTAGCCTCTCTGCCTGTCTTCTCAGCTGTAAAAGAGTGGTAATAATAGTGCCTATGCCATAGTGTTGTTGAAAATTAAACAAGACCATGAAGGTAAAGTACTTAGAAGTGCCTGGTACATATTATTGTCTTACAGGTTTGATCTCTTACAAATATTGAGTGATGGAAAAGCAGAAGTTAATTTTTTTAACATCGTTTTGAAATATTCTTATTTTTAGAGGGGAAAAAAGCCCTCAATTTTGGAGGTTGGATTTTGACATGCCATTAATTACTTTTCTCTTTTAGGTTTACAGGTACATACATTACACCCCTATTTCTACAAAGCTTGGCTATTAGAGCATTATGAACATTAATGACCTCAAAGTCACGTTGTCCAAAGCTGGGCAAGAGCACCTACTACGTTTCTGGAATGAGCTTGAAGAAGCCCAACAGGTAGAACTTTATGCAGAGCTCCAGGCCATGAACTTTGAGGAGCTGAACTTCTTTTTCCAAAAGGCCATTGAAGGTTTTAACCAGTCTTCTCACCAAAAGAATGTGGATGCACGAATGGAACCTGTGCCTCGAGAGGTATTAGGCAGTGCTACAAGGGATCAAGATCAGCTCCAGGCCTGGGAAAGTGAAGGTACTGGGCATGTACATATTTCTTACTGAAGTTTATTTGAGATATACTAAAATTGTTCAGGTAGCTGGATCATGTCACTAATATTTTGATTCATACTACATTAAACCAGGTGACCTAGCAGAAAGTGACAAAATTGTCTTTTTATTTTTGATGCTCCATTTAAGGCTTCTCTCACTCAAGTCTTAATTTGCCTCCAGTCTCTTTCCCTCCTCAATTTCCATACTTCTGCTAGATTTCTTTTCCTGAAGCACAAGTTAAATACTTAAGTTTAAGCTGGCTTAATTTTTTTTTTTTTTTTTAAGACAGAGTCTCACTCTGTTGCCCAGGCTGGAGTGCAGTGGGGCGATCTCTGCTTACTGCAACCTCCACCTCCTGGGCTCAAGTGATTCTCCTGCCTCAGCCTCCCAAGTAGCTGGGATTATAGGCATGCAGTACCACGCCTGGCTAATTTTTGTATTTTTAGTATAGATCGGATTTCGCCATGTTGGCCAGCGTGGTCTTGAACTCCTGACCTCAAGTGATTTCGCCTGCCTTGGCCTCCCAAAGTGTTGGGGTTACAGGTGTGAGCCACTGCACCCAGCCCAGCTGGCTTAATCTTTAAACCTGCCCTAACCTGATCCTAACCCATATTTCCAATCAACATTTTAGCTGAACCAAATAATTCACCTTTCCCTGAACATGATACCATGCCTTCCCTGCTTTTGCTCATGTTTATCCTTAGCTTGATGTGCCCTTTGCCCTTTCTCTACCTAGCTAGGTCACCTTGTACGGTCATTTCTTGGAGTTGTGCAGTGCAGTAGTTCTGCCAGTTGGGGAACTTACACTCATTCATTAAGGTTTACCACACATAATATTTTATCTGTGACCTTTTCTTTTGTGTCCCAAGTTAGAATTAGTTGTTCATGCTTTTATTTCATTCTAGCTTATCATAAGAGTTCTTCCTCAATAAATTGTAAATTCTTGAAGAACAGCCCATGTACTAGTTGTCTCTGCATGTTACGTAGCATTTAGAACAAGAGTTTTATAGTTATAAGTTGATCAATAAGTGTTTGTTGAATTGCCCCAATGCTTTTCATTCTAAAGCATGTAAAAAAATCTGTCCCCTTAACCTAATACTAATTTGTGCTTTTGAGAATGGCAAAATAGCTCAACTGTAGCTTTTGGTGGAGTTGAAAGCTGTGTTTTTTATAATCTATTACTCCTCTGTAAGTAAAATGTTGACTAAATATCGTAGCTGATTCCCTCAGTGTTGGTACGTGATCCTTGTCAAATCTGGGCCTCATTTTCTCAACTGTGAATGAGAACTTGGGCAAATACTTTCCTTAGCTTTTTAAAAGACATTATTTTATTGCAAAAATAATATTGAAATAACAGATTGCCCATAATCTCATCAAAGCTATATTTTTATTTGCTCACATTACCACCCAGTACTTGATTGTGTACATATTTTTTTGTTTCTTTGTGGTTTTTTTTGAGACAGCCTCGCTTTGTTGCCCAGGCTGGAGTGCAGTGGTGTGATCCTCACTCACTACAACTTCGCCTCTTAGGCTTAAGCAATACTCCTGCCTCAGCTTCCCGAGTAGCTGGGATTACAGGTGCGTACCACCATGCCCGGCTAAGTTTTTGGTATTTTTAGTAGAGATGGGGTTTCACCATGTTGGCCAGACTGGTCTCGAACTCCTGACCTCAAGTGATCCGCCCACCTGGGCTTCTCCAAGTACTGCGATTACAGGTATGAGCCACTGTGCCCGGGCAGATTGTATATATATTTGATTTCATAGATGTGTAGTAATACTATACATACAATCTTATAGTCTATATTTACAACATGGCTATTTTTATTTTGTTTTCCACTCTTTGGCATCCCCTTACCCCCTGTAAAAAGAAAGATTACTGGCATTATCAACCTGCTGTATACCTCTCTCTGTCTTTCTCCAGGCTGACAAATTTACTGATTTTCAAAGGGTGTTCCAAAGAACCCAAGGGTTTTCACTGTTGGGGAAGCTGCCTCTTATAGGGAGGGAGGGAGCAGATACTAAACTGGTAGGTCTCCAACCCCTTTATCCTCTACTATGAGTAGTTCTGCCTTTTTCTGTTCTGTGTGTTTGATCTTTACATGAGGTTTTATTTAAAAGAGTTTAGAAGTTTAAAAACAGTTTGAAAATAATTGGATCTTCTTCAAGGAGGTGCTTTTCAGATGTAAAATGCTTGGTAGTAGCTAACCTAGCTTTTTGCTTAGGATAGGGCTCTGCCACTAAGATGTGAGAGAATGATGCCTAGGTATGTCCTTGTGAATGAAGAGTTTCAGTGATACCATGACTTCTATTACTTTGGATTCACCAATCCTTCCCTTCTTCCCTGGGTTTCAAAAAGGCTACTATTCCAAACCAAAAGCCACACAGGCCTTTCTTTACCCTCTAGTATCCCAGTTGCCTATATTTTTCCTGGGGATTTTAAGGGGATGAAGTCTTAGTAGTAACTCTTATGGAAAGTCAAAACTTTGACCTTGTGTAATGGGGAACATAAGCCACAATTAAGGTATCCTATAATTTGAGTCTTCTTTATGGCCTTTTTGTTGGACTATGTGGAGCTAGTCTACATTTATGACTTTTCATGTAAACTAAAATCCGGAACTATTAGAACCAAGTATAGCATAACACGGTGCAAACTTCCTTTTGGCTTAGTGTCAAAGGAAAGATATTTATCTGTAGCTTAAACAGTAAGGGTGGAGAAGGAGACTTTATGTTGACATTATATCCTTTTCACTTAGCCAGAAACTACCGTGTGTCTGCAAATTCATAACAAAATGAAGTTTCTGCAGTAAGTTATCAAAGGGAAGAGAAGCCATTGTGAAGATCATGGCATTGTATTTCAGGTAGTAGGAAGATCCTGGTAATTGTATCAGGGACAGTTTTTACTTCCCCACACCCCCACCTCCTCAGAATGGGGGAATGAAAGCATTGTCCAGTAATTGCAAAGTATCTGGTGGTTATTCAGATGATAATGGACATTTTTACAACTAGAGTGGAAAATTATTTATTTCTGAAGGTCGAATATAAGTGACCACTGTACTCCTTGTTGAAGAGAGATCTTGCTTTATTTCTTGAAGTTTTCTGGACAGTTGTAGAAAATGGAATGTAAAGGAGCAACTAGAAAATCTTTATTTTACAAAGCTGAGATCTTGAAAGAGAAGTAATTATAAGCTTTGAGAATGCTGTGTTAGTAAAGATACACTGGGAAAACCTGTTTGCTTGATAAAAATTCCCATTCTTTATTAAAACAAATGCATGCTTATTTGAACACAGATCTACCAATTTTATATTATAATATCTAATTAGTATTCAGTCTTAGCCTTTTTTGCCTATGAGACATTTTCCTATTAATCATAATGGTGCTTCTCTACCATATAGCACTATAGTAAAGTAAGTGGATTATTTAGAAGAAATGCATTCTTAACATTATCTCCTCTACATTTTTTGAAATCTAGGGTATTGGTGTTTTTAATAGATTTGTTTTATTTTAAAAGTAATACAGCTGGGCATGGTGGCTCATGCCTGTAATCCCAGCACTTTGGGAGGCCAAGGCAGGAGGATCATGAGGTCAGGAGATCGAGACCATCCTGGCTAACACGGTGAAACCCCGTCTGTACTAAAAATACAAAAAATTAGCCGGGTGTGGTGGCAGGTGCTTGTAGTCCCAGCTACTCGGGAGGCTGAGGCAGGAGGATGGTGTAAACCCAGGAGGCGGAGCTTGCAGTGAGCCAAGATCGCGCCACTGTACTCCAGCCTGGTCGACAGAGCGAGACTCCGTCTCAAAAAAAAAAAAAACATACTTATTTTAGAGAAACTGGAAAATACTAAAAATTACAAGGGAAAAAATACTAATCTCTGTGATTCCACCATACAGAGATACTCACTAGTAATATTTTACAGTCTTTTCTTTCACACACACACATATGCATATATTGGGATTGTGTATAGTTTTGTAGCCTGCACAAGAATTTATCATGAAAAATGTCAAGGATATTTTGAAACAAATATTTAGTGGCAAATTTAGTATAGTGAACCCCCACATAAGCCCCCTTGATTAAAAATTATGAAAGTTTTGCTCCTTTTGCTTTCTCTCTCCCTCTTTTTTTCCCCCCTTTGCTGCAGTATTTTAAGGCAAATCCCAAACATCATGTTATTTTTATCCTCATATAGTTTGGTATCTATGTCTAAGTATATGGGCGTTTTCTTACTAATCACATGCCATTATTATACCTAATGAAATTCATCTAATGTAATCTCTGCTATCAAAAACTGGTTCAGATAGAGATTTTCCTGATTAGTCTGCTTTTTGTGCTTACTATTTTGGGGAAATATTGTAGTTTCAGCTATAACGTGATTAAAAATTAAAGACTTAAATTATTCTCTCTAACTTTCTTGGATAGCTTTCCTTTATTCCTACCAGTTGAGTAGCCTGTTTACCCAACTCCACTCGTCCTGGAGTTCTGATAATTTAAATGAAAGTTCTGACAGTGCTTTACTTCAAAAGGACCTGTGCTATCTTCCTTGTTAAAGTGTATAGGAGGAACTAGTCTAAGTAGGAAGTTATCCAGGAAGCATTTGACCTCTGACAGGCCACTGTAAACTTTTCTCTCTGTTTCTTGTGAATGTTATCAGAAAAAGTGCTTAGATTCTCTTGGGCCCACAATGCATGACTCTCCAAGGAGAGAGATACTCCAGCCCTAGAAATGTGTCAGTCTGGCTTTCTTTTTTTTTCCAACTTCTGATTTTTTTGTTTGTTTGTTTGTTTTTGAGACAGAGTCTCACTCCGTTGCCCAGGCTGGAGTGCAATGGCATGATCTCGGCTCACTGCAACCTCTGCCTCCCGGGTTCAAGCCATTCTCCTGTCTCAGCCTCCCCAGTAGCTGGGATTATAGGTGCCTGCCACCACACCCAGCCAATTTTTGTATTTTTAGTAGAGACGGGGGTTTCAACATGTTGGCCCGGCTGGTCTTGAACTCCTGACCTCAAGTGATTTGCCTGCCTTGGCCTCCCAAGTGCTGGGATTACAGGTGTGAGCCACTGCACCTGGCTGCTTTTTAAAATTTCAATTTCAGTTTTGCCTGTGTTGAGTTCCCTTGTGTAGGAAAATTATTAACCCTTATGTCTTATCATGGAGAGATAGAAAGGGTGATACAGTGTTGAACTTTTCAGTGTTTTTCAGTATTTCTGCAGAGGTAGCTTTAGGATAGAAATTTATAATTTCCTAATTGTCACATGGGTTTAAATACATTTATATTTAGTTAACATTTTTCAGGTGGGTGCTGTGCTGCCCATATAAAATTTATGTTATGACAAAAGCAGTCCCAAAAAGCTTATTGAATTTTATTGGGCCACTTAATTCAAAACAGCATTTTATCTGTCATCATAAGACAGATACTAATTTATGTGTTACATACTTTTGGTAAACATTGCAACTTTATCGTAGTAACAGCTGAAGTAGATGAGTACTGAGTACTTCAGCCAGTGTGCACACAATTTGATACTGTGAACAATAGCTGTAGCTGCATTTCATTTGTGAATTACAGCTGGCCTTGATTCTCCAGGAACTGCTGCCTTTTCTCTTGTTTTTCACTGTTTGCTCATAAGTGAGATGTGTAAACAGGAAGAAGTTAATGAAAAGCCTTTTTATTGCAAATATATGTGGATTGTGTTATAATTCATTATAATAGTTGTGGTTAAATAGAGATGAGTAAGTGGATATCTACCTGGTAGTGTACATCTGATTGGCATCATCTCAGTGCCACTGTTAATTGGTGACTGGACTGGTTATCAGGTTCGGAGATGGAAAGAAGCACTAAAGAGCGAACAGGAGTTTAGGAAACAAGCGCATGCCATTTATCTGAATAAAGAATGAGGCCACTGTGAGCTGCTGGTTAGCAAAACTTTAAATGTGAAGCAACTGGAGAGTAGGAATGAAGCAGTAATTTAGGGAACCCATCTAAGGAAGAGAAAAGTTTATACAGGGCTATTTTGATACCTGGTTAGACCTATAGAAAGCACTGAATTGATGTTGAATGCCATCAGGTGAGCAGGAGCTGAGACATGGAGCTGGCTCTGGGAGTGTAGCTTTTACCTTTTTCAGGTCAGTTAGCTGAGGGAAATAACTTTCCTGGGACTGAGAGTGAAAGTAAGAAGTCAGGAAGAAGGTTGGCACCATGTTAAGAGTAAAACAACTTAAAACACATGTGCCATATGAAGAAAATGTACTGTATAAAAAGAACAGAGATCTCTGTGTCCAAAATGTAGGTATTTGGCACTTCTTTTGAAGATGTTCAGAAATATTTTTTATTATAACACCTTTGATGGTATGCAAGTGTCCAGACAGGAGTTCTTTATCTGCATTTCGAAAATGGTACAAAACCTGACCTGAATAGACATGAGACTATTTGTCAACTTTATTTATCCCACTTAATGTGATTATAGGGTGCTGTTTCATATCTGCTGGGGACATATATAATTATAATATAGCATTTTATATATGTACTATAGTCCTTTTATAAATTTTGAAGAGTTCTGCGTTCTGAAACAAATCTGACCCATGGGTTTAGGTAAGAGATTGTGGACTCGTATTTTAAAACAATGCTTTGTAGGTGACAGCAGAATTAAATTTATTTTCTAGAAACCATAGTTTATTTGATATAATAAAAAAAAAAGAAATAGCTGGAATGATTGCTGAATAATGTTCTTGGACTATACTTACTAATAAAGGAAAAATAGAGTCAGAACTGGCTCTAAATTTATAATGGGGTTATTTTTTTCTTTTTTTTTTTTTTTTTTTTGAGACGGAGTCTCACTCTGTTGCCCAAGCTGGAGTGCAGTGGCACGATCTCAGCTCACTGCAGCCTCCGCCTCCTGGGTTCAAGCAATTCATCTGCCTCAGCCTCCTGAGCAGCTGGGATTACAGGCATGCACCACCACACCCAGCTAATTTTTGTATTTTTAGTAGAGACGGGGTTTCACCATGTTGGCCAGGCTGGTCTTGAACTCCTGACCTCAGGTGATTTACCCACCTTGGCCTTCCAAAGTGTTGAGATTACAGGTGTGAGCCACTGCACCTGGCGGGGTTTATTTTTCTTTATGTTGTTGACCTACTAGTGTATTAGCTTTAAGAAAACCCAATATGTCAAAAACAAAGCACAAAGTTGGTAAATGAAATAAACCCACATTACCTAAGGATTTTAAAATAATAATTGATACTTGCCATCACTGCTGCGTCGTCTGGCTTAGCCTATAATTGTGGCCAGTGGCCAGGTTTGTTCACAGAATTTCTAAGAATTCTAATGAAAGTGTGAAACTCAGAAAACAAGAATGAAACTGTTTACCATGGCTTTAATTTTATAGTTTTTCTAGCTTGCCAGAGACCCAATTTCCACATAGCCTCTTCTCACAAGCTACTCTGCCTTATGGTACTGAGACTGTCCACTTTTGAATAATAAGATGGGTCTTAGGAATGGATTATGGCAAGATTTTTTTTTTTTAATTCAGACTGAGAGCTCTTTTGTAGCTTTTATAGTTACATTTATTTGCATTTGGATCTCAAATCATCTTGAATTTATTTTGGTTTGAAGAATAACATTTTTATTCAAACATTATGCTTGATGACTACTTATTGCTGAATATTCAACTGGCAAAAATTGACGGGCTTCCAGACCAAAGAAATAAATCAGTAATGAAGATAGTCTGAGTCTTACATTCTTCTTAGCTGGTATAGATGGCCCATTTTTTAAAAAGGCATTTTATTTATTTATTTATTTTTGAGACAGAGTCCCGCTGTGTTGCCCAGGTTAGAGTGCAGTGGCACGATCTCGGCTCACTGCAACCTCTGCCTCCCGGGTTCAAATGATTCTCCTGCCTCAGCCTCCTGAGTAGCTGGGATTACAGGTGCTTGCCACTGTGCCTGGCTAATTTTTGTATTTTTAGTAGAGATGGGGTTTCGCCATGTTGGTCAGGCTGGTCTTGAACTCCTGACCTCAGGTAATCCTCCCGCCTTGGCCTTCCAAAGTGCTGGGATTACAGGCGTGAGCCACTGTGCCCAGCCTACAAAAGGCGTTTTAATAAATTAATATATATTTACATATAATAAAATGCATTAGTTGTACCTTTTGATTTTGTTTTGCTTTTGAGAAAGAGTTTTACTGTCACCCAGGCTGGAGTGCAGTGGTGCAGTCTTAGCTCACTGCAACCTCTGCCTCCTAGGTTCAAGCAATTCTCATGCCTCAGCCTCCTGAGTAGCTGGGATTACAGGCATGCACCACCATGCCTGGCTAATTTTTGTATTTTTAGTAGAGATGGGGTTTCGCCATGTTGGCCAGCCTGGTCTGGTCTGGAACTCCTGGCTTCATGTGATCTGCCTGTCTTGTAGTTTTATGTTTTTGTATTTTGTTTTTTTTTTTGAGTCTCGCTCTGTCACCCAGGCTGGAGTGCAGTGGCGCGATCTCGGCTCACTGCAACCTCCGCCTTCTGGGTTCAAGCAATTCTCCTGTTTCAGCCTACAGGTGTGTGCCACCATGCCTGGCTAATTTTTGTATTTTTAGTAGAGACAGGTTTCGCTATGTTGGCCAGACTGCTCTCAAACTCCTGACCTCAGGTGATCCACCTGCCGTGGCCTCCCAAAGTGCTGGAGTGAGCCACTGTCCAGCCAATTTTATGTTTTAACAAATGTATACTCATGTAACTACCATCCCAATCAACATAAGCACATTTCCATCACCATACAAAGACTTCTGATGCCCTTTGCAGGTGATACCCCAAGCGCATTCTTTTGAGTTGGGTTTCAAACCAGAAATCCTAACTTCAGAGCCTGAGTTCTCACCCATTATACTTTACTACTTTCCTAACTGAAGATTTATTTTCTTTATGTAGCTTACCTGCTATATTTGCATGCTCATTGATTATTTATTATAGGCTGGAGGTAATTTGATAGTGTCATCATTCATCCTGAAACTTTGGTATTTTCTTTATTCTGTCTTTTTTTTGACTTGCCACATCAATTAGTCATCAAATTTTTGCGAAACATTTATTATATCTCTTGGTTCTTACCTCCTGACATTATCAGCAAAAAATATTTAGTTCATTAAAATGCATCATCGTTCATTGTTTGGTGTTCGGTTGGGTTATATAAATTTAATTGTTTTAATAATAGAAATGTTTTTATTAGCAAGGTAGTCATCCACGATTCTATGTGGATTCTGTGTTCTCTGTGCCTTACATTGATAAGCCCCTATCTTGTTATTTCAGTCCCGTGTGATCAATAAAAGCAGCAAGCAGGCTTTGGTCCAAGCCAGATTCTCCACCACTAGCCTGTACCCCAAATCAGCAAATGGCCTCAGGACAAGGCAGCTGTATAGCCTTACTTCCTTTTTGATGAGTCTTTGCTGCTACCTATGTATGTTTAATACTAAAGTGTTGAATTGTAGAGGTTTTGTGATACAAGTGTCTTCTTTTCTAGGACTTTTCCAGATTTCTCAGAATAAAGTAGCAGTTCTTCTTCTAGCTGGTGGGCAGGGGACAAGACTCGGCGTTGCATATCCTAAGGGGATGTATGATGTTGGTTTGCCATCCCGTAAGACACTTTTTCAGATTCAAGCAGAGCGTATCCTGAAGCTACAGCAGGTTGCTGAAAAATATTGTGGCAACAAATGCATTATTCCATGGTAAGATACGTCTCATTGGAGTGTGTCTGAACATATATTGTTTTGTAATATTCAAAATGCATATATACTTTATGCACTCACAGACATATTTCTTGTTACTGTTGATTTTCTTGGGAGGTATAATTTACTATATATTTTAAAAGTGCTATATATTATTGCTTGATAGATGGCCACTATTGACTTAATAAGCAATATATACTCACCGCCAACTTTTACATTCCTGACTGAGTACCTTAAAGTACTCAGTGAGCTCTCTGCATCTAGAAACTCATATTTTCAGGTACCAGGTTATTTAGCTCTCCCACACCCATGCGCCTCTTCCGCATACACACCAGGTGAAAGCTGCATTGACTTCTGTGCTATGGGCCATACTTGTGTCCTCAGCCTTTACTAGTATGCTGTATTCTCAGGTTCTCAGGGGCTCCACCTTGGTCAGTGTTAGTTCCTTCCCTTTTTTTTTTTTTTTTTTTTTTGAGACAGGGTCTGTCTCAGTCACCCAGGCTGGAGTGCAGTAGTGCAGCCTTAGCTGACCGTCACCTTTGCCTTCTGGTCTGAAGCCATCCTCCTACCTCAGCCTCCCCAGTAGCTGGGAATACAGGCACCTGCCACCATGCCTGGCTAATTTTTTTTTCTTTTTGAGAGGGAGTCTTGCTCTGTCCCCAGGCTGGAGTGCAGTGGCGCAATTTCGGCCCACTGCAACCCCTGCCTCCCGGGTTCAAGCGGTTCTCCTGCCTCAGCCTCCTGAGTAGCTGGCATTACAGGCACACACCACCACACCTGGCTAATTTTTGTATTTTTAGTAGAGATGGAGTTTCACCATGTTGGTCAAGCTGGTCTTGAACTCCTGACCTTGTGATCTGCCCGTCTCAGCATCTCAAAGTGCTGAGATTACAGGCATGAGCCACCGCGCCCGGCTATTTTTTTTGTTTTTTTTGTAGAGACAGGGTTCTGGTCTCAAATTCCTGAGCTCAAGTGAGCTGCCCCCCTCGACCTCCCAAAATGCTGAGATTACAGGTGTGAGCCACTGTGTCCAGCCAGTGTTAGTTTCCTAAGGACCAAGAGATTACAGAAGATCCTGCTCTGCTTTTTATAAGTTTTTGGTTCAGCTCTTTAATCTCTTTCCCCGAGCAGTTTTGGAAGTTAGCATGTTTTGAGGGGAAAATCAGCTGTGTGTTTGAGGTCCCCCAAGTCCCTATCTTGTTATTTCAGTCCCACGTGATCAACAAAAGCTCTACTAGTTTCTGTCCCCGAGCAGCAGCCTTTGGTCCAAGCCATATTCACCACTAGCCTGTACCCCAAGTCAGCAGGTGCCCTCAGGACAAGGCAGCTGTATAGCCTCAGTTCCCTTTTGAAAGATTCTGTCTCTGGACTTACAGTTCCAATCTATTTGGCCTCTGAAGCTCTCTGATGCCTTTAAAAAACTGCTTTTTGTAATTTTCATAGCTCTTCTAGCTCTTCTCACCACGAGTACTGGCCTGCTGTGAACTGTTTTGTTCATCTTGATTCCTGTGGGGAATTTGGAGGAACATCTGTGTTCTAAGTGGCCAACATTCTACTTACAGCCCTGGCCTCCTACTATCATATTGAATTTTCTTCTCTCTCTTTCTTCCATCTCTTCACAACTCAGAATTTCTGTTCTTATGCAGAGAAGTTTAGCCACTTCTTCTGTCATCTTCTAAATATATCCAAATCTTTTGTACCTAAAGTTCAAAATATCCAGGATAATTTGTTAAACAGACAGATACCTCCTGTGGTATGAAATTATACCATTTTGTTTATTCATTTAACAAATATTAATTGAGTGTCTTTTTATAGGTGTTGAGGATAAATCAGTAACCCAAACAGGCAAAAATCCCTTCTTATATGTAGTTTACATTCTAGTAAGGGCAAAAGCTACCACAGTCACTAATTATAGTTTTAGAAATAATTTTTTTCTTTTTTGCCACACTAGCATGGGTTGGATTTTTGTGACAACAGAAAGTATAATTATACTTTTATGATTTTTAAATGGAGGGTTAACAGAGCCCAGACTGCATTTCAGATTTCAATAAAAAGAACCCCAAGAGATCATTAAACTGTATTGCAGTTACCTTTTTCTTCCTGTTTTATTCAGAATAGGCATTTCAAATTTAAAATACACTTTCACAGAGTTCCAAAATGTTTACTTAAGCCATTTTATAGGTTCTCTTGAAGGAGGTATGTTTAGTATGTTTAATATTGTAAGTAGATTTATTTCATACGTAAGAGTTGATGAAATTACTGAAAGAAATTCTCCTTGGGTAACAGCTAATGAATGTGTCTTACCCAGGAAAAATATGAAGGAAGTCAAAATAATAAGCAAGTGCTTTCAAAGATATCTTTAGCTTAGGAAATAGATGAAACTTTATTTTGCCCTAGTCCACCTAGCACGGTTGCTTAGAAGATCTGATTTTCTCTTGTAAGGTATATAATGACCAGTGGCAGAACAATGGAATCTACAAAGGAGTTCTTCACCAAGCACAAGTACTTTGGTTTAAAAAAAGAGAATGTAATCTTTTTTCAGCAAGGAATGCTCCCCGCCATGAGTTTTGATGGGAAAATTATTTTGGAAGAGAAGAACAAAGTTTCTATGGCTCCAGGTTTGTAATCATCCTTATTTAATGGTGACTAGAAAGGATAACAACATAAATCATCAAATGTTGATTTTCTTTTTAACATGGTGATTTGGATATTTAAACATTAATATATATGTGTTTTTTGCAGCTTGGAAATGATTTAAAAAGATGAAAATGCCCGTTGGTGTAATGGATACACTTTTATGCTTGTTGTGGGTGTCTGCTCTATGGAGCAATTTGAGGAGCATTCAGGGTATTCTTTCTCTATAACAAGTATTTTATTTTTTATTTTTTAAAATTTTTGAGACAGAGTCTCACTCTGTTGCCCAGGCTGGAGTGCAGTGGCGCAATCTCGGCTCACTGCAACCTCTGCCTACTGGGTTCAAGTGATTCTCCTGCCTCAGCCTCCTGAGTAGCTGGGATTACAGGCACGCGCCACCATGCCCAGCTAAGTTTTTGTATTTTTTTGTAGAGAAGGGGTTTCGCCATGTTGGCTAGGCTGGTCTCAAACTCCTGACCTCAAATGGTGTACCTGCCTTGGCCTCCCAAAGTGCTGGAATTACAGCCGTGAGCCACCGCGCCCAGCCATATAGCAAATATTTTATGTATACTGCAATGTTCATGGCTACGTTGTTTATTATAGTGAAAACTTGGAAACCATATGCTATTTAATAAATGAGAGGCTAAATTATCGTTTAAAAATAGCATTAATTCTTAAATAGCATTAAAATAATTGGTGGCATTAAATGCTAAACATTATTTCAGCAAGTTAAGTAAGAGAATGCAAAATGAAAAACTGCATACAGTCTATGATTAGGGCCACTGCTTTGCACAATTCCAGGTAGTGCATACAAATCATGGTTTATTAATGGGACCCACTAGAATTGGACAGTGTATTGCCTGTGTAGCCACATTCAGTGACCCTGAGTACAACCTCAGTCTATAAAAATAGACCTACTGACAGTTTTATATTTATGAGAATCTGTACTTGGAGGAAAGGCTGAAAAGAAATTAATAGTATTAACAGTGGTGCTCTCTAGATGTAGGCTTTTATTTCATCTTAATTCTTTTGGTTAATGGAAGAGTTACTATTCTTAGCTGTATTTTGTGAAGTTGTCTAATTTTTCATCACTTAAGCTATGGTTAAGGTTGTTATTGGACAAAGTACATTAAAGCAGCATTATAAATAGATGGAGAAAGAAGAGGCTTTATTTATATCTCGTTTAAATCACCTTAGGCCTTCATATCAATCTGTTTTTTTAACAAATGATTTGATACAAAATACTTACGTATTTTTGAGATGGGTGAAATTGTCAGCGTTGGGGTTATAAATACAGAGCTAACTTGAATCATACAAATGTTAATGAAACTTGAAATGTTATGAAATAATCATTGCCTGATAAAGGATTTTATATCATACAATATATTACTAAAAGGGGCTGAGTTAAAAAGAAAGATATGGTTTTTGGGGTTGCCTGATCTTACATTGATAGTGTTATTCTCTGGATAGTTAATGCTAAGTAACCTTCAAAATCCTATAG
Organism: Pan paniscus; assembly: GCF_029289425.2. NCBI lineage: Eukaryota > Metazoa > Chordata > Mammalia > Primates > Hominidae > Pan > Pan paniscus. Next base: position 87,201,252 of record NC_073249.2, on the reverse strand, counting down.
TTCAATTTTTTTGACGCCTGATTCCTTCCTTATGGATATTCAGTTTTCTTGCCTTTGTAAAGCGAATTTTGTTTTTTAGGGATCTTAACCCTAGTTTGGAAACAATCTTTGTGTTACCTTTATGATGGATTTTGATATGCTACTAATGGGCTATTTTGTTTTCCAGATGGGAATGGTGGTCTTTATCGGGCACTTGCAGCCCAGAATATTGTGGAGGATATGGAGCAAAGAGGCATTTGGAGCATTCATGTCTATTGTGTTGACAACATATTAGTAAAAGTGGCAGACCCACGATTCATTGGATTTTGCATTCAGAAAGGAGCAGACTGTGGAGCAAAGGTAATGCCTTTCTCAACTATGGTGAGGCTTTTGATGGTCTTGCTCTGTCATATATGCGTTCCAGAAGTCAAACCAAGTTTATTAGGGTGATTTGAATATTTTAGAACCATTTATCTCTCTAAAGTAACTAAACGGTCCCACACCCACTTTTTTTCTTAAATTGGCAAGACTTGATTCTAGATGTAATGTTGTATACTTATCACAGGTAAGAGTTTAAACTATGTGAGGAGGATTTGTAAGTACTTGGGAAAGTGGTCATCACTAGACCTGGGTTGGATTCATTAATATCAAATTGTGTTCAATCAGATTAATCCAACTTTTTTCCTGTGACAAAGTTATTGGAGTAGGTAAGGAAAATGTGGTAGAAATAACAGATTTAGACTTCCTAAGTCAGGTGACAAGGTATCTTATGATGTTCTTTCGAATAAGATAGAAATATGCAAGTTGGGCATAAGGACAATTAAAGAGATGAATAACTGCTTGAATGACCACACACAGACTGATACTAAGTTGGAGGGAGGTTTGTAATGATATGTAATGAGTCTGTTCTTGGCATTGTACTTTTCAACACGTTTTTAGTTGTATAGGTGATGGCATGTCTTTATGGTAGCAAAAAATATATATATTATAGCTAGAAATAAAATAGACAGCAAACATGCAAACCTTTAAAAACACTTTGGAAGACTTAAAAATGCTGATATAAACATTACTAGAAGTCTGTATAGGTATCCATTCTCATCAAAAACAGTATAATAAAAGCCCAGTCAAAATCTCAGTGAGACTATTTTGGGGACACTTGACAGAATGATTGCAAAGTTTAGAATAAACATGTAAAGGTGGCCAGGAAAATGTTGAGAAAGGATGAAGATAAGGGAGGAAAGGGGGCTGAAGACCATCTATCAAGCATTAAAAGGAATTGTAAATTAAAAGAGTGTGGTACTGGAACCAGAATAGAATGACAGATTAATGAAAATAGAGTAGGTCAGTCAGAAACACATCTGTGTATGTATAAGAAGAACATATTTTATAAAATATGGCCTTTTGACTCAGTGGAGGAAATGAATGAAATAACTGGCTAACAATAAAGTAAGATCTCTCTGTCAAAGCTCATACAAATATCAGTTTTAGGTGGATTACACAGTTAAATATTTAAAAATGAAATCATAAAGGTATTAGAAGAAAATTAGAAGAATTTTATAATTGTGATGCAAAAGGAAGACCTTTCTACCGAAAGCAGTAACCATATAGGCTTCTGACAAAAACAAATTCGATTTCAAATTATTTTGAAATATCTGTATTTAAAAAGAAGATCTGCCAAAGAAGTTATTTCTCTCAAAGTTAATCTAGAAATTTTATGCAAAGTCTCATTGGAAGCTGAAATCTTAAATTTACTGATACAAGTTTTGAGAGATTAAGCTGATAGACCTAATAAGCCTCCTCTGGACTCTGAAAATAAGCATTGGTTTAGTTCAGTTATTTAAGACTTCTATCTGTTCCAATACTCTGTGAGTATCTGAACTGTATTTTTTTGTTTTTTTGTTTTTTTTTAGCCACAGACTCACTATGTCATCTAGGCTGGAGTGCAGTGGCAGGATCTCGGCTCACTGCAACCTTTGCCTCCTGGGTTCGAGTGATTCTCCTGCCTCACCCTCCCCAGTAGCTGGGATTATAGGCACACGCCTTCCACTTGGTGTCACTCTTTTTTTTTTTTTTTTTTTTTTGAGACGCAGTCTCGCACTGTCGCCTGGGCTGGAGTGCAGTGGCATGATCTTGGCTCACTGCAACCTCCGTCTCCCAGGTTCAAGCAATTCTCCTGCCTCAGCCTCCCGAGTAGCTGGGATTATAGGCACCCACCACCAGGCCCAGATAATTTTTTTGTATTTTTAGTACAGATGGGGTTTCACTATGTTGGCCAGGCTGGTCTCGAACGCCTGACCTCATGATCCACCCGCCTCAGCCTCCCAAAGTGCTGGGATTACAGGCGTGAGCCACCGTGCCCAGCCGGTGTCACTCTTTTTTCCTAAAATAGAAACTTAAAATTGTACTGTTACGAGCTTCAGAACCAATTTAAACTTTATGCAATCAGAGAGTGTTCAACCTGGAAGGGACCCCAGAGATCATCTGGTCAACCCCTTTGATCTCAGAAATGAGAATCCTGAGTTCTAGTACTTTGTTTGTTTATTTATTTATTTATTTATTTGACAGGGTCTGGCTCTGTTGCCTAGGCTGGATTGCAGTGATGTGATCTTGGCTCACTGCAACTTCTGCCTCCAGGCTCAGCAATTCTCCTGCCTCAGCCTCTGGAGTAGCTGGTACCACAGGCGTGCACCACCACACCTGGTTAATTTTTCTGGGTCTTTTTGTATTTTTAGTAGAGACAGGGTTTCACTGTGTTGCCCAGGCTGGTCTTGAACTTCTGACCTCAGGTGATCTGCCTGCTTTGGCCTCCCAAAGTGCTGGGATTACAGGCGTGAGCCACTGCACCTGGCCAGAGTTCTAGTACTTTATAAGACTCAGGCTCAAGGTTCTTTATCACATTAACAGAGCCAGGATTAGAGTTCATGTTTCCCAACTTCCTAGTCTTATATTATATTACATTATAGAACCATACTCTTTAGATTAGTTTTTGCTGACAGTTCAAAAATCTTTAAACTGGTGTGCTAACTTTTGTGAGTACACTAATCACGCAAAGATGCAAGTGTTAAGTCACTCCTCTCCATTACCTGTGGGCTCTGTAGGATAAATCCAGACTCAGTCTTCCTTGCAAAGACACTCACTGTTTAGTCCTGTGTCTGGCATGTAATGTAGTAGTCATTCAGTGAATGAATAAGTAAATATTCAGATGGAACCAAAATATGACTAGACTGGCATATATTAAAATCTTTTAGAAATGTTAGAAGCCGTTTACATAATTGCTCCCCTGCCCTTTTAAAATAAGAAAATCAAAGCATTAAAATATGTATCTTAAAACACCTAAGTTAGGGGATGATTCATACTGTGGTAGTAGAATTATTTGCAGTACTTTATTTTTATTGTATTTATTTATTTTGAGACAGGGTCTCACTCTGCCACCCAGGCTGGATATGCAGTGGCATTATCATGGCTTCACTGCAGCCTTGACCTCCTGGGTTCAGGTGATCCTCTCACCTCAGCCTCCTGAGTAGCTGAGACTACAGGCACCCGGCACCATGCCTGGCTAATTTTTGTATTTTTTGTAGAGGTGGGGTTTTGCTACGTTGCCCAGGCTGGTCTTGAAATCCTGGGCTCAGGTGATCTGCCTGCCTGAGCCTTCCAAAGTGCTGGGATTACAGGTGTGAACCACTATGCCTGGCCTGCAGTACTTTAATAGGCCCCTGTCTTGGTGCATTAAGTATTTTTTATGGAGTGAAGAACATGAGAAAAGACTGAAAGAGTGAGGTAGTTTGCAAAAGTACAAAGTTAAAAAGGTAGGAACCATTGTTAACTGAAGATCATTTTGTAAAGCAATTATAGTAACTCTGAGGTTAAAGTGTTATTTTGGACTCAGCTTTTCTCTCAGCTCACTGCAACCTCTGCCTACTGGGTTCAAGTGATCCTCCTGCTCAGCCTCCCAAGTAGCTGGGATTACAGGCATGTGCCACCACACCTGGCTAATTTACCATGTTGGCCAGGCTGGTCTCTTAACTCCTGACCTCAAGTGATCCACCTGCCTTGGCCTCCTGGAGTGCTGGGATTATAGGTGTAAGCCACTGTGCCTGGCCCTGGACTCAGTTTTTCTGGATTAAACTTAAGAAATATTGAGTACACCTTTTAAGTTTATACTGTATATCTTTTTTTTTTTTTTTTTTGAGATAGAGTCTTTCTCTTGTTGCCCCAGCTGGAGCGCAATGGCGCAATCTTGGCTTACTGCAATCTCTGCCTCCCAGGTTCAAGTGATTCTGCTGCCTCAGCCTCCTGAATCGCTGGGATTACAGTGCCTACCACCATGCCTGGCTAATTTTTTTTTTTTATTTTCAGTAGAGATGGGGTTTCACCATGTTGGCCAGGCTGGTCTTGAACTCCTGACCTCAGATGATACACCCACCTCAGCCTCCCAAAGTGCTGAGATTATAGGTGTGAGCTACCACGCCTGTTCTATACTTTATATCTTTTCTGTATAATATAAATGGATTCCCACTTCATGCAGTTTACAAATGCTTTCTTCTGTAATGTAGACTTTTAAAATATTTAGAGGTTAATAGTTGCCATAGAAGTAAACCTTTGGGAAATGTAAAATGTGAATATGTATATTTTTATTTTTATGGCTGGTTGGGAGTAGGAGTATATAGTGGTGACTGGAAAATAAACCTGTGTGCGTTAAAAAAAAAGAGAGAGAGAATAAGGGGAATCTATCCCAAATTCCCTGCCTAGTAAGATACCCACTGTAGGTAGAGTACATGAAGTAAGAGGTGGTGATGGGTTGGTAGATAAGAATTGTAAATAGGCCCGTGATTGATTTAAATAATTTGCTGCATAATGTTCCCCTTCAGTTTAATCTACTTCCTCGGTAGAAAGTTTCTTTTCATTAAGAACTGTGTTCCTTTCAGGGTGGCAAACAGTGAACCACACAACAGGCTTACTTATCCAGCAGTCCTGCCTCACTGAGCTGGACTCAGTGCCTATATCTCTAATTGCTGTGTAAACGAAGTTCTCAATAGTGCCTTTAGTTTTCTGGATGAGACTGTTACTGACTGTATTTATTTTAAGAAATCAGTTGTTGAAGAAAAGTCTTAACTTTATTAATATAATTTCATGTCTACTTAGGATAGACTTGTCAAATTGGGGACAGAGTTTTAAACATATTTTGAAGCATGCTGAATTGATAATTAGACTGGACAAACAAAACAATACCTTCAAATAGATAGGGATTTTTGAGGGTCTTACTCTGTTGCCCAGGCTCGAGTGGAGTGCAGTGGCGCAATCACGTTTCACTGTAGCCTCAACCTCCCCAGACTCAGGTGATCCTCTTTCCTTAGTCTCCTTAGTAGCTGAGACTCCAGCATGCCACCACGCCTGGCTAATTTTTTTATTTTTTAAATAGAAGCCAGGGTTTCACCTTGTTGCCTAGGTTGACAAATATTTTTTATTGTTTGTTTCTTCGGTTGGATATTTATCTTATCTGAACCTTGATTTTATATTAGTGCATTGCATATAGTTCTTTTATAATTTTCTTCTAAACACTTAAGTCAGTGATATGTGGGATTAGTGTGGTGGCATACCAAAATCACTTGTGAGGTTTTTAAAAATTACATTCTTAATTTTCCCTCTGATTTTAGTATACCGTCTTTTCTCAGCTCCCCATCAGCCCAGAGCCATTGATAAATTATCACATCACTGGTTTTCAGAATTATTTTTTTGAAGTATAGAATCACTTATTTCAAACAAAATTGAGTATACAAAACAGATAAATATGGGTGGGTTTTCTGATTAAAGTTGAAGTGGGAGGCTAGTGACCTGCCTGCTCTAAACCCCTTTACCTCCTACTCAGGTTCCTGAAAAACAAGGAAAATGCCAAAATTAAAGAAATGCTATTTTCAAATGAAATATCGGGCAATAGAAAATGAGAGACAAAATGCCTAACTTAGGTCTTTTGTCTTGTGAATCCCAGAGAAATTTCATTTTATTTATTATCAAAGTAATTGAGGTGGTTAAGGATAAATTAAATAAAAAGTACAAGATACATGGGGGATGTTGACTCCTGATGTAATTATTCCCACTCCAATGTGATTTACTCTGTGCTAGATATATGTATATGATGGAATTTCTAGCCCAAGGTTTAGTTAGGTGATAAATAGGAAGGAAATAATATACCTCATTTCCAGTTGGAAAGTGCCTGTCAAGGTATATAAAGATGGATAGTTGATTGTCTAAAGTTAAAGATTCTTCTTGGCTTTATACCTTTTAGTGTAAGCAAAGTTGTAAATGTCATCTTTGACAATGGCAAATCTCCAAAGAAACATTTAATTCAATTTCCTCCTCTACTATTTTTCTCTGGTGGACAGGTGGTAGAGAAAACGAACCCTACAGAACCAGTTGGAGTGGTTTGCCGAGTGGATGGAGTTTACCAGGTGGTAGAATATAGTGAGATTTCCCTGGCAACAGCTCAAAAACGAAGCTCAGATGGACGACTGCTGTTCAATGCGGGGAACATTGCCAACCATTTCTTCACCGTACCATTTCTGAGAGATGTTGTCAAGTATGGGCAAGATGGGGGCCTTTTAAAATTATATTTATTGTTAATCAGAAACTAAGACACTTGAGAGGGATGCAGACACCCCAAGTCCATATCCCACAGAATTCATCTTTCCTGAGGATCACTTATCAAATGGACATTTATCTCATGTTGTGATTGTTTTTAGTAAGATGTATTGTAAGGTGGGAATCATCGGAGCCCATTCCCCAGCGCATTAATGGGAGGCCAAAGCATTTCTCCCTTCTCACCCTCCCACCCCCAACTATGTGCTAGGTTCTGTTGAAGCAAAGCATAAGAAATGAAACTTTCTTTACCACAACTGTGAGCTTTTTAAAAATACAGATGTTCACCTTACACCAACTGAATTAGAATTTCAGGAGGTGGGTTCGGGGCATCTATATTTTTAGAAAGCTGCCCACAAAGTTCTAATTCAGCTGATTCCCAGGCTGGCATTTAGAAACTAGTGTGCTAAAGAGTGAAGAAATTACTTGACACCTGCATGAAAATTAGCGGGTAGTGCTACAAAAGATAAAATAAGAGCTATTTTATCCCACCATAGTTTTAAATGAAGGACATTCTCACTATCGATTTCACTTAGCTTTTAGACATTCAAGATGACTTGTCTACTTTTTAAAAAGTTAATATGCATTACTTTAGAATATCAACTCCAGTTCCAAAATATTTCCCATTCTATGCCATTTGTAGCTGTGTTACTGTTTCATCCATAGTAACTTAATGCATTTTTTAATGTACATTTATACAGTTTTAAGGCATTTGTAATGAATACAGTTTTAATGCACACGTACACAGTTTTAGTGGAGACTGTTATTTGATTTTTTTTTAAATATAAAGAGATGATTGGGGGAAAGCTATTCATTTACTATTTAAATATGAACTGAAACTTAAATGCTCTTCACTTTGAAAATCTTAGTATTGGTTGTTGACACATTTGCTCCTGAGTGTTATAAGATTTTCTGGCATTTTAAATCTGGAACGTGATTACATCTTTTCTCCTCCTGCTTCTTAGTGTTTATGAACCTCAGTTGCAGCACCATGTGGCTCAAAAGAAGATTCCTTATGTGGATACCCAAGGACAGTTAATTAAGCCAGACAAACCCAATGGAATAAAGATGGAAAAATTTGTCTTTGACATCTTCCAGTTTGCAAAGTATGCTTTGAATAGTACCAATAAGGTTAAATAAATGTCTTAAAATGCTGCTTTTCACTCTCTTAGGCATAAAACTGTTTTCAGGAAACATTTGATAGCACATATCTCACATGGCATTTTGATTGTGAGTATGTAGTCTAGATTCATTATGGTTCTCTAGAATAAAACCAGGAGTGTGATCTGAGTTGCCTATGAGTACAACTTTTTTTTTTTTAAATCAACTAGTTTCTGGCTCCTATAAAGTTTTTTTCATATATATTAAATATATATATAAAATATATATAATATATAATATATAAATATAATTTATGTATTATATATTTTATATATAATTTATATAATATATAATATATAATATATAATATATATAATATATAATATATATTATTTAAATATATATTATTTATATATATTATATTTAAATATATATTATTTATATATATTATTTAAATAATATATATTATATATAAATATATATTATTTAAATAATATATATTATATATAAATATATATTATTTATTTATTAAATGAGATGGGGTCTTGCTATGTTGAGCAGGCGGGTCTCAAACTTGTGGCCTCAAGCGATCTTCCCATTTCGGCCGCCCAAAGTGCTGGGATTATAGGCTTGAGCCACTACGCCCCGCCTTGGTCTCCTGTAAAGTTGTTAAAGTCATTTATTTTGGATGAGAAACTGAAAAGGTTAAGATAAAGAATTATCTCGTTTTGTATTTAGGATATCTTCTTACTGCCCTGTGAATAGATGTTTCAGTAAACATGTTTTTAGATTATATAGCTCTCTATAAAGATCACATTTGATGTTGAGATGCTTGTCTCAGAATTTGATGAGTGCAAAAATGAGAAAGACAAATAAGCTGTATAAAGTTAATGCGTGGTGGCTCACGCCTGTAATTCCAGCAGTTTGGGAGGCTGAGGCGGGTGGATGACTTGAGGCCGAGGAGTTGGATACCAGCCTGGCCAACATGGTGAAACCCTGTCTCTACTAACAGTACAAAAATCAGCCGGGCGTGGTGGTGCATGCCTGAAGTCCCAGCTACTCAGGAGGCTGAGGTGAGAGAATCTCTTGAAAGCAGGAGGAGAGGTTGCAGTGAGCTGAGATTGCGCCACTGCACTCCAGCCTGGGTGACAGAGTGAGACTCCGTCTCAAAAAAAAAAAATAAATAAAATGAAATTAATCTTTCCATTTCTAAATCATTTTTTTTGCCTGTTTTTTTTTTTTTCCAGAACAGATACTAATGTGATCTTTGTACATTAAGATTTCTAATTTTTCCGACTTAAGATGAACTGTTCTATAGTTGAGGGGGGAAATGATTTCTCATTTTGCATTGAAAAAGAAAATGTCAACTTTCTTTAGTCCAAGGGTGAGCAATATTTTATTCATCATTCAAATTGGAATAGGAAAGCCTATTGTTGAGACCAAAGCCTTAGCTAATAGTTAAAGGGTTAGAAGCTGTGTATGCAGTTTCATAATAAAGAGGTCTTTATATGGTTTCGCTCTAGGAAGTTTGTGGTATATGAAGTATTGCGAGAAGATGAGTTTTCCCCACTAAAGAATGCTGATAGTCAGAATGGGAAAGACAACCCTACTACTGCAAGGCATGCTTTGATGTCCCTTCATCATTGCTGGGTCCTCAATGCAGGGGGCCATTTCATAGATGAAAATGGCTCTCGCCTTCCAGCAATTCCCCGGTAAGTCAGTATCTTTTCTCTTTTGTATGAATCCTTTCTTGGACTTTTCCTCTTGGACTTCTTTCTCTCTCTCTCTCTCTGTATTCCTAGATCTTTTTTAAAAAGCAAAGTTTTGATGTGTGAACAGTTCCTGATGTGAAATAACAGTAGCTTTGCCTATTACAAAGAGAATGATTGTTTTACTTTCTTGTGAAGAGGAGTCTTTCAGATCTCTCTTTTTTTAATTTTTATTTTTTGGAAACATTGCCACCATGACAGCAAAAAGACTTCTACTAAATAATGATCAGAAGATATTTTTTTTTTGGTGTGCCATATGGTTAAAGCCCATCAGTAACACACTATACCACAGGGCAAGTCCTTCAGCCACAGAGGATTGTTTGTTGTTGCCCATATATCTGTGGCCTCGCCACTATTTTTTTTTTTTTTTTTTTTTGAGACAGAGTCTTGCTTTGTCACCAGGTTGGAGTGCAGTGGCGCAGTCTCAGCTCACTGCAGCCTCCACCTCCCGTGTTCAAATCGATTCTCCTACCTCAGCCTCCCAAGTAGCAGGGACTATACAGGCACATGCCACCACACCCAGCTAATTTTTATATTTTTAGTAGAGATGGGCTTTCACCATGTTGACCAGAGTGCTCTCGATCTCCTGACCTTGTGATCCGCCCGCCTTGGCCTCCCAAAGTGCTGGGATTACAGGTGTGAGCCACTGGGCCCGGCTGACCTCACTACTGTTAATAGTACTGTCTGTGAGACCCACTCATAGCCCCACCACCCCCAGGCTACCTACAAATTGTAGTCCAATGGCAGTTTTCACTGTAGCACTTTCAGGTCACTGAGGAATGTGTCTAGAAGAGAAGTAAATGTCAGTTACATTCACTGATACTTTAGAAATGGCCTTGGTTTTGAGAAGTTAAAAAAAGAAGGTATTGTAGTTATTTAAATCCAAGATAAAGTACTTTTCAGCTAAATCTGGTTTTTTTTGTTTGTTTGTTTGTTTTTTGGAGACAGTTTCACTCTTGTCACCCAGGCTGGAGTGCAATGGCACAATCTCTGCCCACTGCAACCTCTGCCTCCTGGGTTCATGTGATTCTCCTGCCTCAGCCTCCCAAGTAGCTGGGGTTACACTCGCCTGCCATAAAGCCCAGCTAATTTTTGTATTTTTAGTAGAGACAGGATTTCACCATGTTGGTCAGGCTAGTCCCGAAATCCTGACCTCAGGTGATCCGCCCGCTTTGGCCTCCCAAAGTGCTGGGATTACAGGCGTGAGCCGCCATGTCTGGCCAATCTTTTTTTTTTTTTTAAGACAAGGTCTTGCTCTGTCACCCAGGCTGGAGTGCAGTGGCGCGATCTTGGCTCACTGCAACCTTCACCTCCTGGACTTAAACAGTACACCCGCCTCGGCCACCCAAAGTGCTGGGATTACAGGTGTGAGCTATTGTGCTCAGCCTAAATCTTTTATTTTATGATGAAACCTTCACTGGCACCTAGAATTTCCCTTTCTGAATCATCTGGTATATCCATACTTATGTAAAAAGCATTCTGCCATTTAATTTATATTTCTAACGGATAAGATGGCTGGCTGCAAGAATGCCTCAATAAATGGTAAAATATTGGGCTGGACACAGTGGTTTGTGCCTGTAATCCCAGTATTTTGGGAGACTGAGGCAGGCAGATTACCTGAGGTTAGAAGTTCAAGACCAGCCTGGCCAACATGGTGAAACCCTGTCTCTACTAAATATACAAAATTAGCTGGGCATGGTAGCGCATGCCTGTATCCCAGCTACTTGGGTGGCTGAGGCAGGAGAATTGCTTGAACCCGGGAGGGAGAAGTTTCAGTGAGCTGAGACTGTACCACTGCACTCCGGCCTGGGTGACAGAGTGAGACTCCATCTCAAGAAAAATAATAAAATGTTAGAGAACACTGAACATTGGAATTTACTGGTACATAACTGGTTTTACAAGAAGCAGCAGTGGTAGCTTTCATCTCCCAGTCCAAGGCCACTTTTGGGCTCTGTATTGTCAACAAGCTTGCTCTTGGCATGTCACATTGTCCTCATGTTTCATCTTTGGCCATTGAGTTTTATTTTTATTTTTTTACCCCCTTTTGGTCTCTTGGGACGAATTTATGATTTACCATAAATACATACCATTCAATCAAGTATATTTTGCAACTCCATTTCATTGTTATTGTTTGATTTGCTTCCATTCCCATTAATCCTTATTTATTCCCACATAGCAGTGCTACAAATGGGAAGTCAGAGACCATCACAGCTGATGTCAATCACAAGTAAATATACCAGCCTGCCTACAGTGCATGGTGATGGGGCTGTGCTTCCCTCCATACTAACTGGCATCGTAGTTTAGTGCTCTGCCTTTTGGGGGTCTGGAGGGAGGATGGTTGAAGCTTTGGTATGGGTGCACTGCTTACTTGGTGGCAGGTATCTCTCTGGATCACACTAACTCAGAATCTTGTTGCATGCTGGAAATGGGGAGCATGCTTTACTAAAGAATC